>NC_084585.2:10426611-10514111 GCF_033978685.3 Nerophis lumbriciformis | reverse complement strand
GAACATCTGCACCTTAACACAACATAAACACAACAGAACAAATACCCAGAATCCCATGCAGCCCTGACTCTTCCGGGCTACATTATACACCCCTGCTACCACCAAACCCCGCCCCCACACATCAACCCCCCCCCCTCCGTGCGTCGGTTGAGGTGGGGGTTTGGTAGCGGGGGTGTATAATGTATCCCGGAAGAGTTAGGGCTGCATGGGATTCTGGGTATTTGTTCTGTTGTGTTTATAAATGATAAATGATAAATGGGTTGTACTTGTATAGCGCTTTTCTACCTTCAAGGTACTCAAAGCGCTTTGACACTACTTCCACATTTACCCATTCACACACACATTCACACACTGATGGAGGGAGCTGCCATGCAAGGCGCTAACCAGCACCCATCAGGAGCAAGGGTGAAGTGTCTTGCTCAGGACACAACGGACATGACGAGGTTGGTATTAGGTGGGGATTGAACCAAGGACCCTCGGGTCGCGCACGGCCATTCTTCCACTGCGCCACACCGTCTATGTTGTATTAAGGTGCAGATGTTCTCCCGAAATGTGTTTGTCATTCTTGTTTGGTGTGGGTTCACAGTGTGGCGCATATTAGTAAAAGTGTTAAAGTTGATTATATCACAACCCTCAGTGTAACCTGTATGGCTGTTGACCAAGTATGCCTTGCAGTCACTTACGTGTGTAAGCAGAGGCCGCATACTACATGTGACCGGGCCGGCACGCAGATAGCATGGTGTAAAAGCGGACGCGACGACATGTTGTAGAGGACGTTAAAGGCAGTGCCATCACGCCACGCCCTCAATATTGTTGTCCGGGTAAAAATCTGAGAATGTTTGCCCCGGGAGATTTCCGGGAGAGGCACTGAAATCCGGAAACCTCTCGGAAAAATCGGGGCGGACGGCAAGTATGCAGCTGAGCCGCATCAGAGTGATCAAAGAGCCGCATGCGGCTACGGAGCCGCGGGTTGCTGACTCCTGGTCTAGCCTAAGGCCCCGTTATCCAGGGTAAATCCCACCTAACCTTATCCGTGTCCACACAACAATGCGACCGTTTAAGACCACCGCCCCCTTAAATGCCTACATTAAATATAACTTAAATACCTAAGTTAAATGTAACTTAGATATTGGGTTTCACCATGCAAAGCGCTTTGAGTCACTCGAGAAAAGCGCTATATAAATATAATTCACAACACACAGACATATTTGTGTGACGGACTGGATACCAGAGTGTTGACATTTACCAATGTATGTGTGTGTATAGTTGGGTTGTCTTGATACTAGTGATGGGTCCGGCAACACCGATGCATCGGCGCATGCGTCGAGCTCATAGAGCAAAACCCTGTGCCGGTGCGCGAACCGCTTTTAGAAAGTCACGTGACCGATCATGAGCTGTTTTGGTCACGTGACCGATACGCGAACTGTGTCGCACTGACGCCTCCTCTGTGCCCTGTGAGCGTGTCTTTTCTACAGCCGGTGAAATAATAACTAAGAAGAGAAATCGTCTAAAATGTCGGAAATTTTTTTTTCTTTCTTTTTTTATAAAAATGTGTAAAAAATAAAATTAAAAAAATTCCCAGTCCACAATCATCCACAACACGTTCTCTTAGATTTCCATGTTATGATACATGTTCACATTATTTATTGACTGTATCTAAAAAAGATAAAAATATATTTTTATTTAAATGAAGATATGAAATAATCCTAAATGAAATACAATGACTTGGTTTATATTATTGTATATACTAGGGCAGGGGTCACCAACACGGTTCCCGCGGTCACCAGGTAGCCCGTAAGGACCAGATCAGTCGCCCGCTGGCCTGTTCTAAAAATAGCTCAAAGAGAAGCACTTACCAGTGAGCTGCCTCTATTTTTCAAATGTTATTTATTTACTAGCAAGCTGGTCTCGCTTTGCTCGACATTTTTAATTCTAAAAGAGACAAAACTCAAATAGAATTTGAAAATCCAAGAAAATATTTTAAAGACTTGGTCTTCACTTGGAATAAGCGGTAGAAAATGGATGGATGGATGGGTCTTCACTTGTTTAAATAAATTCATTTATTTTTTTACTTTGCTTCTTATTTCTTTTAGAAATACAATTTTAGAGAAAAAATACAACCTTAAAAATGATTTTAGGATTTTTAAACAAATATACCTTTTTACCTTTTAAATTTCTTCCTCTTCTTTCCTGACAATTTAAATCAATGTTCAAGTAAATTTATTTATTTTTTATTGTAAAGAATAATACATATTTTAGCTTCTGTTTTTTCGACGAAGACTATTTGTGAAATATTTCTTCAAACTTACTATGATTAAAATTCAAAAAAATTATTCTGGCAAATCTAGAAAATCTGTAGAAACAAATTTAAATCTTATTTCAAAGTATTTTGAATTTCTTTTAAAATTTTTGTTCTGGAAAATCTAGAAGAAATACTGATTTGTCTTTGTTAGAAATATAGCTTGGTCCAATTTGTTAAATATTCTAACAAAGTGCAGATTGGATTTTAACCAATTTAAAACATGTTATCAAAATTCTAAAATGTATCTTAATCAGGAAAAATTACTAATGATGTTCCATAAATTCTTTTTTTAATTTTTTCAAAAAGATTCAAATAAGCTAGTTTTTCTCTTCTTTTTGTCGGTTGAATTTTGAATTATAAAGAGTCGAAATTGAAGATAAACTACACCTCCCGCTGCCTCAACAGAGCCAGTGCCATCATCAAGGACAGCCCCCACCCTGGCTCTGACCTGTTCCACCTGCTGCCCTCTGGGAAGCGCTATAGGTGCATTAAAACCAAAACAAACAGGCTAAAGAACAGCTTCTTCCCCAGGGCCATAACCATCCTGAACGGACTGCCCCATTGTCCCTCATAACTGCCTTCTCTTCGGTGCAATAACCCATTCCACCAACCACCCTGTTTTTGTTTTGTTTTTTCATGTATATATTCATTTCACACCATATTCATTGCACTTCTACATTTTTTATATTTCTATATATTTGCACATTGTTTTTCTAGCATGCACACATCGCACTGTATGGAATGGCCTCAATCTCGTTACATTGCGTAATGACAATAAAGCTGATTCTGATTCTGATTTCAAAATTTTATTTTAAATTTTTTCTTGTTTTCTCCTCTTTTAAACCGTTCAATTAAGTGTTTTTTTCATCATTTATTCTCTACAAAAAACCTTCCGTAAAAGGGAAAAAAAATGTACGACGGAATGACAGACAGAAATACCCATTTTTATATATATATATAAATGTATTTATTTAGCTATTCTTGTTTAAATCACACTTACGTGTAACTTACAAATGACAATATATTTATTTATTTAAGTGTGTATCAAACTGGTAGCCCTTCGCATTAATCAGTACCCAAGAAGTAGTTTTTGGTTTCAAAAAGGTTGGTGACCCCTGTACTAGAGCATAAAATCAGTGTCAGTTGAGTCGGTCCATAGGTTGCCTGTAGGGATTTTTAATGTCCAGCAGATGTCAGTATTTAGTGACACAGTATCGACACAGTATCAATACAGTTTTGCAATGTGTCGAAACGCTTCATGACGCCTCATCAACCCATCACTACTTGATACCAATATTTTGGTACTGGTACCGGTACCAAAATGTATTTCGATACTTTTCTAAATAAAGGGGACCACAAAAAAATGGGTACAACAAAGACGGATGTACCTCAGGTCTGGCACACCTATTAGCCTGGTTCACATGCTGATAGCATCACTAACTTAAATAAATCTATCACATTTTATTTTGTTCTCCAACCTCCGAGGACAAAGCTACCAACAATGGGAGACCGGGCTTTCTGCTCCGCCGCTCCCAGTCTGTGGAACACTCTCCCTGACCACCTGAGGGCACCACAGACTGTGGATGCTTTAAAAAAAGGCTTAAAAACCCTTCTTTTTTTAAAAAAAAGCCTTTTTTTAGATGTATGCATACTAGTTCTAGCTATTTGGCTGTTCTAGTTTTTTTGTTTTTTTTTGTATTATCTTTTTATTTTTATTTTTTTAATACACTGTAGCACGTTGAGGTTGTTTACTCAATGTAAAGTGCTTTTTTACAAATAAAATATACTATTATTATTATAAGTTGCAGCATTTATCTCATGAGGGTGTTTTGTTTTGAATATGGAACATTTACCCCTTTTGGCTACTATCTGACTCCATGTCTTCTTGATAAATGTTCTAAAATATTGTGTCATCTCACCAATCGATGCTCTCAATCCACTTGCTCAGGTACTGCCTGATGTCCATTGGGAAGGCGTCGTTGTACAGCTGGTCTACTTGCTCCAGGTACTTGGAGTCCAGCATCTGAAGCTGGCACCACTGCGCCATCTCCTGGTGAACAAGAGCGTTCAACAAAATTGATGTTATCGCAAGAAATGTGCGTCATTCACCCACAGCTTATGGATAGAAATAAAATGCGTTTGGCAGCTTTCTAAATTGGGTAGTGCGCCCCGGGGGTCTTTCCTCTACAACACCCAAAACCAGTCAAGTTGTCACGTTGTGTAAATGGTAAATAAAAACAGATTTGCAAATCCCTTTCAACCTAATTAAATACACTGCAGAGACAAGATATTTAATGTTCACACTGGAAAACACTATTTTTTGCAAATATTAGCTCATTCGGAGTTTGATGCCTGCAACATGTTTCAAAGAAGCTGGCACAAGTGGCAAAAAAGACTGAGAAAAGTTGAGGAATGCTCATCAAAACAATTATTTGGAACATCCCACAGGTGAACAGGCTAATTGGGAACAGGTGGGTGCCATGATTGGGTATAAAAGCAGCTCCCATGAAATGCTCAGTCATTCACAAACAAGGATGGGGCGAGGGTCACCACTTTGTCAACAAATGCCTGAGCAAATTGTCCAACAGTTTAAGAACGACATTTCTCAACCAGCTATTGCAAGGAATTTAGGGATTTCACCATCTATGGTCAGTAATATCATCAAAGGGTTCAGAGAATCTGGAGAAATCACTGCACGTAAGCAATGATATTACGGACCTTTGATCCCTCAGGCGGTACTGCATCAAAAAGCGACATCAGTGTGTAAAGGATATCACCACATGGGCTCAGGAACACTTCAGAAAACCACTGTCAGTAACTTCAGTTGGTCGCTACATCTGTAAGTGCAAGTTAAAACTCTGCTATGCCAAACGAAAGACATTTATCAACAACACTCAGAAACGCTTCGCTTCGCTCATCTAAGATGGACTGATGCAAAGTGGAAAAGTTTTCTGTGGTCTGACGAGTCCACATTTCAAACTGTTTTTGGAAACTGTGGATGTTGTGTCCTCCGTAACAAAGAAGAAAAGAACCATCCGGATTGTTCTAGGCGCAAAGTGTAAAAGCCAGCATCTGTGATGGTATGGGGGTGTATTAGTGCCCAAGGCATGGGTAACTTACACATCTGTGAAGGCGCCATTAATGCTGAAAGGTACATACAGGTTTTAGAGCAACATATGTTGCCATCCAAGCAACGTTATCATGGACGCCCCTGCTTATTTCAGCAAGACAATGCCAAGCCACGTGTTACAACAACGTGGCTTCATAGTAAAAGAGTGCGGGTACTAGACTGGCCTGCCTGTAGTCCAGACCTGCCTCCCATTGAAAATATGTGGCGCATTATGAAGCCTAAAATACCACAACGGAGACCCCCGGACTGTTGAACAACTTAAGCTGTACATCAAGCAAGAATGGGAAAGAATTCCACCTGAGAAGCTTAAAAAACGTGTCTCCTAGTTCCCAAACGTTTACTGAGTGTTGTTAAAAGGAAAGGCCTTGTAACACAGTGGTAAAAATGCCCCTGACACAACTTTTTTGCAATGTGTTGCTGCCTTTAAATTCTAAGTTAATGATTATTTACAACAAAAAAAATTTAGTTTCTTAGTTGGGACATTAAATATCTTGTCTTTCCATTCATCCATTTCCTACCGCTTATTCCCTTCGGGGTCGCGGGGGGGCGCTGGAGCCTATCTCAGCTACAATCGGGCGGTCGCCACCTCATCGCAGGGCCAACACAGATAGACAGACAACATTCGCACACTAGGGCCAATTCAGTGCTGCCAATCAACCTATCCCCAGGTGCATGTTTTTGGAGGTGGGAGGAAGCCAGAGTACCCAGAGGACATGCAAACTCCATACAGAAAGATCCCGAGGCCGGGATTGAACTCACGACTACTCAGGACCTTCGTATTGTGAGGCAGACGCATTAACCCCTCTGCCACCGTGCTGCCCTATCTTGTCTTTGCAGTTTATTCAATTGAATATAAGTTGAAAAGGATTTGCAAATCATGGTATTGTTTTTATTTACCATTTACACAACGTGACAACTTCCCTGGTTTTTGGGTTTTCTATTATCGGCGCAGGGCATATTTTGAAAATATCATGCACTAATTCTTAATATCATATATTATTAGATTTTACACAATTTACTATTTGCTTCGTCGCCTGTAACGCAAACGTTTGCATGTTGATGTTTTTCTTCAGCTAGCTTAACAAACATTGACCTACAACAGATTGGTTTCAGCAACTTTAATGTATATTTCACCTACATTAATAATTGTAATAATGCCAGGAATGTTGGCTCATGCAAGTTATTTGTTTGTCTTGTCTTTGTTGCACGAGATGCAAGTCAACAAACACAACTTTCCCTCTTTTCCCGGCAAAACTCGAACGCAAAAAATATATATATAAATAAATAAATAAATAAGTGAATAAGTAAGTAAGTAAATAAATAAATAAATAAATAAATAAATAAATAAATAAAAACTCGAACGCTTCCTTCCTATCAACAACGTCACTTCCCTATCTCTCCCGGAAGTCCCGGCCCCCCAGCTAAAGTCATTGGCTCACACCCCGCAGCCACCCGCTACAATATAATCGAAAGTTCTATAAATATCAGTTATTGTTTTATCGCCAGAGGTGGGTAGTAACGCGCTACATTTACTCCGTTACATCTACTTGAGTAACTTTTGGGATAAATTGTACTTCTAAGAGTAGTTTTAATGCAACTTACTTTTACTTTTACTTGAGTATATTTATAGAGAAGAAACGCTACTTTTACTCCGCTACTTTTATCTACATTCAGCTCGCTACTCGCTACTAATTTTTATCGATCTGTTAATGCACGCTTTGTTTGTTTTGGTCTGTCAGACAGACCTTCAAAGTGCCTGCCTTACTGGTGACGTTTCACTCCGTTCCACCAATAAAATGCAGTCACTAGTGACGTTTGACTCCGTTCCACCAATCAGATGCAGTCACTGGTGACGTTGGACCAATCAAACAGAGCCAGGCGGTCACATGACCTGACTTAAACAAGTTGAAAAACTTATTGGGGTGTTACCATTTAGTGGTCAATTGTACGGAATAAGTACTGTACTGTGCAATCTACTAATACAAGTTTCAATCAATCAATCAAAACTGTGAAGGAAAAAAGACACGTTTTTATTTCAACCGTACATCCCGTCAAAAGCCTAAAAACTGACTGCACAGTTCCTGTCTTCACAATAAAAGTGCCGCTCCATCGCGCCTGCACTTACAAAATAAGAGTCTCCGAAAGCCAGCGCAAACAAGCTAGCAAGCTACGGAATTTGCTGCCAATGTATTTCTTGTAAAGTGTGTGAAAACGAATATGGAAGCTGGACAAATAAAATGCCAAAAACCAACCACTTTCATGTGGTATTAGACAGAAAGGAGGAACTTTTCTTCTCCTCCATTTGAAAACGTGGACGTTACCAGCACTACTGTCTGATTACAATCAATGCAAGTCATCAGAATCAGGTAATACACCAACTTATATTCTTGTCTTCATGAAAGAAAGGAATCCGTATGTTAAACATGCATGTATATTCATTAAAACACCTTTAACATGTAAACAAAAACGGCAAACTAAATAAATATATATATATATATATATATATATATATACACATATATATATAAATACATACATATATATATAAATATATATATATGTATGTGTGGGGAAAAAATCACAAGACTATTTCATCTCTACAGGCCTGTTTCATGAGGGGGGGTACCCTCAATCATCAGGAGATTTTTTTTTTTATATATATATATATATATATATATATATATATGATATGTGTGTGTATGTTACTCATCAGTTACTCAGTACTTGAGTAGTTTTTTCACATACTTTTTACTTTTACTCAAGTAAATATTTGGGTGACTACTCATTACTTTTACTTGAGTAATAAATCTCTAAAGTAACAGTACTCTTACTTGAGTACAATTTCTGGCTACTCTACCCACCTCTGTTTATCGCACATGCCAACATAGACAAGCTGTAGAAAATGGATGGATGTCGTATTCAGCAGAAAACATCCAACATGCAACGTTACACTCAAAATATTACAGTTAGCTAGCAAACTTACGAGTGGCTTATTACTTCCGCAACCTACGGGGGAAAAAAAACATTACAAACTAACACATTGGTATTTGTTTGATATTGCCGCGGGAGAGAAGAATACATTCCAAAACGTACCGTTTATGAGTAAAAGAGGAGCGTTTTGACAGAAGAATCTTCTTCCTTGGTCCGCCACCGAGTGTGTCAAACAGAAAGTAATGTTTTCCTGCGACTAAATGTGTCAACCAATCATCGTGAGGCATGCATAATAAAGTCCCGCCCTCTGCTTTTGATAGCCAATCAGCTTGCTGAACAGAGGCTGTTCCGCCATCTCGAACGCGTCTGGACGAGAACAAGACAACGCATTTAAGATTGGACCTCCTAAAACGCCTCGTTAAAGTGCAGTTTGGAGTTCAAACGCTTAAATCAAGTTTTTTTTTAAATATTCTGTGGTTGTTTAAGTCAAAATTGTGTTTTTTTTTTAATATTTAGAAATAAAAGATACAACATAAAAAGGGGGAGGGATATCATTAGCTGGAACAGCCAAATAACCACATGTTTTCACGGAAAAGGAAAGCAAACCAGGAATTCAAAACTGAAACCTAAACTCTCACATTTGACCCTTTGTGCAAAAACGTAAGTTAAACATGACAACTTTAAAGAATGTCATAGTTATGATATTAGGGCATAGTTATTCAGCACGGGTACAGATTTATCCCCCCTTTTTTGCTGGAGGCTGAAACTTTTTTTTTTACTATTTAATAATAGACAACACTTTCAACATTTAGTGGCTACTATAATTGGTATCATTTGTCTATATAATTGTTATGCATAACATTAAAGGAGCCATACGTAATAATTCCATGTCAAGTCATCATTAAATGGCCCTGATACGTCAAAAGGCATTAATAAATCATGTTCTTTTCCAATACCTTTATAACTGTCAACAGTAGTTCAGCCGTGATATGCTCATTTCAAAATGAGATTTACAGCCCCGAAATCTTGTTATTGTTTTCATTTTGATGCCCCGCCCTCCACCGTTTGACCACTTAGAAAGTCCGTGAGTGTGTCACATCCAGGTTGCCACCTTTATCTGGCTACTGCCACTGGTAAAGTTACTAAACATGTCAGACCTTAGTCAATCTAAAAGTTACCATTCTCAACTTATTCATTGATTGAAACTTGTATTAGTAGATTGCACAGTACAGTACATATTCCGTACAATTGACCACTAAATGGTAACACCCCAATAAGTTTTTCAACTTCTTTAAGTCGGGCTCCACTTTAATCAATTCATGGTAACGAATCATGACAAAGCCAGGAACAAAACTAGGATTTGTATTGGGGGATGCCTTTGAAAGATGGAGACCACTGAAGGCGGAGACGATTTTTTCGTCTGACGCCAAACTTGCTAATTTCCTACTTGGTACACTTTATTGCCAAAAGTATTTGGCAACCCATCCAAATGATGAGAATCAGGTGTCCTAATCACTTGGAGACTGTTTCTACAAACATTTGTGAAAGAATGGGCCGCTCTCAGTGATTTCCAGTGTGGAACTGTCCTAGGATGCCACCTGTGCGACAAATCCAGTCGCGAAATGTCCTCGCTCCTAAATATTCCAAAGTCAACTTTATTATAAGAAAAGTGAAGAGTTTGGGAACAACAGCAACTCAGCCACCATGTGGTAAGCCACGTAAACTGACAGGGAGGGGTCAGCGGATGCTGAAGCGCATAGTGCAAAGACTTTCTGCACAGTCAGTTGCTACAGAGCTCCGAACTTCATGTGACCTTCCAATTAGCCCACGTACAGTACGCAGAGAGCTTCATGGAATGGGTTTCCATGGCCGAGCGGCTGCATCTAAGCCATACATCACTAAGTCCAATGCAAAGCGTGGGATGCAGTGGTGTAAAGCATGTTGCCACTGGACTCTAGAGCATGTGGAGACGCCTTCTCTGGACTGATGAGTCACACTTTACCATACTTGCCAACCCTCCCGGATTTTCCGGGAGACTCCCGAAATTCAGCGCCTCTCCCGAAAACCTCCCGGGACAAATTTTCTCCCGAAAATCTGCCGAAATTCAGGCGGAGCTGGAGGCCACGCCCCCTCCAGCTCCATGCGGACCTGAGTCCCCTTTCCCACGATATAAACAGTGTGCCTGCCCAATCACATTATAACTGTAGAATGATGGAGGGCGAGTTCTTGGTTTCTTATGTGGGTTTATTGTTAGGCAGTTTCATTAACGTCCTCCCAGCGCGGTAACAACACACAACAGCAGCAGTCACGTTTTTGTCTACCAGCAGTTCGTCTGCCGTAAACAGCAATGTTGTGACACTCTTAAACAGGACAATACTGCCATCTATAACATCAATAACATATACGGCTTTTAGAGAGTGCAGTGCACAACTGCGCACACAGCAAGGAGACGAAGCAGAAGAAGGAGGAAGATACAGCCATGGCGACGCCGACGACGAGTAAGATGAAGAAATACGCTTTGTTGCACCTTTCCTGCCTGAGTCCGGCGATTAGTTGCAAATCTTGCTTTATTGATTGCTTGCACACAGCCAATCCAACAGAAAACAAACTAGTCCCCGCCCGCACTCACGCTACCGCTCCCTCTCTTCTCTCGCCCACACACTCACTGACGTCACTCACCTCACATGCTCACCTATTAAAGGGCCACACACACACACATACGCTACTCTCATAACAGCTTGTAAGTTCCAAGCCGCAGCTGCGATTGGACCTGGATAGCCTCCGGGAAGAAGTAGTGGACTACCAAGTGCTTGGCACTGAAGATCTTCTTCAGAAAGCAAAGATTGACCGGTTTTGGGCCATGCTAGGGAGAGATGGAAGATTCCAGACTCTATAGCATTTGATGAAAGCACTTTTGTGCGTGCCACACAGCAATGCATCATCAGAGAGGGTGTTCAGCATGGTTAGAAAAATAGTGACAGAGAATAAAACAAGGATGGACAATTCAACCCTTAACTCAACAATGAGTAGATGAGTGTTATGTGTGTGTATATGTGTAAATAAATGAACACTGAAATTCAAGTATTTCTTTTATTTATATATACATATATATATAATAAAATAAATATATATATATATATATATATATATATATATAGCTAGAATTCACTGAAAGTCAAGTGTTTCTTGGATATATATATATATATATATATATATATATATGTATGTGTGGGAAAAAAATCACAAGACTATTTCATCTCTACAGGCCTGTTTCATGAGGGGGGGGTTCCCTCAATCATCAGGAAATTTTAATGGGAGCATTCACATACCATGGATTATATAGGGCACAGAGTGGGTGGGTACAGGCTGGTGTAGGGGCGTGGTGATTGGCTCATGTGTTACCTAGGAGGTGTTTCCGTCTGTGGCGGCATGCTGTTACAATTTCGCTGCGCTTGTTGAGGGATGACAGGTCTGGACGGTAAATAATAAACAGTTTTTCTTTCAAGCATAGGTTGCATCTTTTATTACCACTATTGTAAGGTGTGCTGGATGCAAGAATTTGCCATGTTATTGAATATTCAACATTATTGTCTTTGAGGTCCCAAATGTGTTTGCTGAGTTCTGTGGTATTCCGTATATATATATATATATATATATATATATATATATGAAATACTTGACTTTGTGAAATCTAGCTGTAAATATACTCCTCCCCTCTTAACCACGCCCATAACCACGCCCCCGCCCCTTACCACGCCCCCGCCCCACCCCCCACCTCCCGAAATCGGAGGTCTCAAGGTTGGCAAGTATGCACTTTTTCAGCTGGCAATCTGATGGACCAGTCTGGGTTTGGAGGTTGCCAGGAGAACGCTACGTTTCGGACTGCATTGTGGTGAGTGTGAAATTTGGTGGAGGAGGAATTATGGTGTGGGGTTAGTTTTTCAGGAGTTGGGCTTGGCCCCTTAGTTCCAGTGAAAGGAACTTTGAATGCTCCAGGATAGCAAAATATGTTGGACAATTCCATGGGATGCCACTTCCAGTTCACATGTGAGTAAAGGCAAGGTGGCCAAATACTTTTGGCAATATAGTGTATGTAAGTAAGGCATTTACGTTTTCTTATTACTTGGAATTAGGGATGTTCGATAATGGCTTTTTTGCCGATATCCAATATTCCGATATTGTCCAACTCTTAATTACCGATTCCGATATCAACCGATACTTATATATTGTCACGACGTGGACTATGGTGTGTTTGTTTTCCCGAGATGCAAGTAAAGCTGGACTGGTCATGGCGTGAAGGTACATACATATTTATTTATAACACTCAAAGGAACAAAAAGCGCACTCAAGGCGGATGTACAAACTTGACTAACGAAACAAAAAGACTTGCACGTGGGCAAAAAACTGTGAACAATTAAACAAAAACACTAACTGTGGCATTAATAGAAAAAACTTACTTGAACATGGCATTAAGTGCGCAGAGGTAGACAGAGTGTGACAGGGGTATGAATGTGGGATGTCACCAGAACGACAAACTGAAAACAATGAACTTAAATACTACAGACATGATTAATGAAAACAGGTGCGTGACTCAAAACGTGAAACAAGTGCGTGACATGACAGGTGAAAACTAATGGGTTGCTATGGTGACAAACAAGAGTGCACAATGAGTCCAAACGTGGAACAGGTGAAACTAATGGGTAATCATGGAAACAAGACAAGGGATTGAAAAGCCAGAAACTAAAGAGTCCAATAACTAAACAAAACAAAACATGACTAAAACAAAACATGATTACACAGACATGACATATATACAGTCGTGGAATTAACACATTATTATGCCTAATTTGGACAACCAGGTATGGTGAAGGTAAGGTCATTTTTTGAATAAATTAAAATAATTAAAATAAATTAAAAACATTTTCTTGAATAAAAAAGAAAGTAAAACAATATAAAAACAGTTACATAGAAACTAGTAATGAATGAAAATGAGTAAAATGAAGTGTTAAAGGTTAGTACTATTAGTGGACCAGCAGCACGCACAATCATGTGTGCTTACGGACTGTATCCCTTGCAGACTGTATTGATATATATTGATATATAATGTAGGAACCAGAATATTAATAACAGAAAGAAACAACCCTTTTGTGTGAATGAGTGTAAATGGGGGAGGGAGGTTTTTTGGGTTGGTGCACTAATTGTAAGTGTATCTTGTGTTTTTTATGTTGATTAAATAAAAAATAAAAAATAAAAAAAACATACCGATAATAAAAAATCCGATATCGATTATTTCCGATATTACACTTTTAAAGCATTTATCGGCCGATAATATCGGACAACTCTACTTGTAATACATTTTAAATTTAAATTTTACTGTTGGCCTTGGCTTGCCATCAAAGTAGGCCTATTAAAGTTAAAGTACCAATGATTGTCACACACACATACTTGGTGCGGTGAAAGTATTCTCTGCATTTGACCCATCACCCTTGATCACCCCCTGGGAGGTGAGGGGAGCAGTGAGCAGCAGCGGTGGCAGCGCCCGGGAATCATTTTTGGTGATTTAATCCCCAATTCCAACCCTTGATGCTGAGTGTCAAGCAGGGAGGTAATGGCTCCCATTTTTATAGTCTTTGGTATGACTCGGCCGGTGTTTGAACTCACTCATGTTCTATGCTGGACTGGTCTCAATGTATATGCAAAGCTTTGCAAATATATTACAAAATACCTATTCTGTCTCTGGTGGTTTTTCTACTCAGCTTTAAGTGTCGTAAAGAGCTTGGGAGCGACTTGTGTCTTGAATTCCCTGGGAGGAACAACTGGTCCAAACGCAACAACACACATACACATTAGCCCCCCAGACACATTTTCTCTCTCAATGTGGCCCCCGAGTCAAAATATTTGCCCAGCTCTGCTCTAACCACAAGGCCACTGAGCAGGTATGTCATATATAATATATATTATATATAATATATTTTGATGGTGGTCAATGCGGTCAAACTAGACATTTTAGCAGGGTAAGTCCAACAAAATGTCCCGACTCCCGACTAAAATTTTGCTGCGTAACTTTACAAATACATTTTAGTAATGGACATCAGTAAAATGTGGCAGAATTACTTAGTAAACCATCTTGCAAGAAGCATAAACAAGAGAAACTTACAGCGTAGGACTCATCCATTGCCATTTGAAGTTCCTTGGAGTAGGATTCTGTGGAAGTTGCTTCCCACTGTTAGACGCAGCACCGGAGCCAAGCGTGCAGTTTTTAACCAGGTTTTAATGTACAAACCCCGTTTCCATATGAGTTGGGAAATTGTGTTAGATGTAAATATAAACGGAATACAATGATTTGCAAATCATTTTCAACCCACATTCAGTTGAATGCACTACAAAGACAACATATTTGATGTTCAAACTCACACTTTATTTTTTTTTTTGCAAATAATAATTAACTTAGAATTTCATGGCTGCAACACGTGCCAAAGTAGTTGGGAAAGGGCATGTTCACCACTGTGTTACATGGCCTTTCCTTTTAACAACACACAGTAAACGTTTGGGAACTGAGGAGACACATTTTTTTAAGCTTCTAAGGTGGAATTCTTTCCCATTCTTGCTTGATGTACAGCTTAAGTTGTTCAAAAGTCCGGGGGTCTCCGTTGTGGTATTTTAGGCTTCATAATGCGCCACACATTTTCAATGGGAGACAGGTCTGGACTACAGGCAGGCCAGTCTAGTACCCGCACTCTTTTACTATGAAGCCATGTTGATGTAACACGTGGCTTGGCATTGTCTTGCTGAAATAAGCAGGGGCGTCCATGGTAACGTTGCTTGGATGGCAACATATGTTGCTCCAAAACCTGTATGTACCTTTCAGCATTAATGGCGTCTTCACAGATGTGTAAGATATCCATGTCTTGGGCACTAATACACCCCCATACCATCACAGATGCTGGCTTTTCAACTTTGCGCCTATAACAATCCGGATGGTTCTTTTCCTCTTTGGTCCGGAGGACACAACGTCCACAGTTTCCAAAAACAATTTGAAATGTGAACTCGTCAGACCACAGAACACTTTTCCACTTTGTATCAGTCCATCTTAGATGAGCTCAGGCCCAGCGAAGCCGACGGCGTTTCTGGGTGTTGTTGATAAACGGTTTTTCGCCTTGCATAGGAGAGTTTTAACTTGCACTTACAGATGTAGCGACCAACTGTAGTTACAGACAGTGGGTTTCTGAAGTGTTCCTGAGCCCATGTGGTGATATCCTTTACACACTGATGTCACTTGTTGATGCACTACAGCCCGAGGGATCAAAGGTCACGGGCTTAGCTGCTTACGTGCAGTGATTTCTCCAGATTCTCTGAACCCTTTGATGATATTACGGAGTGTAGATGGTGAAATCCCTAAATTCCTTGCAATAGCTGGTTGAGAAAGGTTTTTCTTAAACTGTTCAACAATTTGCTCACGCATTTGTTGACAAAGTGGTGACCCTCGCCCCATCCTTGTTTGTGAATGACTGAGCATTTCATGGAATCTACTTTTGTACCCAATCATGGCACCCACCTGTTCCCAATTTGCCTGTTCACCTGTGGGATGTTCCAAATAAGTGTTTGATGAGCATTCCTCAACTTTATCAGTATTTATTGCCACCTTTCCCAACTTCTTTGTCATGTGCTGCTGGCATCAAATTCCAAAGTTAATGATTATTTGCAAAAAAAAAAAAAAGTTTATGAGTTTGAACATCAAATATGTTGTCTTTGTAGCATATTCAACTGAATATGGGTTGAAAATGATTCGCAAATCATTGTATTCCGTTTATATTTACATCTAACACAATTTCCCAACTCAAATGGAAACGGGGTTTGTACATAGATTTTATCAAAAGTTTTCTCTCCAGCAGGACGCGACTTTTCAGCCACGTCCGTATCCTCTCTCTCTCCTCCCGCTCCGGGCCGCTTACTGTTAAAGACAACCGATGATTAGATCAACACGTTCCACCTGTGAAATCTAATCACCTGCCAGCTGTGTCTCGCCGTCAGCACATGCCCCGCCCCTATCCGATGGTGCTCGTCCTCAGCACCATGGGGCGGCATAGCTCGGTTGGTAGAGTGGCCGTGCCAGCGACTTGAGGGTTCCAGGTTCGATTCCTGCTTCCGCCATCCTAGTCACTGCCATTGTGTCCTTGGGCAAGACACTTTTCTCCCAGTGCCACCCACACTGGTTTGAATGGAACTTAAATATTGGGTTTCACTACGTCAAAGCGCTTTGAGTCACTAGAGAAAAGCGCTATATAAATATAATTCACTTCACTTCACCATAGACAGAGGCGGTGATTATTGCTCCTGCAGCCGCGCTGGCCACACCTCCCTCCACCTGATTCGTATCTGGCAACCTCAGTCATGGAGAGTGGCAGGGGACTACAGAATTTTGACCGTGATTGCAGTACCATTTCTGGCCACATTATTACATATGGCTCCTTTAAATAACACACACACAAAAAAAAACAAAAACAAAACATAGATCATATTACAACAACAAATAACTTTATTATCATTGTGTGCTTAATTTGCTTAAAACACCCCCAAAAATGTAATACTTTTTTACACCATAATTTTTTTTTTTTTGGACCCAACTTGAAAAATAAAATGGAATACACTTAAATAATAATAGTATAGTAAATTGACATAGGAGCACAATATGTAAACACGTTAATCAAATTAATAAAACAATTTGCACTGCTTTTATTCGTCGAAGCGAGGAAGTCAGGATTAATGGCTACGAGTTTGGTTCACATCTATTAGAGCAGTGTTTTTCAACCACTGTGCCGCGGCACACTAGTGTGCCGTGAGATACAGTCTGGTGTGCCGTGGGAGATTATCTAATTTCACCTATTTGGGTTAAAAATATTTTTTGCAAACCAGTAATTATAGTCTGCAAAGGATGTGTTGTTGTTGAGTGTCGGTGCTGTCTAGAGCTCGGCAGAGTAACCGTGTAATACTCTTCCATATCAGTAGGTGGCAGCCAGTAGCTAATTGCTTTGTAGATGATGGGGGGGGGGGGGGGGGGGGGGGTCCTGCTTTGGAAATAATTGTTACCCCTTTCAGATTTTGCATTTAGTTTCCACTAAAACATTCACATGTTGCACAATGAGATGTAAACATGGGATCAGTTATTGCTAAGAAAGCCCTGGAATTTTTTTTTTTATACCATTTGTTACAACATATCTTTTTGAGCAATCCTTTTCGAGGATAAAAAAGGAAGAAAAGGAACATACTTTGCTGTGAAAATGACACGAGAGTGGCTCTTGCCAAAGTGAAGCCTTTTTGTCTTGCCTCTGGTGAGGGCGGTCGCATTTTCACAGCAGCAGTTGACCTCCAGGGTCCCAACTCCCCGCCCCTCTGTTGCGAGTTGTCGTGATTAAATGTAACGTGTTTATGTGTGCATTGCATGGAGGTTTTTCCCCACTCCAGACTAGGCCCCCTTAGGTGCGCAGTCTAGATTGTATTTTTTTTACACATCTTCTTCCCCAGCGTTTGACCTTTTTCTCATCTTTTACGGGGCGCCTCGTGGCGACCCATCAGCGTTCCTGTTCTGTAACCCTGTACACTGTTTGTTTGTCTAATCTTGAACGGGTTTGTGCTGAAAACAGTAATAATAAAGTCCTATCCTATCCTAAGCCACGCATATCTGAGCTGGTCTCTCAAAGGCAACAGCTGAAGTCAGACTGATTTGCAGGTGTGTAATTTGTTGTGTGTTTATGCACTGTGTTAGTTGTGTTCTTTGAACAAGGTGATGTTCATGCACGGTTCATTTTGTGCACCAGTATAAAAAAAAAAGATAACTTTGTCTTGAATTTGAAAAAAATATATATATATATATTTTTTTTATTAAACGTTCTCCAATACTTTATTTTCCAAGTTCCTTTTCAGATTTTGGTAAAGGCAGCAACATCCATTGACTGAATAAAAATCCTCAAAATGCAGTGATTTGCTCCTGGAGAATATCAGTGCCAACCTTGTCATCTTCAACCACACAGCTGATCTGAAGCTTCTTGATACCACACTGCAAAAACTGAAATCTAAGTAAGATGAAATATCTCAAATAAGATATTTGCTTATTTTCTGTCTGATAAGATCATTCTTCTCACTAAGCAGATTTTATGTTAGTGTTGGAATAAAAAAGTAGTTTTATACTTGTGAGTGTTGATGACACAGCTTTGCAACAGTTGATATTCTAGTTTCAAGCATGTTTTACTCAATATAGGTCATCAAATCTCAGCAACAAGCTGTAATATCTTACTGAGATCATTTAGGACCAAAACACTTAAAACAAGTAAAACACTCTAACATAAAATCTTATGTATGGCCACGCAAGTCCCGGGATGCCCAAAATGTCCGTAACACACCCAGCCGAGTCCCACGGGGGGGGGCGGGGGGGGGGGGGATGTAATAGTTGGAAAAGTCGCCAAAAGTCCCAAAAATTTTCAAAATACCTACCTGGTAGAGATGCGCGGTTTGCGGACACCCGCAGGTCGGGCGGGTGACATGACGAAAAAAATAGATTTTAAATAGATTCGGGCGGGTGGCGGGTGAACCAATTCGGAAATATATATATACTAGAGATGCGCGGATAGGCAATTATTTCATCCGCAACCGCATCACAAAAGTCGTCAACCATCCGCATCCACCCGAACTAACATTTAATCAAAACCGCACCCGCCCGCCATCCGCCACCCGCCCGTTGTTATATATCTAATATAGACGATGCAAGGCATTAGTGAGGTTATAAAGCTTTTGCCTGTTAAAGAAAGGAGACTGATCCAATGTAGCAGAGACATTCAATGCGTGCCACGCTGTCACGGCCCAGACGCACACCAGTGCGCAATCATCTGGGAGCCGCGCTGAGCGCACCTCCAAGCGCGTGGAGGTGCGATGTCCCTCGCACCCGCGGCGGCTCCACGCGGGCTCGCGCCCGAGGCTTCAGCGCGCACCGCGGCGGCCATCCTACTCGTCGCGGCCTAGCCCTCGCGGCTCTCGCTGCCGGCGACGGCCGGGTATGGGCCCGACGCTCCAGCGCCATCCATTTTCAGGGCTAGTTGATTCGGCAGGTGGGTTGTTACACACTCCTTAGCGGGTTCCGACTTCCATGGCCACCGTCCTGCTGTCTATATCAACCAACACCTTTTCTGGGGTCTGATGAGCGTCGGCATCGGGCGCCTTAACCCGGCGTTCGGTTCATCCCGCAGCGCCAGTTCTGCTTACCAAAAGTGGCCCACTCGGCTCACCAGGGTGAGCCCCACCCCTTTCGTGAGCGCACTGCGCGCGGAGTGACCCCTGTTACGCGCCCCCGGCAACGGGGGTGGCGGGAAGGTAAGCTGCGCGGGCGGAGCGCGCGGAGTGACCCCTGTTACGAGCCCCCAGCCACGGGGGTGGCGGGCAGGTAAGCTGCTTACCTGCTGCGCGTGACGCCGGCCGCGGCGAAGGCGGACGAGGCGGGGTGTCGGTGCGGTGGGCGCGGTGGTGACCCTGGACGTGCGTCGGGCCCTTCTCGCGGATCACCTCAGCTACGGCTCCCGGTGGGGCCCTCTCGGGGGAAGGGGCCTCGGTCCCGGACCCCGGCGAGGCGTCCCTTCTCCGCTCCGTAAAAGTGTCCATCTCTTTTTTTTTTCTTCTTCTGTTGTGGCATATGCTGCAGGTGCCTGCTCGTTTTTCGTATGTGGGAAACAACATTTAACTATGTATATATACTGTATTTCCGAATTGGTTTAACTGCCACCCGCCTGAATCTATTTAAAATCTAATTTTTTTTAATTTCAATCGTCCGACCCGACCCGCGGATAAAATCTAATTTTTTTTTATTTCAACCGCCCGACCCGCGGATAATCCGCGGTTGTGTCCGCAAACCGCGCATCTCTAATATATACATAGTTAAATGTTGTTACCCACATATGAAAAACGAGCAGCACTCTTTGAAACAGGCAATTATTCATCAGGCACTGCAGCACAACACAACACAACACAAGACAAAAAAAAAAAAAAGATGCAAACGTGGTACGCGACAAACTAAAAAAGGGAATACTAAAGACCAGGGGAAAAAAAAGACCAGCTGTTTGCCTTGGCCAATAAGTTGCAGGTAATTTAGTATTATTATTTATTTAATTTATTTTTGTTTAAATAGGGATGACATACATTTGATATTTTATAATTTAAGTTTGTGCGTGTGATTGACAGCCTAAGGCTTATGAGGCACATTTTTCATTTATTTTTTTATTTCAACTTAAAAACGTATGAGCCTATGCCTATGCCTACAACATAGGCTATGTGTTTATCTTTATTTTCCTGCCTGTCGTTGACAATGGAGATTGTCTGATATTTTGTCATGGCTGCAGATCAATCAATAAAGGTTCATCTTTGTCGCAAAATTGTTCACTGCTTCACTGTGCACCCCGCCCTCGTCCCTATTTGAGCATTATAACGTTAACAAGTCAATATTCATTGAAATAAATTCTGAACTTTTTTTTTACCTAACGAAAATATAGGCCTAGTGTTTCTAAAACATTTTTTTTAACTTCTTAAAAGCATTGTTCTGCTTGCTGCAACTGCGCACACAAAGTGTGAGGAACGCACTCCTGATCTGAGGGCATTGGCAACAATAGTCAACACTTTCTTAATAGAAATGACAATAATATTATAATAATAATAAATAATATTATCACGCATTAATATCTCTTAGCCACTAATGCATGGTCAAGAGATATTAATGCGTGGCACGCATTGAATGTCTCTGCAGCATTGGATCAGTCTCCTTTCTTTAACAGGCAAAAGCTTTATAACCTCACTAATGCCTTGCATCGTCTATATTAGATATATAACAACGGGCGGGTGGCGGGTGTGGATTTGATAAAATGTTAGTTCGGGTGGATGGCGGGTGGATGACGACTTTTGTGATGCGATTGCGGATGAAATAATTGCCTATCCGCGCATCTCTCCTACCCGGGTTTGAGTCCCACAAGTCCCGCCGCTGGCCGGGATGCCCAAAATGTCCAAAATGCGCCCAGCAAAGTCCCACGGGAAGGCGGGGAGAAAAGTGAGAAAAGTGGGTAAAATGTTCAAAAATCACACCCGGGTTCGAGTGGGACTCGAACCTGGGTAGGTATTTGGAACATTTTTGGGACTTTTGCCGACTTTTCCAACTTTTATCCCCCCTCCCCGTGGGACTCGGCTGGGTGTGTTATGGACATTTTGGGCATCCCGGGACTTTCGCGGCCGGCGGTGGGACTTGTGGGACTGGAACCTGGGTAGGTATTTTGAACATTTTTGGGGACTTTTGCCGACTTTTCTCACTTTTCTCCCCCACTTCCCGTAGGACTTTGCTGGGTGCATTTTGGACATTTTTTGCATCCCGGGACTTGTGCGGCTGGCAGCGGGACTCGTGGGACGGTCACCCCGGGAGGTATTTTGGACACAGATGGGACTTTTGACCATTTTGGCCGCCTTTTCCCCTCTTCTTCCCCGCCTTCCTGTGCACCATTGCTGGGTGTGTTTTGGACCTTTGGACAAAAATACTTTCAAGCATGTTTTACTCAATATAGGTCATCAAATCTCAGCAACAAGCTGTAATATCTTACTGAGATCATTTAGGACCAAAACACTTAAAACAAGTAAACACTCTAACATAAACTCTGCTTAGTGAGAAGAATTATCTTATCAGACAGAAAATAAGCAAATATCACCCTTATTTGAGATATTTCATCTTACTCAGATTTCAGTTTTTGCAGTGCAGATCAATATCGTTATTAAACATTTTATTTTTCACTGAAGAAGGGTTCGGTGAATGTGCATATGAAACTGGTGGGGTTCGGTACCTCCAACAAGGTTAAGAACCACCGCTAGTAGAACATCGAGTGAGTATTTGTTTATTAAATGAGAATATTTTCCCTAAATATGGACATCCAGTCACAACAGCAACACAAACATGGGCATCACCTGCCGTCTTCACGTCCATGTGCGGCAAAAAGGAGTTTTTTGTGCTTCTAGGTTATTTACGTCAACATCCAAACAACTCCCCGCAATTTTCCAGCGAAGCATCTCAAAACCTCCCTGAGAAAGAACCGTTTAAAGTACAAGTTCACAATCTGTGGTACAAACATGTCAAACTAAATCAAAGGGAAACCATTGGAAAAAGCTCTGCTATGCTTGATGAGGCTGGCAGTGACACCTGTTGTACTGTCACAACAAACTATTTCAACTTTGGCAAACCGCTTAAACACTACAGAATAAATAGCAAATAAATAAGTAAAAATGTGCTAAACATTGACCAGGGCCAACAATTGTACTTCAGTTTAAATACCGTCCGCTCACATCTTGGTGGTTTCATTTATCACGTGTCACACGAAAAGCCACAATACGCACACTCGCACACACGTACACAACACTGACTTGTACCATAAATAAACACAAATACATACTGTGATGACATACCGAGTGTTACATTCCACCGTGTGCCCATAAAAAGGGAGGGATGGTTTTGTCTAATACACTAGTCTATAGAGATGTCCGATAATAGCTTTTTTGCCGATATTCCGATATTGTCCAACTCTTAATTACCGATTCCGATATCAAGCGATACCGATATATACAGTCGTGGAATGAATACATTATTAAGCCTAATTTTGTTGTGATGCCCCGCTGGATGCATTAAAGGGGAACATTATCACCAGACCTATGTAAGCGTCAATATATACCTTGATGTTGCAGAAAAAAGACCATATATTTTTTTAACCGATTTCCGAACTCTAAATGGGTGAATTTTAGCGAATTAAATGCCTTTCTAATATTCGCTCTCTACCAATCGCCATTTTCTCAAACACCGAGTCAAATCAGCTCTGTTATTTTCCGTTTTTCCGACTGTTTTCCGTACCTTGGAGACATCATGCCTCGTCGGTGTGTTGTCGGAGGGTGTAACAACACGAACAGGGACGGATTCAAGTTGCACCAGTGGCCCAAAGATGCGAAAGTGGCAAGAAATTGGATGTTTGTTCCGCACACTTTACCCACGAAAGCTATGCTACGACAGAGATGGCAAGAATGTGTGGATATCCTGCGACACTCAAAGCAGATGCATTTCCAACGATAAAGTCAAAGAAATCTGCCGCCAGACCCCCATTGAATCTGCCGGAGTGTGTGAGCCATTCAGGGACAAAGGACCTTGGTAGCACGGCAAGCAATGGCGGCAGTTTGTTCCCGCAGACGAGAGAGCTAAACCCCCCTGGATGTCTTGGCTCACACCGTCCCTTATGCCACCGAAGATGATCAAGAGAAGAATATAGACCCTAGCTTCCCTGGCCTGCTGACATCAACTCCAAAACTGGACAGATCAGCTTTCAGGAAAAGATAGCGGATGAGGGTATGTCTACAGAATATATTAATTGATGAAAATTGGGCTGTCTGCACTCTCAAAGTGCATGTTGTTGCCAAATGTATTTAATATGCTGTAAACCTAGTTCATAGTTGTTAGTTTCCTTTAATGCCAAACAAACACATACCAATCGTTGGTTAGAAGGCGATCGCCGAATTCGTCCTCGCTTTCTCCCGTGTCGCTGGCTGTCGTGTCGTTTTCGTCGGTTTCGCTTGCATACGGTTCAAACCGATATGGCTCAATAGCTTCAGTTTCTTCTTCAATTTCGTTTTCGCTACCTGCCTCCACACTACAAACATCCGTTTCAATACATGCGTAATCTGTTAAATCGCTTAAGCCGCTGAAATCCGAGTCTGAATCCGAGCTAATGTCGCTATATCTTGCTGTTCTATCCGCCATGTTTGTTTGTGTTGGCTTCACTGTGTGACGTCACAGGAAAATGGACGGGTGTATATAACGATGGTTAAAATCAGGCGCTTTGAAGCTTTTTTTTTAGGGATATTGCGTGATGGGTAAAATTTTGAAAAAAACTTCGAAAAATAAAATAAGCCACTGGGAAGTGATTTTTAATGGTTTTAACCCTTCTGAAATTGTGATAATGTTCCCCTTTAAACAATGTAACAAGGTTTTCCAAAATAAATCAACTCACCCATTCTCATTAATGGCTCTGCTGTTGAGATAGTCCGTGAATACAAGTATCTAAGCACAATTTTAGACAACAAATTGACCTTTGATGCCAACACTGACCGTATTTGCAAGAAGGCCAATCAGAGGCTGTTTTTCTTGAGGAGACTGAGGGGCTTTCAGGTTGATGAGGATGTTCTATTCATCATGTATCGAGTCTATTTTAACATCTTCTATCACTTCCTGGTTTGGTAACCTCAGTGTGGCCAATGAAAACAGACTAGGTGGTGTAATCAAGGTGTGCCAAAAGACCACAGGCACTACCTTGAACCCCCTGAACCAGATCTATCAGGCCAGAGTCATCCAGAAGGCAAAGGCCATTCTGGTCAACCCTCAGCACCCTCTCTTCTCAGAGTTTAGACTCTTGCCCTCAGGATGCAGGTACGCCCCCAGTAATAGGAAGGCCAAAACAACAGATACATAAGATCCTTTGTTCCCTCAGCTGTTGACTTTATAAATGAGCTTCTTAAACAAGCTTAGCTGCTATGCAGTCACTTTAGTGGGAAGCGACATGTGATGATTAGTTTTTATTGTATTACAAATGTTTTTAGTTTTTAGCTCAATGCCTTCATGATGGTTTGTATGTTGTATGTATTTTATGTATTTGTACCATGTTTTTACTGTTGTACCTTGTTTTTACTGTTGTACCTCGTTTTTACTGTTGTACCTTGTTTTTAATGACTACTGCTGCAAACCAAATTGCCCCTCGGGGACAATAAAGATTTCCTAAGTCTAAGTCTAACTCAAGTTATGGAAAAAAATGCCAACATGGCACTGCCATATTTATTATTGAAGTCACAAAGTGCATTATTATTTTTTTTTAACATGCCTCAAAACAGCAGCTTGGAATTTGGGACATGCTCTCCCTGAGAGAGCATGTGGAGGTTGAGGTGGGCGGGGTTGGGGGGTGGGCAGGGTTGAGGTAGGGGGTACCAGGGGGTGTATATTGTAGCGTCCCGGAAGAGTTAGTGCTGCAAGGGGTTCTGGGTATTTGTTCTGCTGTGTTTATGTTGTGCTACGGTGCGGATGTTCTCCCGAAATGTGTTTGTCATTCTTGTTTGGTGTGGGTTCATATTTGTAACAGTGTTAAAGTTGTTTAAACGGCCCCCCTCAGTGTGACCTGTATGGCTGTTGACCAAGTATGGCTTGCATTAACTTGTGTGTGTGGAAAGCTGTAGATATTATGTGACTGGGCCGGCACGTAAAGGAAGTGCCTTTAAGGTTTATTGGCGCTCTGTACTTCTCCCTACGTCCGTGTACACAGCGGCGTTTTAAAAAGTCATACATTTTACTTTTTGAAACCGAAACCAATAGTTTCCGATATTACATTTTAAAGCATTTATCGGCCGATAATATCGGCAGTCCGATATTATCGGACATCCCTACTAGTCTACGTACTTTTCAGAGTTCAAAGAAAACCGGCAGCCGCTAAATGAAGCCAGCATTCAGCGTTTGGCTGGTAACATCTTCCCGGGTGTGTCACAAAAGTAAAGCGGATCAAAGAATACAGTAGAAGTACACGTGGAGAAACCCGGCATGACACCAGCTAACAACAAGATTAAGACTTTTTGTCATCGGAACAGAATGACGTTCTGTCTAGAAACACCTGACATTTCACAGCATGCCATCCAAGTTTTTCTCCGCGTTTTCCTTTGTCGCCGGGCTCTCCTGAGGACTGAACAGGTTGTGGTAATCACGCAGGATGGTGACCACGTCGTGGTGGCCGAAGTGGACTGCCTCATCCATCGGTGTGTTGCCCCACCTGCCGCAGGACGTGACAATGCTTATTAATATTCCATCACATTCTTATTGACAGTGGTACACTGCAAAAAGTCAGTGTTCAAAAACAAGAAAAAAAAATACAAAAATGAGGGGTATTTTATTTGAACTAAGCAAAATTATCTGCCAATAGAACAAGAACATTTGGCTTGTCAAGACTTTCCAAAACAAGTCAAATTAGCTAACCTTAATGAACCCAAAAATACCTTAAAATAAGTATATTCTCACTAATAATGTGCACTTTTCTTGGTAGAAAAAAAAAAGACCTTTTTGCTCAATATGTTGAAAAATATTCTTAAATGAAGTAAATGCTAGTGCCATTATCTTGACATAATGATATGCGCTCGGCATTACATTTCTTGAAACCAGCAAACTTATACTAAAAAATAGTTTATTGTTCTTAATGGAAAGGCAACAAGGCAACCGCTTGTTACTCTCGGGGTCTCCTAGCCGCTCAGGCAAATCTTATTGTCTAAAATGCATTTTTCCATGGATAACATGACATCATCGCGCCAAGTGCGTGCTCTTTCAGTCAATTAGTGCGCATATATACAGCCCGGCCCCTGGCCACATTTTTTTTAATTGTAATTTTGAGGAATTTATCTGAATGTGCATGAACTATTTCTGTTCAAAATTGTTAGAAATGTTAATTGTTTAAATATTAACTGTCAGTTTACTGTACTGTGCCAAATGTACTACTATATGAGTACCTATTTTCTATTGTTTCATTGAAAATAAAACAGCAAAGTCCATTTAGCTGTCATCTGTTTTAATTATGAGACACAATTGTGTCAAAGTCATGATTTTTTTTTTTCATTCTTGAAATAAGAAATGATTACTTTAAAAAAGTAGTTTTATACTTGTGAGTGTTGATGACACAGCTTTGCAACAGTTGATATTCTAGTTTCAAGCATGTTTTACTCAATATAGGTCATCAAATCTCAGCAACAAGCTGTAATATCTTACTGAGATCATTTAGGACCAAAACACTTAAAACAAGTAAAAGACTCTAACATAAAATCTGCTTAGTGAGAAGAATGATCTTATCAGACAGAAAATAAGCAAATATCACCCTTATTTGAGATATTTCATCTTAATTAGATTTCACTTTTTGCAGTGATATACCCCACCTTAAAGTACCTATAGAGTTATTGAGTCTATATTGACGCTATTCAGTTCAGTTTCAGTTTCAGTTTATGTCAAACATGCATACGATACAATGTAACGCATCACATATTTCCAGTTGTTTCATTACAGCACGTCCGAAAAGGAGCAGGAAGAAACAGAGGTTATTTAATCCTACCCCTTTTCCTTGTTGTCTATAACAGAACAGTGAATAAATACATAATAAATAAATAATATCCCATAGTAAGTAAACAAATACATACATAAATAATCTTTAACTCAAACAAAAAGGTTCAATATGTTCATCATAATTGTTCTTCTGTGTACTTTGTGAACACTTGTAGTTTGAACAGTCTCTTAAACTGAATCATATTGGTGCTTAGTTGGATTTATTTGCTTAATCCATTCCATAATTTAATTCCACATACTGATATACTAAAGGTTTTGAGTGTTGTACGCGCATACAAATGTTTTAAATTAGATTTTCCTCTAAGGTTATATTTCTAAGTATTGTTGTACATTATTGGGTAAAAGGGTGGAGTGCCATCTCCGGGTCGGGGAAGAGATTTTGCCCCAAGTGGAGGAGTTCAAGTACCTCGGAGTCTTGTTCACGAGTGGGGGAAGAGTGGATCGTGAGATCGACAGGCGGATCGGTGCGGCGTCTTCAGTAATGCGGACGCTGTATCGATCCGTTGTGGTGAAGAAGGAGCTGAGCCGGAAGGCAAAGCTCTCAATTTACCGGTCGATCTACGTTCCCATCCTCACCTATGGTCATGAGCTTTGGGTTATGACCGAAAGGACAAGATCACGGGTACAAGCGGCCGAAATGAGTTTCCTCCGCCAGGTGGCGGGGCTCTCCCTTAGAGATAGGGTGAGAAGCTCTGCCATCCGGGAGGAGCTCAAAGTAAAGCCGCTGCCCCTCCACATCGAGAGGAGCCAGATGAGGTGGTTCGGGCATCTGGTCAGGATGCCACCCGAACGCCTCCCTAGGGAGGTGTTTAGGGCACGTCCGACCGGTAAGAGGCCGCGGGGAAGACCCAGGACACGTTGGGAAGACTATGTCTCCCGGCTGGCCTGGGAACGCCTCGGGGTCCCCCGGGAGGAGCTGGACGAAGTGGATGGGGAGAGGGAAGTCTGGGCTTCCCTGCTTAGGCTCTTGCCCCCGCGACCCGACCTCGGATAAGCGGAAGAAGATGGATGGATGGATGGATGGAGGTTATAGTTTGTTTTGTACATCATTTTAGATGTTTGCAAATTCACCAAATCGTGTAATTTCAATATTTGTGATTTAATAAATAAAGGGTTTGTATGTTTTCTATATCCAACATTATGTATTCTTATAATTATAATTAGTTTTTTTTGTAACACAGTTAGTGAATGAAGTGCACATTTGTAGTTATTTCCCCATATTTCTGCACAATAACTCATATGTAAGACTAGCGAGCAGTAGAGAATATGAAGTGATTTTTGGTCCAGAACATGTTTTGCTTTATTCATTATTAACCTGTTTCTTGCTAGTTCATCCCAGCTCTGACGCTGCTCACTCCCCCTCCCCCTTACGGCAAACCCCGCCTCGCCCTGGCAGCAGTCCTGAATATTTCTGATACAGAAAAGGGTTCAGCAGTAGACCACATTATCAGCTGGGCCCCCCCCAGGGTGCCTACATCAAATCATGGCACCTTCTACATTCCTTTTGTGACTGCCAAGAGAGTAAACTTTGGGAAACTTAGCCACCCTGCTAACCTAAACAATCTCATTCCTATTCTCTCCAAATCAAAGCCAACATCAAAGCCTGTCAATAACACCTTCAGGATGGGTCTGCTCAATGTCAGGTCTCTGAATAACAAATCATTTTTAGTCAATGATTTTATTACCACTTCTAAACTTGATTTTATGTTTTTAACTGAAACATGGCTGGAACAAAATAACAGATCGAGACAGCACCCCCCAACTATAACTGTATTGATATATGTAGATCGGGGAAAAGAGGTGGAGGGGTTGCTGCTATATTTAAAAACATGTTTCAGGGGAAACAGATGTCACTTGGTGATTTTACATCATTTGAATACCTGTGTGCTGAGTTGAAATGCTCTCCCAAAATTCTACTGTTAATTATCTACAGGCCACCTAAATATTCTGCAAATTTTTTCGATGATTTTACTGAATTATTGTCTAGCATCTCCACTGACTTTGACTGCCTGGTTATAACTGGTGATTTTAATTTTCATATTGACGATTTGAATGACAAGGGCGCAAAATAACTTTTTACTATTTGAGACACATTTGAACTGTCTCAACGTGTGGAAGAGGCTACTCATTGTAACGGACACACTCTGGACCTGATTATCACAAAGGGTCTCAATGTTTCTGATGTTCTTGTGATTGATCCTTCATTGTCTGATCATTTCTGTGTTTTCTTTAATATTTCTGTAATTCCGGACACACAAACAGAATCAAAGAATGTCAAAAAGCGGTACATAAATGAACATGCTAATGTCCTCTTTAAATCGGCATCTCCTCACTACCACCTCTAAACCCATGTCATGCTGATGATCTTGTAAACAACTTTAATTCCAAAATTGTGAATATCATATTAGACTGTATTTATATTATTCACATGTGAATAATGCTGTATAATAGACTGTATTTATGTTATTCACATGTGAAAAATGCTGGATAATAGACTGTATTTATATTATTCACATGTGAATAATGCTGTATAATAGACTGTATTTATATTATTCACATGTGAATAATGCTGTATAATAGACTGTATTTATATTATTCACATGTGAATAATGCTGTATAACAGACTGTATTTATATTATTCACATGTGAATAATGCTGTATAATAGACTGTATTTATATTATTCACATGTGAATAATGCTGTATAATAGACTGTATTTATATTATTCACATGTGAATAATGCTGTATAATAGACTGTATTTATGTTATTCACATGTAAATAATGCTGTATAATAGACTGTATTTATATTATTCACATGTGAATAATGCTGTATAATAGACTGTATTTATATTATTCACATGTGAATAATGCTGTATAATAGACTGTATTGATAGTATTCACATGTGAATAATGCTGTATAATAGACTGCATTTATATTATTCACATATGAATAATGCTGTATAATAGACTGTATTTATATTATTCACATGTGAATAATGCTGTATAATAGACTGTATTTATATTATTCACATGTGAATAATGCTGTATAATAGACTGTATTTATATTATTCACATTGTCCAGCACCTCCCTCGTGACATGTTCAAAGTTCTTCCAGAGGTGGGAATTGAAACTCTCTCTGACAGGAGACTCTGCCAGACGTTCCCAGCACACCCTCACAATGCGTTTGGGTCTGCCAGGTCTGTCCGGCATCCTCCCCCACCATCGTAGCCAACTCACCACCAGGTGGTGATCGGTAGAAAGCTCCGCCCCTCTCTTCACCCGAGTGTCCAAAACATGAGGCCGCAAATCCGATGACACAACTACAAAGTCGATCATGGAACTGCGGCCTAGGGTGTCCTGGTGCCAAGTGCACATATGGACACCCTTATGTTCGAACATGGTGTTCGTTATGGACAATCTGTGACGGGCACAAAAGTCCAATAACAAAACACCGCTCGGGTTCAGATCCGGGCAGCCATTCTTCCCAATCACGCCTCTCCAGGTTTCACTGTCGCTGCCAACATGAGCATTGAAGTCCCCCAGTAGAACGAGGGAATCACCCGGGGGAGCACTCTCAAGTACTCCCTCGAGTGAATCCAAAAAGGGTGGGTACTCTGAGCTGCGGTTTGGCGCGTAAGCGCAAACCACAGTCAGGACCCGTTCCCCCACCCGAATGTGGAGGGAAGCTACCCTCTCGTCCACCGGGTTGAACTCCAACGTGCAGGCTCTGAGCCGGGGTGAAACAAGAATTGCCACCCCAGCCCGTCGCCTCTCACTGCCGGCAACGCCAGAGTGGAAGAAAGTCCAGCCCCTCTCGAGAGAACTGGTTCCAGTGAGTCCGACTATATCTAGCCGGAACTTCTCCACCTCGCGCACTAGCTCAGGCTCCTTCCCCCCCAGCGAGGTGAGGTGGTTCGGGCATCTGGTCAGGATGCCACCCGAACGCCTCCCTAGGGAGGTGTTTAGGGCACGTCCGACTGGTAGGAGGCCGCGGGGAAGACCCAGGACACGTTGGGAAGACTATGTCTCCCGGCTGGCCTGGGAACGCCTCGGGGTCCCACAGGAAGAGCTGGACGAAGTGGCTGGGGAGAGGGAAGTCTGGGCTTCCCTGCTTAGGCTGCTGCCCCCGCGACCCGACCTCGGATAAGCGGAAGAAGATGGATGGATGGATGGATGTGAATAATGCTGTATAATAGACTGTATTTATATTATTCACATGTGAATAATGCTGTATAATAGACTGTATTTATATTATTCACATGTGAATAATGCTGTATAATAAACTGTATTTATATTATTCACATGTAAAGAAATACCTAAGTGTTTATTGTGAGCGAACTGTGGTGCTCAATTTCCCCCAGGGATCAATAAAGTACTTTCTATTCTATTCTATAATAAAGTTCATAAACAGACTGTGTGCCTGTCGAGACGCTAAATCATTTACATCACTTTCGCCTGAGGCATGGATAGCTACTTAGTTTTTCGGTCAAGTTTGGTTTTTCAGGTGCCATTATGGTACCCAGTTTCTTGTTGACATAATGTGTTTAAGCCACTCCTACAGTATTTACCTATCTTTGGGAATTGGGTTGACCTTGCAGGCCTCAAGCAGGAAGCGAACCACTTCAGCGTGGCCTAAACAGACACACAAACACACACAGATAAGTTCGCCAAACAGAAACATCCTGAATTGGCAGAGGTTCACCTTCGGCCGCTGCCACATGCAGAGCCGTCCTGGAGTCGTAGTCCCTCTGCTCCATGTCCATTGAGGACAAGGCAAACCTGCATCACAAGCAAACAAAGCCCAGATATGCAAGGAGGCATTGACATAGATGACTTGTGTGAAGATGCTGTACCTCCTTAGAGCAGACACGTCCCCAGTGTAGGCAGCGAACAACAGATTAATCACTGACTTCACCTGAAAGGCAGCAAAAGAGGGGGATTGACTCCGGTTAAGATCAGTAAACAAGCAAGAGGGATGGGCGATACGGCTTAGACTCTATATCGTGATACATATTGCAGCCTTCTGCGATGACGATATATACCACAGTGTTTCCCACACATTCATTTATTTGTGGCGGCCCGCCACGAAAGAATTACGTCCGCCACAAATGGATTTTTCGGCTTTTGACTCGGTCGACCGCTCATAAAAGCAATGGGACTGTCTGTGAATGTTGCTTGTAGTTACACCTCAGGTGCAGTAGGTGGCGGTAGCCTACTATGCACTATGCAATAGCACTTAATTCACCTGGTGGGCCAGAAGAAGAAGAAGAAGAAGAGGGACGGACGGACGGACGGACGGACGGAATCAATCAAAATACTCGCCGGCTACTTTTCATAATGATGGCGCTACCTACGTTTCTACCTCAAACGTCCAAAAGCTGCTGAAAGCCTTGATCCAGGATGCCATGGGGAAAAAAACTTAAATGGTGCCTTTTGGCGACAGTTAGCAGCTTGGTGGCTCATAGCCGGCTAGCTAACGCTTGCTAGCGTGGTAGCATTGCTTCATTTTTACAGGTGTTATAGGTAGATAGTAGTGATGGGTCCGGCAACACCGATGCATCGGCGCATGCGTCGAGCTCATAGAGCGAAACCCTGTGCCGGTGCGCGTACCGCTTTTAGAAAGTCACGTGACCGATCATGAGCTGTTTTGGTCACGTGACCGATACGCGAACTGTGTCGCACTGACGCATCCTCTGTGCCCTGTGAGCGGCTCTTTTCTACAGCCGGAGAAATAATAACTAAGAAGAGAAAGCGTCTAAAATTGAATACGTTGGAAAAACTGTTTTTTTTAAATAAAAATGTGTAAAAATAAATAAATAATAATTTCCAGGTCCACAAGCATCCTCATTCACAACACGTTCTCTTAGATTTCCATGTTATGATACATGTTCACATTATTTGACTGTATCTAAAAAAGACAAAAAATATATTTTTATTTAAATGAAGTTATGAAATAATCCTAAATAAAATACAATGACTTGGTTTATATTATTGTAAATACTAGGTCAGTGGTTCTCAACCTTTTTTCAGCAATGTACCCCCTGTGATTTTTGAATTCAAGTACCCCCTAATCAGAGCAAAGCATTTTTGGTTGAAAAAAAAAAGATAAAGAAGTAAAATACAGCACTATGTCATCAGTTTCTGATTTATTAAATTGTATAACAGTGCAAAATATTGCTCATTTGTAGTGGTCTTTCTTGAACTATTTGGAAAAAAAGATATAAAAATAACTAAAAACTTGTTGAAAAATAAACAAGTGATTCAATTATAAATAAAGATTTCTACACATAGAAGTAATCATCAACTTAAAGTGCCCTCTTTGGGGATTGTAATAGAGATCCATCTGGATTCATCAACTTAATTCTAAACATTTCTTCACAAAAAAAAAATCTTTAACATCAATATTTATGGCACATGTCCACAAAAAATCTAGCTGTCAACACTGAATATTGCATTGTTGCATTTCTTTTCACAGTTCTTTTTGACAGACATTTTAGTGACAAACCTGAGCTTGTGCTTCACTGAGTTTATGAACTTACATTCATATTTTGTTGAAGTATTATTCAATAAATATATTCATAAAGGATTTTTGAATTGTTGCTATTTTTAGAATATTAAAAAAAAATCTCACGTACCCCTTGGTATACCTTCAAGTACCCCCAGGGGTTCGCGTACCCCCATTTGAGAACCACTGTACTAGGTCATAAAATCAGTGTCAGTTGAGTCGGTCCATAGGTTGCCTGTAGGGATTTTTAATGTCCAGCAGATGTCAATATTTAGTGACACAGTATCGACACAGTATCAATACAGTTTTGCAATGTGTCAAAACGCTTCATGACGCCTCATCAACCCATCACTAGTAGATAGGTTATAGCTGCATCGCTCGCGGCTCGTCATATATTTAACGTTAATCCGTGATTTCACCGAGCGTTTCACTGACGGTGAGCAGCCTGACGCTGCTTCATTAACACCGCCGCTGTTTGACTCGTGGCCCGGGGCAGACGCTCGTAGTAACAGTCACATGTTACAATACCGACGAGCTAACGTGTCCAGGTTATAACCATGTTGTCAATAAACACACATGGACTGAAGCTAAATTGTCCACTGTCCACTGCAGCATGTGAATGCAATGAAAATAATAAAATCTGAGCCAACCAGCTGTTAAAATGTTGTCCAGGTTAATGTTTTGGCCATTAAAGACCATTCATTTCAGGATTTCAACTGTGATTGGGCTTTAAACAGGTGGCTGACCTGTTCAGATGAGTGTAACTGCTACTGGTCAAATAATGTGAAATAGCATTTAATTTTACATGTATGCAATGCCATTTAAATGCAATTATAGATAATAATAATAATAATAATAATAAATACTGTGTAGTGTTGTAAATAGTCAACGGGAAGGATTCTATTAAGATATAAGCCATGAGCACTACACAGCCAGAAAAAAACCTAGGCAGGACAAGTACAAATATTGGGGCAAGTAGATTTGAGAAGTCAGGCAAGTAGAAAAAAACCTTAACGTTGAACCCTGCATGTGTTGAGCTGCTGCCGCTTAAGGTTAGACGGCACTGTACATAGAGCGGTTCTGCTCGTTAGTAATAAATTCTAATGTTGGATGTTCACTCCTTCACACAGATGAGTATAGAAAAATATTTTCAACGGCCGAAAAGGGCTCGACTTGGAGAGGAGGTAGGCCTACAGTTCGGACCACAGGTGCGACCTGTTCAGCAGCAGCAGCAGGAGGAGGAGGAGGAGGAGGTTGACTGACTGTGGCAGGACACCTCTGCCTCTGTTTCACTTCATGTTGCTGGTAAATAATATGGTTGTAGCAGTAGGCTAAAGTTAAATTATTTAGTATTCACTAATTAAAGGGGCAGAGCTTTAAGAGACATTTTAGCTTTTATATTTTATAAGATATATTTTTTGTAAGAACCACAATTAATAAATATATTTCAGTGAATCACTAATTGTTCAAATCTGTATATAAATATGTACATAAAATGTTGTAATTATATTCCAACTCCGCGTTCTTCTTGGTCATCGCCGCTGCCCCCCCCCCCCCCCCCCCCCGCCCGCCCGCCGACCACACCACCACAAATAGATGCCTGTCCTGTGGGAAACACTGTACCACAATATATTATTTGGTATGTAAATGATAATAATACCATTTTAAAACCGTTGAAGGCTCCTAGTTTGGTTGCTGATGTATGCGGTAACATATTTCTTTTTGTATTATTTTGTCAAATCTATTATCAATCTACTTGCTAATTTTCTGTTCATAACACTTCTGTTAAAATGCAATAATCACTTATTATTTTGTTGTTTGGATACTTTACATTAGTTTTAGGTAGAGATGTCCGATAAATAAATGCTTTAAAATGTAATATCGGAAATTATCGGTATCGGTTTCAAAAAGTAAAATGGATGACTTTTTAAAACGCCGCTGTACGCCGGTAAAACACGGACGTCTAGTATACTCTGGACTGAAGCTGTGTGCCTTCGTTGTTTTTGTAGCTGTTGTTTTGAGGCATGTTTAAAAAAAATAAAAAATAAAGCACTTTGTGAAAGTCAAAGTATAGTATTTCCCATAGTTGTAATGGGTATTAGGATTATCTCAGGGAGAGCATGTCCCAAATTCCAAGCTGTTTTGAGGCATGTTCAAAAAAATAATGCACTTTGTGACTTCAATAATAAATATGGCAGTGCCATGTTGGCACTTTTTTCCATAACTGGAGTTGAAATTGTTCTCTTATTTTGGAAAACCTTGTTTTTGATTGATTGATTGAAACTTGTATTAGTAGATTGCACAGTAGTGAAGTGAATTATATTTATATAGCGCTTTTTTTCTCCAGTGACTCAAAGCGCTTTACATTGTGAAACTCATTATTTAAGTTACATTTTTTCTAAACCAGTGTGGGTGGCACTGGGAGCAAGTGGGTGAAGTGTCTTGCCCAAGGACACAACAGCTGTGACTAGGATGGCGGAAGTGGGGATCGAACCTGGAACCCTCAGGTTGCTGGCACGGCCGCTCTACCAACTGAGCTACGCTGCCCCAGTACATATTCCGTACAATTGACTACTAAATGGTAACACCCGAATAAGTTTTTCAACTTGTTTAAGTCGGAGTCCACGTTAATCAATTCATGGTAAAGTTACATTGTTTAATGCATCCAGCGGGGCATCACAACAAAATTAGGCATAAAATGTGTTAATTCCACGACTGTATATATCGGTATCGGTTGATATCGGAATCGGTAATTAAGAGTTGGACAATATCGGAATATCAGCAAAAAAGCCATTATCGGACATCTCTAGTTTTAGGCGATACTACAAATGTAGGTATCGATCCAATACCAAGTAGTATGAGGCCAATGCTGATACTAATACTTCAAATTTCCAAGATCATTGAATGATTAAATGTTTGATCACAATTATGATCGGACAAAAACACAGGATGGCATAACAATTGAAAGGGTGTTTTGGTTTTGTTCTTTTTTATGCATGGTGCATTCGCATGTGCGCAATATGTATTATTTATTGCTAATTATTAGTTGTTTCGTTGTGTTTGACTTTAGTAGCTGTATGTAGAAATGTGTCTTACCAAAATTTTTTGGACTTTTGGACTCTGCACTGCAACCACATAATTTCCCCATTGTAGGATGAATGAAGTATTTCCTATCCTATCAGCTCTGATTTCTGATTTACCGTATTTTTCGGAGTATAAGTCGCACCGGCCGAAAATGCATAATAAAGAAAGAAAAAAAAACGCACATAAGTCGCACTGGAGTATAAGTCGCATTTTTTGGGGAAATGTATTTGATAAAAGCCAACACCAAGAATAGACATTTGAAAGGCAATTTAAAATAAATAAAGAATAGTGAACAACAGGCTGAATAAGTGTACGTTATATGAGGCATAAATAACCAACTGGTATGTTAACGTAACACATTATGGTAAGAGTCATTCAAATAACTATAACATATAGAACATGCTATACGTTTACCAAACAATCTGTCACTCCTAATCGCTAAATCCCATGAAATCTTATACGTCTAGTCTCTTACGTGAATGAGATAAATAATATTATTTGATATTTTACGCTAATGTGTTAATCATTTCACACATAAGTCGCTCCTGAGTATAAGTCGCACCCCCGGCCAAACTATGAAAAAAACTGCGACTTATAGTCCGAAAAATACAGTATATTATATTACCGCATACCTGCCAACTTTTGAAATCAGAAAAACCTAGTAGCCAGGGTCCAGGGGCCGCAGGCCCCGGTAGGTCCAGGACAAAGTCCTGGTGGGGGTTCAGGTTCGCCCCCCGACGCAAAATGATTATTAGCATTCAGACAGGTTAAAATGTTGCTAAAACCATCACTTTTCTATCAGTCACAGTGACTTTTCAAAACAAAAATATTACAGCAAAAATCATATGGGTTGATTGACATGTTTATTCTGTAAGCTAACTTCAATAGTTTGAAATTATTTTGACAGTTAATGCCAGTTATCCTGTCAACCTTTCACAAGACTTCAATTTGTTAATTGAAAGTATAAACAGTATAAACACTTTTTACAGTAAACAAATGGTAAAACAGTACTAAACAATTCCATTAAAAAAAAAATTGGTGTCATTATTAACTTTCTGTCCAAGCTTGTATAATCTACTGCCTTGTTCAATTGTAAAACATTTTCTGTGCCTAAAATTCACATTTCTATCACAATTATCATACTGTAAACATGGTAAGCTAACTTCATTAAAATTAATAGTCCTGTCAATAGCATGGAATTACAATTCAAATGTAGTTTTTTTGTAAGCCTTTCAAAAGAATTCAAAATATGAAAAATTAATGGAAATTAATTTAAGCCATCAGACACTTGAAAAGTGGCACATCACATCTCTAATGTAATCATTTTAACTTTTCAACAGAAATAGCACTGCAAAAATATTAAGGACATACTTCTGTATTTTGGTAGTTATGCTGTCAACATTTAACAAGATTTCTTCAACTTGGACTTGAAAGCATAAATAGTATAAACACTTTTAACAGTATAACAGTACTAAACAATTCCAATAGATAACATTGGTGTCATTACCTTTTTGTGGCTAAAATCCAAATGTATCCAAAGAATCTGTTTGGGCGACGAAAAACGTTGAAAGTGTTCCACTTGTATCGCTAGCAACGGCATTAGACTTGTGTTTTTTTGTCCCAACGTGGTCTTTTACATCGCTAATTCCTCCGTGTCCGATCGAAAAATCTTGTCTGCACAAGGTGCAATTCGCGTAGTTTTCACCCTTTTTGGAACGGATAATTATTCCCGGATAGGCTTTAATATTCTTCACGGAATGACTGCAGTTTTCTTTTCGGTTTAAGACTCGTTTGCGATTTTTCTCCGGCTGATTCCATGATCGATCGCTCGTTTGGAAACAATGGCAACAGGTGCCTCGTGCATGGCATTCGGAATGGCTCGATAGGAAGTTACGGGAAGCAGTGTCGATTGTCATTGTTGTTACGCGATTTCGTGAATAAAACTTAAAAAAAACAATTTTTTTTTAAATTAATGAAAAACCGTATTTTTTATCACTGCAACCATAACCCGGAATAGGTTGATGAAAACCGCACTAATTACGGGAAAACCGGAGTAGTTGGCAGGTATGTTACCGGGCCGCTGTTTGTATGGAGGAAAATCGGACGTGACGGCAGGTTGTAGAGGACGCTAAAGGCAGTGCCCCCAATAATGTTGTCCGGGAGGAAATCGGGAGAAATTCGGGAGAATGGTTGCACCGGGAGATTTTCGGGAGGGGCACTGAAATTCGGGAGTCTACCGGGAATATCGGGAGGTTGAAACAGATACCGATAATTTCCGATATTACATTTATCGGCCGATAATATCGGCAGGCTGATATTAATCGCACATCTCTAGGCTCAACCATTATTTACTTAAACCTGGTGGTTTGCTTTAACCAAGGTGAATATAAACATTCACCATATGAAAGTTATTAGTTAATTAAGGATCTTCAGCTCTCACTGGATCGGTTCGCAGCCGAGTGTGAAGCGACTGGGATGGGAATCAGCACCTCCAAGTCCGAGTCCATGGTTCTCTCCCGGAAAAGGGTGGAGTGCCATCTCCGGGTTGGGGAGGAGATCTTGCCCCAAGTGGAGGAGTTCAAGTACCTCGGAGTCTTGTTCACGAGTGAGGGAAGAGTGGATCGTGAGATCGACAGGCGGATCGGTGCGGCGTCTTCAGTAATGCGGACGCTGTATCGATCCGTTGTGGTGAAGAAGGAGCTGAGCCGGAAGGCAAAGCTCTCGATTTACCGGTCGATCTACGTTCCCATCCTCACCTATGGTCATGAGCTTTGGGTCATGACCGAAAGGACAAGATCACGGGTACAAGCGGCCGAAATGAGTTTCCTCCGCCGAGTGGCGGGGCTCTCCCTTAGAGATAGGGTGAGAAGCTCTGTCATTCGGGGGGAGCTCAAAGTAAAGCCGCTGCTCCTCCACATCGAGAGGAGCCAGATGAGGTGGTTCGGGCATCTGGTCAGGATGCCACCCGAACGCCTCCCTAGGAAGGTGTTTCGGGCACGTCCGACCGGTAGGAGGCCACGGGGAAGACCCAGGACACGCTGGGAAGACTATCTCTCCCGGCTGGCCTGGGAACGCCTCGGGATCCCCCGGGAGGAGCTGGACGAAGTGGCTGGGGAGAGGGAAGTCTGGGCTTCCCTGCTTAAGCTGCTGCCCCCGCGACCCGACCTCGGATAAGCGGAAGAAGATGGATGGATGGATAGTTAATTAACTAACTTCATTTATATTGTATATATCGCGAAACCCTAACAAGCACACAACATGCTTGTTGGCAAATGCATGACTAAATAAGATATAACTCACTCTCTGGTCCCCTCCTTCCCTGCGAGGGTCCAGCTTCTTTGCAAAGTGTCTCAGATTGTCGTAGTTGTGAAAGTTGAAGAGGGAAACCAAGTCCTGTGACAAGATGACCGTTAGTCGTTTGCAGTTTTCAATACGGACACTGAAAAAGGCTCACCGTGCAGAACTGGATGCCTCGGACACTGTTGCCCAGCTTGTCCAGAGGAGGAGACCAGCACATGATGCCCATGACGTTTGGAACAACCAGCAGAATGCCACCGGCAACACCAGATTTAGCTGGCAGTCCGACCTAAAAACAAAAAACAAAAATGTAATCTTAACATTTACGTGACGGAAACGTCTAATGTTTTTTAACGGGTACTGACATGGAAGGCAAACTGTCCGGAGAAATCGTACATGCCACATGAGTGCATCAGACTCAGAGTGTTCAGCACCGCCTCTGGGCTCAGCACACGCTCTCCCGTGATGGGACAGAAGCCGCCGTTGGCGAGGGTTGCTGCCATGACGCTGGCACTCTCACAGGTCACCTCGATGGAGCACAACTGGCGGGAAACCGAATGGAATTCTCAGGATGGATGAAACTCATCGCTAATGACAAAATTAGTTTAGTGTTTGAATGCCCCGTTGTGCAGCGTGGGGCTGCTCCACACGCTAGAATTGTGGAAAGATTTGACATTGCTTTCCCCACAACTTGGAAAGAAGACAAGTATGGAAAGTGAAGTTTCGCCAGGCAACGATTACAAAAGTCTTGTGCCAGGTCAACATGAACACAACCTCTGTTATTTTCTTAGGAGAGAACACACAGAAGCTAATACAAATACTAACAAAAATAAATGAAAAATAACAGACTTTTTGGATCTCAGTAAAACTAAAGTAATGCTATTCGGTAACAATAGAAGAGAAAGTCAAACACTAATACAAATAGATGGAGAAGACATCGAAAGATTAAAATGAACCAAATTTTGGCTGTAATAATACTTAAGAAAATGAAAAATATGTGTCAGGTTCAAACACTGATGACATCTATTAAACAAGACATGAAGCAAAGAATCAAACGGAGGCAGAATTAAATTTGGACTCAATTGAGGAGAGACGCTGTCGACCTGTAACCTCTTACAGTGTCTTAGCACGCTCTGGCGAAAGATTGTACGCCACCTCTTTTTATTCGGACTTTCCCTGTTTACATAACAACAGCTGTTTCTAAAGGAATGGGGAGTATGTAAACAGTCATTGTTTTCGGTCACATTGAAAACAAAGGAAAAAGATGCCTCGGGCTTCGGCTGGTCCTGGATTCAGCTTGAGCAGGTCTTCGATGACAATAGATAACCCCCTTCCGTCTCCTCCCATCGTACACAATGGAATTTTCCAAGCCTTTGCTTGGTGCAACAAAGACAGCCTCTTGTCTGTTCATTGGGAACTCAGAACGGAAAGTTTTTTGATCATTTACATAGAATTTTTCTGACAATATGCAACATAAAGTGGCATGAAATACATCAATAATGAATAAAGTAAAATGTTCTTCCCAAAATTTACTTCATATGCTCTACTGCTCGCCAGTGTTATTATCATATCTGAGTTATTGTGCAGAAAAATGGGGAAATAACTACAAAAGACACTTATGTTACAAAAGAGAAATATCAGTTAGAATAATACATAATGAGTGATAAATACAGTGACTACAAATACATTGCAGGACGCCACCACAGTTGAATTTCTCTGTGATTGTTGGTCCAAAGCTCATGAAGATTTTGGCAAAAGAAGGGAAATTAGTTATCTTTAAGGTCGGTTGTGTGTATTTTTTTACGTCTTTTGCGCTGTTGGGTGCGTGTTAGAGTGCCTGCCGGTCACGAAATACTGCAGGAATGTGGCAGCAGGGTGCGTCAAATACAGCTGCAAAATTGTATTTTGATGAAATAAAAGCATGTTTTATTTTAAGTTTGTAAGCTGGAGTATGTTTGGAACTATATATAGTCAGGGTATTTTGGTTTATTTTGTCAGAAAAACAAAACAACAGCAAATGCATGCATCCTTGGTAGCAGTCATGGCGCCTGCCTTTTGGTTGGCCATACTCTCTTTAACTCTGGGTTAAATGTGCACTTTCTGCCATCTGGTGGAATAAAATGTAGTTGTTCTGAACGTCACTAAACGTTGGCATGGTAGATCCAATTCAACTGTATTTGTAGATTTGTAGACAAAAATGCATTATTTGTTTGAATGAATACTGGGGAGTGCTCAGAGAGTATGGGGTATCGGACTGTCTGATTGTGGCGGTCCGCTCCCTGTATGATCAGTGTCAGAGCTTGGTCCGCATTGCCGGCAGTAAGTCGGACACGTTTCCAGTGAGGGTTGGACTCCGCCAAGGCTGCCCTTTGTCACCCATTCTGTTCATAACTTTCATGGACAGAATTTCTAGGCGCAGTCAAGGCGTTGAGGGGATCTGGTTTGGTGGCTGCAGGATTAGGTCTCTGCTTTTTGCAGATGATGTGGTCCTGATGGCTTCATCTGGCCAGGATCTTCAGCTCTCACTGGATCGGTTCGCAGCCGAGTGTGAAGCGACTGGGATGAGAATCAGCACCTTCAAGTCCGAATCCATGGTTCTCACCCGAAAAAAGGGTGGGGTGCCATCACTGGGTTGGGGCGGAGACCCTGCCCCAAGTGGAGGAGTTCAAGTACCTCGGAGTCTTGTTCACGAGTGAGGGAAGAGTGGATCCTGAGATCGGCAGGCGGATCGACAGGTGGATCGGTGCGGCGTCTTCAGTAATGCGGACGCTGTATCGATCCGTTGTGGTGAAGAAGGAGCTGAGCCGGAAGGCAAAGCTCTCAAATTACCGGTCGATCTACGTTCCCATCCTCATCTATGGTCATGAGCTTTGGGTTATGACCGAAAGGACAAGATTACGGGTACAAGCGGTCGAAATTAGTTTCCACCGCCGGGTGGCGGGGCTCTCCCTTAGAGATAGGGTGAGAAGCTCTGTCACCCGCGAGGAGCTCAAAGTAAAGCCGCTGCTCCTCCACATGGAGAGGAGCCAGATGAGGTGGTTCGGGCATCTGGTCAGGATGCCACCCGAACGCCTCCCTAGGAAGGTGTTTCGGGCACGTCCAACCGGTAGGAGGCCACGGGGAAGACCCAGGACACGTTGGGAAGACTATGTCTCCCGGCTGGCCTGGGAACGCCTCGGGATCCCCCGGGAGGAGCTGGACGAAGTGGCTGGGGAGAGGGAAGTCTGGGCTTCTCTGCTTAGGCTGCTGCCCCCGATAAGCGGAAGAAGATGGATGGAATACTGGAGATTCTCAGTCCATGTACAAGTACCAGTGCTACAATGGCATAAGTAGAGTTTTAATTTAAACTAAGTTTACAAAACGTATAAAAGGAATGTTGGGCTTTCTCAAAGTAGCGAAATGAAACTACATATTCTTCCATCACATGCATGAAACTAATTATTTTTCTTATTGTACAGTATTAATAATTCACAAGGTCATTTCTAGCGGCTCACTAATGTGACACAGCACAATCAGGGTTTCCCGCACCGCCTAAACTAAAGTCTTAACAAGCTGCTCCGCTTAGTTCTGCCTCTGCCTCTGTTAGTACGTCTCTGCAGCACCCAGCATTGTCCCACCCACAGAACCATCTGATTGGTTACACGCAGAGTGGTAACAGCCAATCAGCAGTGCTTATTCAGAGCGCATGTAACAGCCAATCAGCAGTGCGTATTCAGAGCGCATGTAACAACCAGTGCTCAGGCAGGCAGAGAGGAGAGACGGTGGGGTGATCAGAAAGGTGTTTAGCAGGTTAGCATAAGGCAGCGGACTCTCCCAAAATTATAATAAACACCTCCCAGTCAATTACTAGTAACATCACTATGAGCCCGTTGACGTTCTAGAAACATAAGCAGCGGCTCAGCTCACTTGCAGTCCTTGAGGTGAAATCTAATTAGCTTGTAGCGTAATGTTAGCTCACTGTGCGGTGTGTGTGCGTGCGTGTGTTACGGACAGCAAAGCCCTGTCTGTGTGAGAGAAAGACAAGCATTATTGACCTACAGTTAACAACCAAGTTATTTCACTTGAACTTTTTCTGTGTTGAAGCAGCAAAAAACGACATTATGTTAAATGAAGAGTTTCCTGAAGCTGTCTCTGATAGTTGATATAATAATGTAACTGCATCATAAAGCCTACATGAACTCCATGGTGTTCAGGGATGAATAGTCTCTCCTATTGCTATTGTACTATTTTTTCAGCTATAGTTACATTAATCGTTAGTAATGGAGCAGTCTAGTTTTGAATGGCAGGGTCATAAATAAATATGACATTTACATAATAAAAATTAACTACAGGCTTCCCAAATGCTGTAATAAATTAAGCATGATGAGTTGAACATATGTCAGCATGTGGCATAATAATGACATACTTAGGATCTCAGGTAACTAGGACTGTTTTGTTTTTACTTTACGGAAAAAATATTGAGATATATATCGTATATCGCCATTCAGCAAATGGAGCGGAAAACACAACCAAAAATTGTAGGCTTCTTCACGCGACAAAGCCGGCCTACTTCACCGCAGTCTGTAGTCTATTGACCCCCAGGCTGTGGTGGCAGCGACGAGATGGAGACGTGATGGCGACAGGCCGAGTTACACTGATCCTTACACCCACCCACCCCCATCCCCGGTCCCCTTACTGGATTAGCTGATCATCGTTTACCTGGAAGTAGAAGTCCAAGATGGAGGTCATGTCTGTTCCCTCTGGGAAACACTGCAAGCACAAAACAAAACAGACACAAAAAGGAGATGATGATGCGGCTTAGCTTGTGTTCTGCGAGACGAGGGCGCGAGGTTGACCTTTTTTTCCTTCAGGTAGTAGCCGATGGCAAAGTTTCTGTCTCCTGACTCGCGCTCTGACTGGAACCTGAGACAAAGGGGAGTATGATCAATCATCTTGTCGTCTCCTCAGTTGCGTACAGGTGCACAGTTGAACTCACGTGGCATTGCTGAAGCCAACATATTCGTTCCCGGCCAGTTTGTTCATGAAGTTCATGACCTGCAGAGTTAATCGGGATACCTCAACATTCAGACAGGAAATTGCAATAATCCCAGTTTTTCCCACATGATTGCAATTTATCTGTGGCGGAGGCTGTGTGTGTGCGTGTGTATGATTGGCCATAACATTTGTATGGCTACCTGTCAACATTCACATATTAGAATAGGGGAATTTTGCAGAAAATACATGGAAATAATTGAGGATTGAAGTGTACATATTTTTACTTTAGTTTATATGAAATACATAACTCCAATATCATCGTATTATTCAGTCATCTAATGAATCAAACTCAATGTCTGCATCTTACAGCAGGAAGGGGATTCATATGGCCCCATTAGTGGCGGTTTACCTTACACATGAAACGTGACAAATTTGAGGCGTACACTACTTACAGTAAGCCACCAGACGGCAATAGAGTGTTGAATATCTCAAAATGTATGGAAAACACTGTAAAACAGTTGAAATGTGTAATGTTACTCACATAATCAAACTTCTCAGCGTTGCTCGCGCCTTGCTGGAACACAAACACATTCACTGCTGCTTATCTTATTAGCAGTAGACAGGAGGTGGACATTTGTTACCACAGCAATGTTTACAGATTGTCAACAAAGTCAGTTTAAATATAAATGAGTAATTATGTTCAGATTGAATATATGTACTAGCTAAAGTTTTTAATGACATTGCGTTTGTACAATTCAGGTACCCTAAATATATAGGAAAAGGCACAATGCTTATCGTGGTTTATTGAAACAAAATAACAGAATTTTGCATGGAGACGTTCTATCGTCACCTCAGTCAATTTATGCTTGGCACAAGAAATTAATCGCGACAGGCACAGGGCACAGGGGAGGAGTGGAAGACCAAAAACATCTGAGGAACACAGTCATTAAGTGAGACTGGGGTGTACAAACTTTTTCCATCGTGGGCATTATTCAGAAAAACTGAAGGATGTGGGTAGGGGACAATTTCTGAGATGTTTTAATACATGCTAAGCCAGGAGACTCCTTTCATCACCATAAGAGATACTTTGACATTCAATTCAAACTGTACCTTATGTGCAAAGCAGACCTCCACTCAAACACAGGCATGTGATTTGAACTTAATTAAAAAGACTGAAAATAAGCCAGGGGTCTGGAGGGGGAAAACCCCCCTCCGAAGCTCCTGGTTTTTCAGTAATTGAACATGCAAAAATGAGCAAAAAAAGCACAATTTTAAGATGTTTTAGTGTTTAAATAATTGAAAAATTATCAGAGTTGACATAAATACATACCCCACTATGTCTGTTTCAGTCACTATGTTATTTAGTCACTACAGTAATTACAACTTGTGTTCACATCCACAGGAACCACATGGGTTAGCCTACTCTATACAGTATTTACAACCTTACTAGTGTTCACTTCACAGCCACAGATGGTTCATCTAGTTATTGACATTATTTACACATTACTTTGTCTGTTTCAGTCACTATGTTAACCCTAACCCAGCGTTTCTCAAAGTGTGGGGCGCGCCCCACTGGTGGGGAATAGAGACATGACAGGTGGGGCGCGAGGAACGGGAGGAAATTTCACTTTAAATTTTTTTTTTTAAATTATTATATTCTTAGATTATTATTTTTTTACTATGCTTTCATTTTCTATACACACTGTAAATCACTTTGTGATTCTGTCTGTGAAATCCGCTATATAAATAAATGGAAATTACCGGTACTTATTTTTACTGTAGGCTTTATATTTCTCGGTACGAGCGAAAGTTTGACAGACATAGCAACAGTAACTAATGGGGGCGGGGCTAAGTGGAACAAACTTTCGCGCGGATGGGTAGCAGGCTAATGTGTGGATCACAATTACACAAATATATACATTTGTGACTCGCACCTCAAAGGTCGTCGAGCCAGAGCCTGCAGAGAAACAAAAATCTGACGGGCACACACTGTGTCATTCACCGGGAAGCACTCGCGTCAAGGCAGCTCAGCCCCGAACTCAATGAGGTTTTATCAGATGTTGTGAGCGCGGTAAATTTGTTCAAATCACGACCACTGAAAGCGCGACTGTTCTCTGCACTGTGTGAGGAAATGGGAGCTGATCATACAGCCGTGCTGTTTCACAGTGAAGCAAGGTGGCTCTCCTGGGGGAAAGTGCTGTCACTTGCCCTGTCTTGCCAAATGCATAGCTCCTCCTTTTTTTTTTGCAAAGTGGCACTTTTATTGTATTTATTATTGAACTTGATGCAAGTTATTTGATTTATTATTGAACTTGATGCAAGTTATAACACTTTTTTTGATTTATTATTGAACGTGATGCAAGTTATAACACTTTTTGATTTATTATTGAACTTGATGCAAGTTATAACACTTTTTTGATTTATTATTGAACTTGATGCAAGTTATAACACTTTTATTTGATTTATTATTGAACTTGATGCAAGTTATAACACTTTTTTTGATTTATTATTGAACGTGATGCAAGTTATAACACTTTTTTTGATTTATTATTGAACTTGATGCAAGTTATAACAGTTTTTTTGATTTATTATAGAACGTGATGCAAGTTATAACACTTTTTTTGATTTATTATTGAACTTGATGCAAGTTATAACACTTTTGTTTTATTTATTATTGAACTTGATGGAAGTTATTTTATTTATTATTGAACTTGATGCAAGTTATACCACAGCTGCACAGTTATTTTATTTATTATTGAACTTAATGTTATTTTATGTTATTGAGTTTGAATGTATACAACTTGATGTTCAATAAACTTGAAAATGTTAAAGCTTGGCATTAGCGCTCTGTTGGGGCGATGGGGGCAGGTGGGGCTTGAAAACTCCCCCTTGTCCAAAGTGGGGGATGACAAAAAAAGTTTGAGAACCACTGCCCTAACCCTTTTTTTATTACATTTTGAGGAAATCCAGCAGAGGGCAGTATTGTATAATTGCATACAAGTCAGGGAAGGTGACCTCTCTGATGTTTCAATGAGTGCGCATGTACAGTGTCCCGGTTATGCTTCTTCCCACCAAATCCCCTTTCAGCAAGATTATAACCTTAATCTGGCCCGGTTGCACACATCTGATGATTCATATGAATTATGTGTGCCAACATGATCAACTGAATTCAGTTGTTTTTACCTTAATGAGAGAGGTACACACAATGGCACCGGCATTCACCATGGGGTTGTGTGGTTTATCTGCAACACACACAGAAATCTCTCCAAAATCTCTCCTTTACACACAGAAGCCTGAAAACATATCACAACTACAATATCGTCCATTAGCTGTTTCTCAGGTGGAGTCTCGTCACACCCTTGCTGCTGGGACACAACCTCTCATCAATATTTTATACTGCTTCTATGGCAACGAGGCCAGAGACAGCTTCTCTTTCAGGTTAGCCGTGACAGTCGGAAGTGAACAAGTGCTCTTCCTTACCGTCATCATTCAAAAAGAGCTTGTTGAATCGCAGGCCGCTGGGTTCTTTGCCAATGAATCGGTGCACATACTCAGTTCCATGGTCGTGTACAGCGATGGCGTATTTCAGCGGCTTGACGCAGGACTGCAGACAGAAGGGAACCTTGGTGTCACCAACCGTGTGCCTGGATTAGAGACATAAATACTGTAAGTGGTGGCACATTGTTGAGAGTAGTTATGGACAACAGTACAGTCGATCCCCACCTTCTCAAGGTTTGGGATTGGTGACTCCGCATATTCACAAAATTCTCTCCTTTAAATTGTAAATCAATGTTTTATTGTCACTTGCATTGCACAATCAAACCATTACTTATTTAAATAAATAAGTAATGGCTGCTAGACTTTTGACAAGAACAAGAAAGTTTGATCATATTACGCCTATACTGGCTCACCTGCACTGGCTTCCTGTGCACTTAAGATGTGACTTTAAGGTTTTACTACTTACGTATAAAATACTACACGGTCTAGCTCTGTCCTGTCTTGTCGATTGCATTGTACCATATGTCCCGGCAAGAAATCTGCGTTCAAAGAACTCCGGCTTATTAGTGATTCCCAGAGCCCAAAAAAAGTCTGCGGGCTATAGAGCGTTTTCTATTGGGGCTCCAGTACTATGGAATGCCCTCCCGGTAACAATTAGAGATGCTACCTCAGTAGAAGCATTTAAGTCCCATCTTAAAACTCATTTGTATACTCTAGCCTTTAAATAGACCCCCTGTTAGACCAGTTGATCTGCCGTTTCTTTTCTTTTCTCCTCTGCTCCCCTCTTCCTTGTGGAGGGCGGGGGGCACAGGTCCGGTGGCCATGGATGAAGTGCTGGCTGTCCAGAGTCGGGACCCGGGGTGGACCGCTCGCCTGTGCATCGGCTGGGAACATCTCTGCGCTGCTGACCCGTCTCCGCTCGGGATGGTGTCCTGCTGGCCCCACTATGGACTGGACTCTTACTATTATGTTGGATCCACTATGGACTGGACTCTCACAATATTATGTCAGACCCACTCGACATCCATTGCATTCGGTCTCCCCTAGAGGGGGGGGGGGGGGGGGGGGTTACCCACATATGCGGTCCTCTCCAAGGTTTCTCATAGTCATTCACATCGACGTCCCACTGGGGTGAGTTTTTCCTTGCCCTTATGTGGGCTTTGTACCGAGGATGTCGTTGTGGCTTGTGCAGCCCTTTGAGACACTTGTGATTTAGGGCTATATAAATAAACATTGATTGATTGATTGATTGAAATAAAACAGTGCTGCAAGGGGATTATCTCCTAAATCAAGTACAGTAGTTGCTTTGACAAGACGTGGTGTTACAAATACTGTAAACTGTAATTGTTTGGGAAGTGTAAAACTACAATCAACACCTGTTTAATAACAGCATGAAGCTTCTTATAAAGCAGAAGTCACTAACTGGTGAACCTATATGGACCTGAAGTCAATTAATGCGATTAAATATTTAAGCGGTACTTTTTTGACTGGCGCAGATTTTATAGAAAAAAGTTCAGATCTATTCGCGCCAGGACCACCAGAATGTCTTACAGTCTGTGAAGACACTAAATCAACAGCCTACCATTTTTCTGCCCCGGTCAATCATTAATCAAAGTTTATTTAATCTTAACAGCACACTCCTCATCACCTCAATAACTGTGCCCTGGACATTGCATTTCTGAATGATCAACATAACACTCCTCAGTAATCTGACTGTTAACAACGCCACCCCACCTTTCTCCTGTTAAATGCTACACAAACTACTGTACCAGAAGACTATAAAGCTACATTGACTGCACTTAACTATGCAGTTGTTATCCTCCAACTACATTTTGTTGAGGTGTATAACTGATGTTATTATGACAATGACAATAAGAGATTGATTGATCAATAGACATTTTTAGGACTTTTCATGGGTATTGATTTGCCATCTTGAAAGGTAACCCCCACAAATATCAGGTATCCATACTGTACTGTCTGTACGTATGACGATATTACCTCTGACCGTCCACGGTGCACAGCGATACGGCCCACAAGTCTGGGCTGAAGCGTGACAGTTGGGGAATGTAGTCCGCCACCTGTAGCAACAATTTTTCATGACACATCAGAATGAATCTACAAAACCGGTGCAGTATTTGTGTTGTCACTCGCCTGTCCTCCAGAGAGGTTCTTGGCATTTTCGTAGAGCTCATCCATATGCCTGCAGAAGGGCTGAAAGTCTGGGATAACAAACTTCTTTCGGAAGGCTTGAGTGAGCAGAACTATGTTGCTCTGAACACATCTGCACACAAAAAATATACATTAAATATTAGATGAATGTTACAAATAATACATGTAATGTACTGTGGAAGTGCACTGGTCTGGCAGTTGTGCTATTCAGAGTATGACTAAGGTTTTCGAGATACATATGCCTCTCAAAATCGTTACAAGAGATCATGAGATCTCAGGTCAATGAGCATTTAAAAACAACTGTTTGGCTTTTATTTGTTTTTACGATATATCATCACAACCAGTGGTGTTCCAATCCAATATTGATATCGGCCCAATACAAGGCTCCGATATACGGAGTCCTGCAGCGCGTTTACTTGTGCAAACAACCAGTAAACAGGAAAATGTCCTCAAATAAGCACAGAAAATCGGTATTTGTTTCTACTTCGGTGAAGTCATTTACAAAACGGTAGCCTAGAAAGGCAATAGTGGTAGCCTAGTAGCCAAATTTAATAATAAGGCCAGAATTGGTACTGCAATCACAGTCAAAATTCTGTAGTCCCCTCCCTCTCTCCCTGACTGAGGTTGCCAGATAGGCAGCAGAATCCAACTTGATCGACTGGGCTACTCCAGGGAACTTCAAACTGCCACTGCCTCTTACTAGAGCAGTGGTTCTTAACCTTGTTGGAGGAACCGAACCCCACCAGTTTCATATGCGCATTCACCGAACCCTTCTTTAGTGAAAAATCAAATGTTTTTTTTTTCAAATTCAAGACAAAGTTATATGTTTTTGGTAACACTTTAGTATGGGGAATATATTCTAAGTAACAAAGACCTCATTTAGAGTTTTTTGGACACTAGGGTTACATATTCTAAGTAACAAAGACTTAATTTAGAGTTATTTGGTTAGGGTTAGGGTTAGAGGGTTAGGGCCAGGGTTAGAGGGTTAGGGTTATAATAAGGCCATGCTGTTTAAAGCATTAATAAGTACTTAATAATGACTAGTTAAGAACCAATATGTTACTAATTTGCATGTTAATAAGCAACTAATTAATGGGGAACATTATCACCAGACCTATGTAAGCATCAATATATACCTTGATGTTGCAGAAAAAAGACCATATATTTTTTTAACCGATTTCCGAACTCTAAATGGGTGAATTTTGGCTTATTAAACGCCTTTCTAATATTCGCTCTCGGAGCGATGACGTCACGTTGTGACGTCACATCGGGAAACAATCCGCCATTTTCTCAAACACCGAGTCAAATCAGCTCTGTTATTTTCCGTTTTTTCGACTGTTTTCCGTACCTTGGAGACATCATGCCTCGTCTGTGTGTTGTCGGAGGGTGTAACAACACGAACAGGGACGGATTCAAGTTGCACCAGTGGTCCAAAGATGCGAAAGTGGCAAGAAATTGGACGTTTGTTCCGCACACTTTACCGACGAAAGCTATGCTACGACACAGATGGCAAGAATGTGTGGATATCCTGCGACACTCAAAGCAGATGCATTTCCAACGATAAAGTCAAAGAAATCTGCCGCCAGACCCCCATTGAATCTGCCGGAGTGTGTGAGCAATTCAGGGACAAAGGACCTCGGTAGCACGGCAAGCAATGGCGGCAGTTTGTTCCCGCAGACGAGCGAGCTAAACCCCCTGGATGTCTTGGCTCCCACCGTCCCTTAAACTGGACAGATCAGCTTTCAGGAAAAGAGCGCGGATGAGGGTATGTATACAGAATATATTAATTGATGAAAATTGGGCTGTCTGCACTCTCAAAGTGCATGTTGTTGCCAAATGTATTTCATATGCTGTAAACCTAGTTCATAGTTGTTAGTTTCCTTTAATGCCAAACAAACACATACCAATCGTTGGTTAGAAGGCCATCGCCGAATTCGTCCTCGCTTTCTCCCGTGTCGCTGGCTGTCGTGTCGTTTTCGTCGGTTTCGCTTGCATACGGTTCAAACTGATATGGCTCAATAGCTTCAGTTTCTTCTTCAATTTCATTTTCGCTACCTGCCTCCACACTACAACCACGTTTCAATACATTCGTAATCTGTTGAATCGCTTAAGCCGCTGAAATCCGAGTCTGAATCCGAGCTAATGTCGCTATGGCTTGCTGTTCTTTCCGCCATGTTTGTTTGTGTTGGCTTCACTATGTGACGTCACAGGAAAATGGACGGGTGTTTATAACGATGGTTAAAATCAGGCACTTTGAAGCTTTTTTTAGGGATATTGCGTGATGGGTAAAATTTTGAAAAAAAACTTCGAAAAATAAAATAAGCCACTGGGAACTGATTTTTAATGGTTTTAACCCTTCTGAAATTGTGATAATGTTCCCCTTTAATGGTGAATATGTTCCCCATACTAAAGTGCTACCATGTTTTTTTACTGGTGCACAAAATGAACCATGCATGAACATCACCTTGTTCAAAGAACAAAACCAACACAGTGCATGAACTCACAACAAATTACACACCTGCAAATCAGTCTGACTTCTGCTGTTGTCGTATACATAATACGCCGATAGGGAGAAGTTTTTATTTACACGATGAGTTGGGTGTGTCTTGACCTCCGCCGAACCCCTGATTCCGACTCACCGAACCCCTAAGGTTTGATCGAACCAAGGTTAAGAACCACTGTACTAGGGGTTAAGGTGTTGGGATCATAATAGCTGAATAGACAAGCGTTTTGTCAACAACAAATCTCTAACCGACACATTTTACACAGAAATTAGGCTATTTTCCGGAAGAAGAGCGTCATGCCTGTGTACAATATCCCAACTAATGGCAATCACATGGTTATTGTCAGTACTATCAGAAAACAAAGACTAAAACCAACTACAACCAACGCTAGCAATGGTTATACTGGTGAAAATGAGTAGAGCACACTTAGCAGCCTAACGTACGCCCAAAACTAAAGAGGAGACATTTTACCAAGGCTACACGAATGAGGAATTATTTTATCATGTGGTTTGGCTGTTTTCATACGTTTCACATTGCCATGATGACAGCCGTGCTAATGTTGGAACCCATTTCCTCAGCGTATCAGCATATTGAGAACGAAATAGGCACTGACACTACCCACATCCACATAGGGAAAAATTCATTTTCGCCAAATAAAACCTGTCAGTTGGATGACACATCGACAAACAGGCTAACGGGCATATATTTCCCCCTGTTAGCCTATATGTCGATGTGTCATTGACTGGGCTAGCATGCTAAGCATTACATTAGGACCTAAGCACCATCACACTAAGCATTCGTTGCACGAAAGTACTAGTTTTGTTAGACAAGATCATAGACTGTATTGGACAATATAGTAATATAAGAAATGTCCATTTTCATTTATTACAAGTAATAAGAAAAGGAAAATGCCTAACGTACCTATCAAGGAGGAAATTAACAAGTTTGGCATCAAATTAAATCATCTGCGGTCCCCTCCAAGGTTTCTCATTGTCATCCCATTGGGTTGAGTTTTTTCTTGCCCTGATGTGGGATCTGAGCCGAGGATTTGGTTGTGGCTTGTGCAGCCCTTTGAGACACTCGTGATTTAGGGCTATATAAGTAAACATTGATTGATGATTGATTGATGCGGTCAATCATTGTCACGTTGGCAAAAGGCAGTCCCAAAAAGCCAATCAATGAGCTAAAAAGGGACACATTTCAGTCTGACCGGTGGCACAAGTGTTTCACTCTATTCATTAGAGTGACATTTTTGGACGGGACAAAAACTGCCTTTTGAAAAAGTGCGGGGGACATGTCCCCCCTGACCCTCCCTTAAGTTACTGTATTTTTCGGACTATAAGTCACAGTTTTTTTCATAGTTTGGCCGGGGGTGCGACTTATACTTAGGAGCGACTTATGTGTGAAATTATTAACACATTAGCGTAAAATATCAAATAATATTATTTATCTCATTCACGTAAGAGACTAGACGTATAAGATTTCATGGGATTTAGTGATTAGGAGTGACAGATTGTTTGGTAAACGTATAGCATGTTCTATATGTTATAGTTATTTGAATGACTCTTACCATAATATGTTACGTTAACATACCAGTTGGTTATTTATGCCTCATATAAATTACACTTATTCAGCCTGTTGTTCACTATTCTTTATTGATTTTAAATTGACTTTCAAACGTCTATTCTTGGTGTTGGCTTTTATTAAATACATTTCCCAAAAAAATGCGACTTATACTCCAGTGCGACTTATGTGTTTTTTTCCTTCTTTATTATGCATTTTCGGCCGGTGCGACTTATGCTCCGAAAAATACGGTACGTCCATACTAGAGATGTCCGATAATGGCTTTTTTGCCGATATCCCTTTTTTTTTTTTTGTCCTGTCCAGCTTCTCAGGCAAATCATATAGTTGATGTAGATGCCCATAATATATTTATATTATCATTTGGTGCAGCCGGGCCGGAGCAGGAGGGGATAGAAAGAGAAAAAAAAGAAGACAGAGGGGGGAATTGTGGGGACAAGAGGGGGATTAGACAGAGAGACAAAAACAACAACAGCAAAACAACAACAACAACAACAACAATAGAGCATCATCAGCAAATACGACATGTACAAATATGATGTTAAAGTAATAGCAAATAAGCAGTTAGCGAAAATAAAAAATAATACAGAGATGACAATGAGCATTATTACACTACAAATGGAGCAATACAAATACCAATAGAAATATCACTATTGATATCCGATATTCCGATATTGTCCAACTCTTAATTACCGATTCCGATATATACAGTCGTGGAATTAACACATTATTATGCCTAATTTTGTTGTGATGCCCCGCTGGATGCATTAAACAACGTAACAAGGTTTTCCAAAATAAATCAACTCAAGTTATGGAAAAAAAAATGCCAACATGGCACTGCCATATTTATTATTGAAGTCACAAAGTGCATTCTTTTTTTTAACATGCCTCAAAACAGCAGCTTGGAATTTGGGACATGTTCAACCTGAGGGAGCATGAGGAGGTTGAGGTGGGTGAGGGGGAGGGGGTGTATATTGTAGCGTCCCGGAAGAGTTAGTGCTGCAAGGGGTTCTGGGTATTTGTTCTGCTGTGTTTATGTTGTGTTACGGTGCGGATGTTCTCCCGAAATGTGTTTGTCATTCTTGTTTGGTGTGGGTTCACAGTGTGGCGCATATTTTTAACAGTGTTAAAGTTGTTTATACTGCCACCCTCAGTGTGACCTGTATGGCTGTCGACCAAGTATGCAGGGCATTCACTTGAGTGTGTGAGAAGCCGTAGATATTATGTGACTGGGCCGGCACGCAAAGGCAGTGCCTTTAAGGTTTATTGGCGCTCTGTACTTCTCCCTACGTCCGTGTACACAGCGGCGTTTTATAAAGTCATAAATGTTACTTTTTGAAACAGATACAGATAATTTTGAAACCGATACCGATAATGTCCGATATTACATTTTAAGGCATTCATCGGCCGATAATATCGGCAGTGTGATTTTATCGGACATCTCTCGTCCATACTGCTCCCAGTTGTGTCAGCCATTTAGAAGAAAACAAGGCAGCAGGGTGGTAGCTTCTGTTTGTGGCTAAGCTATCTCTCTGGCATCACTCCCTATAATCCCTGTAGCGTGGGATCCCTGCGAGGGAAACGCACGCTACACTCCACACGCTGCTCATGTGCTTCCTGCAGAGGCTAAACTAAAAAAAAAAAAACAGCCCCGGCAGGCAATGGATCACTGCCAGTAGCGGAAGAAGTGTCAGGAGTGAGCTGTCACATGCCCTGGCTCAGCAAGCCACCATCCCAAAGTCTGGTATCAGTGGGGGTTACTTTGCACTTCACTGTTTTGTCTGCTCTCTATGGCGTCACATTAGTGCCAAAAATCCGAGCGCATAAAAACTGTTATCGCGCGCTGATTCTCCACTTCGTGCGCGCGCGCGACACCCTTTTGCACGCGCGTGGTGCCTTTTTGTGCGCGCGCGGTGCCTTTCTGCGCGCGCACGACGCCTTTCTGCGCGCTCTCTGTGTACTCCTGGCATCTCTCCTCGCGCTGTCATGTTTCTTTTTGGCACTTTGGGGGCGGGTATGCTTAGACGGCCCCTTCTTTCTGATTGGTCAGGCGAAAAATGCTGAAAAATGCCAGAGCCAATCAGAAGTATAGTAGGGCGGGTCATCGTCAATACCGTATTTTCCGCACTATAAGGCGCACCGGATTATTAGCCGCACCTTCTATGAATTACATATTTCATAATTTTGTCCACCAATAAGCCGCCCCGGACTATAAGCCGCGCCTACGCTGCGCTAAAGGGAATGTCAAAAAAACAGTCAGATAGGTCAGTCAAACTTTAATAATATATTAAAAACCAGCGTTCTAACAACTCTGTTCACTCCCAAAATGTACGCAAATGTGCAATCACAAACATAGTAAAATTCAAAATAGTGCAGAGCAATAGCAACATAATGTTGCTCGAACGTTAATGTCACAACACACAAAATAAACATAGCGCTTACTTTCTGAAGTTATTCTTCATTCGTAAATCCTTCGTCTTCGGTGTCCGAAGTGAAAAGTTGGGCAAATTTACGATCCACTGGCAGATGTTGGCGTCGTCTGGCGCTGCCTCCTCGTCTTAGTGAAGGTGTGTTCGCCTTCTGTCTTCCATTGTTCCCACGCAGTTAGCAGTCTAGCTTCGAATGCCCTGTTGACACCAATATCTAGCGGCTGGAGGTCTTTTGTCAATCCACCCGGAATGACGGCGAGTATTGAATTAAGCGCGTCAGCGTGTCTCTCAATGTGCTGTTATGAGCTAGCAAATATAACAACTACACTACCCAGCATGCAACGATAGTTACGAGCATGCGCGGTAGCCCTGAGAAGTTCCCACGCAGTTAGCAGTCTAGCTTCGAATGCCCTGTTGACACCAATATCTAGCGGCTGGAGGTCTTTTGTCAATCCACCCGGAATGACGGCGAGTATTGAATTAAGCGTGTCAGCGTGTCTCTCAATGTGCTGTTATGAGCTAGCAAATATAACAACTACACTACCCAGCATGCAACGATAGTTACGAGCATGCGCGGTAGCCCTGAGAAGTTCCCACGCAGTTAGCAGTCTAGCTTCGAATGCCCTGTTGACACCAATATCTAGCGGCTGGAGGTCTTTTGTCAATCCACCCGGAATGACGGCGAGTATTGAATTAAGCGTGTCAGCGTGTCTCTCAATGTGCTGTTATGAGCTAGCAAATATAACAACTACACTACCCAGCATGCAACGATAGTTACGAGCATGCGCGGTAGCCCTGAGAAGTTCCCACGCAGTTAGCAGTCTAGCTTCGAATGCCCTGTTGACACCAATATCTAGCGGCTGGAGGTCTTTTGTCAATCCACCCGGAATGACGGCGAGTATTGAATTAAGCGTGTCTCTCAATGTGCTGTTATGAGCTAGCAAATATAACAACTACACTACCCAGCATGCAACGATAGTTACGAGCATGCGCGGTAGCCCTGAGAAGCGTTGTCGTATGCTGGGAGTTCGAATGTGGTTATGAGCACGCTGTGAGAAAACGTTGAGAACTCAGTTAACACGCCTCGTCTGCATTATTTATAATTAGACAGACAACACACTTAATAGGAGCCATTTGGGGTCTTTACATAAACACACAAATGGAAATGAAACGTCACATATCCCAGCATGCACCGCGCGCTTCTTCTACGGGGAAAAAAGATGGCGGCTGTTTACCGTAGTTGCGAGACCTAAACTTTATGAAAATGAATCGTAATAAAGCGCACCGGGTTATAAGGCGCACTGTTAGCTTTTGAGAAAATTTGTGGTTTTTAGGTGCGCCTTATAGTGCGGAAAATACGGTATGTATCAAGATTTACGGAGGAAGAAGTGGATAAAAAAATGTCGCGCGCTGATGAAGGTTATTTCATACCACATAAACACAATACAGGGTAATACAAAATGTGACCCAAATAAATAAGACAACAAACACCATAATCACATCTTTCAGCCAGAACTGGTCCACCAGCAATAACATCCAACCATAACATTATTTTGTATTTTCACTTCTTCTTGAACATTTGTTTTCTAATTTATGGAATTTATTTTGATTCAGCCATAAAATTAATGAAATAATCTTTGAATTTTGTTTTTAAAATGTTAAAAATAGCTTTTAATAATGTATTCTGAAACAGTTTAAAATAATCAGAGAACTGACTAACACTGACCCTACACAACTAAATTGCACAATTAAGTCATTTTTTTTAAAGCGAAAGAGGTAATTTCAACAGGTACAGCATCCTATGTCATATCTACATGTAATAAGATTTGTAACAAGGCAAACAGTTTGTAAATTGGTCGAAAATCGAGCAAGTTATGGTAATTTAATTAGTACATGTACCATTGACATCAATGTAATGATTGAGGCTAGCTGTCCGAGGTAAGATGGCTACAACGTTGCTACGCTGGAGAATGATTGGTCATATGAAAAATGCTCAGAGCCAATCAGAAAGGAGGGGCCGTCTAAGCATACCCGCCCCCAAAGTGCCAAAAAGAAACATCACAGCGCGAGGAGAGATGCCAGGAGTACACAGACAGCGCGCAGAAAGGCGTCGCGCGTGCGCAAAAAGGTGTCGCGCGCGCGCACGAAGTGGAGAATCAGCGCGCGATAACAGTTTTTATGCGCTCTGATTTTTGGCACTAATGTGACGCCATAGCTCTCAGGATGTGTGCTGAAGTCCAGCACGATCAGAACCTGAGCAAAAGCCAGGGGACGAACTAAAGTGAGGACGCAATGCTGAATAATTCACATGAGGCAGCATTAATAGCACTTAATGGTTAAAAAAAAAAAACGGTTGTAATCGCAAACACATACTTTTTGAAAAGATGTTTGTCCAGGGCACCATCTGAGGTGGTTTTCAAGGTGACCTTCAGCATCTCCATACATTCTTTGAGCCTGGGGTCTCCTGTGCGAAGCCCTGTGGCTTTGAGAGCCTAATGAGAGTGGAGAAGATAGCAAGGTGGACAAAAAGAAAAAGAAAAAAAAGCTTCATTAGGACCAAATTATTTTGGTAGAAAACTCACTGTGGTAAATTTGTGTGCTGGGATCTTCTCTTGGCCTTCAGCTATGGTGTAAAAGAGCAGGTCCTCCAGGCTGGGCAGAACGCCTGCCTTTCTTCTCCTGCACGAAACACACACAGTTGAGACGACACATGAGACATGCAGAACAATGCTACCAACTCAAAACATTGCACATTGCTGCATGTGCACGGGTTATTGCTAGAGTACCAGCCAGGGAGTGAGTCAGGTCCACTGCCAGTGGCCGACATGATATAGTGACGATGCTACCTCAGTTTTTCTCTATCCTCTTGTTGTGGGGCATTTATTCTTTGCTCTTGTCATTTCTAAAACAAAGTAGCAGATGATTATATTGTAACCTATTATCTCCGTAATATCGCTAAAATTCGTTCCATTTTGTCCACTAGCGACGCTGAGATCATTATTCATGCGTCTCGATTACTGTAACCTATTAATTTCGGGTCTCCCTATGTCTAGCATTAAAAGATTACAGTTGGTACAAAATGCGGCTGCTAGACTTTTGACAAGAACAAGAAAGTTTGATCATATTACGCAGAGCTCACCTGCACTGGCTTCCTGTGCACTTAAGATGTGACTTTAAGGTTTTACTACTTACGTATAAAATACTACACGGTCTAGCTCCAGCCTATCTTGCCGATTGTATTGTACCATATGTCCCGGCAAGAAATCTGCGTTCAAAGAACTCCGGCTTGTTAGTGATTCCCAGAGCCCAAAAAAAGTCTGCGGGCTGTAGAGCGTTTTCTATTCGGGCTCCAGTACTATGGAATGCCCTCCCGGTAACAGTTAGAGATGCTACCTCAGTAGAAACATTTAAGTCCCATCTCAAAACTCATTTATATACTCTAGTCTTTGAATAGCCCCCCTTTTTTAGACCAGTTGATCTGCCGTTTCTTTTCTTTTCTCCTCTGCTCCCCCCTATCCCTTGTGGAAGGGGAGACACACAGATCCGGTGGCCATGGATGAAGTGCTGGCTGTCTGGGGTCGGGACCCGGGGTGTACCGCTCGCCTGTATATCGGTTGGGAACATCTCTGCGCTGCTGACCCGTCTCCGCTCGGGATGGTTTCCTGCTGACCCCACTGTGGACTGGACTCTTACTGTTATGCTGGATCCACTATGGACTGTACTCTCACAATATTATGTTAGACCCACTCGACATCCATTGCATTCGGTCTCCCTAGAGGGGGGGGGGGGTACCCACATATGCGGTCCTCTCCAAGGTTTCTCATAGTCATTCACATCGACGTCCCACTGGGGTGAGTTTTTCCTTGCCCTTATGTGGGCTCTGTACCGAGGATGTCGTTGTGGCTTGTGCAGCCCTTTGAGAGGGCTATATAAATAAACATTGATTGATTGACCAAAAACATGCACCTGGGGATAAGTTGATTGGCAACACTAAATTGGCCCTAGTGTGTGAATGTTGTCTGTCTATCTGTGTTGGCCCTGCGATGAGGTGGCGACTTGTCCAGGGTGTACCCCGCCTTCCGCCCGATTGTAGCTGAGATAGGCTCCAGCGCCCCCCGCGACCCCAAAAGGGAATAAGCGGTAGAAAATGGATGGATGGATGGATGATTGATTGATTGATTACTGTCAGTAGACTTGCTACTAGGGGTGTAACGGTACGTGTATTTGTATTGAACCGTTTCGGTACGGGTGTTTCGGTTCGGTTCGGAGGTGTATCGAACGAGTTTCCACACGGACATATTAAGTAGCGTAACGCACGTTGTGTAAACAATGCACACCGAGGCACAACACACGGCATGCTAGCAACGACCGGGCTACGACAGACTGACCATACGTCCTCTTTTCACCGGACGTGTCCTCTTTTGCGGGGCTGTCAGGGCGGAGTTTCTTAAATGCCTCAAATGTCCGGCATTTTGAGTTAGGGTTGCGTGTATTTTCAATGTACGTTCAGGGTTAAGAAAGGGTTAAAAACAAAACAAATTGTGCGCGCAGCAGCATTGGTGAGGGAGGGGCAGAGACAGAGAGAGAGAGAGAGTTATGATAAACGCGCATGCGTCGCCAGGCTCTGCTTTTTATCCATAGATTTATCACATTAAATTTTTTATTATCTATAGCAGGGGTGTCAAAAGTGTGCCCCAGAGGCCATTTGCGGCCCACAGCTAATGTTTTAAAGGCCCACGGCGCATTCTAAAAATACTATTAAAATAAACAAAAACATAACAAAATTGAAATAAAAAAGCTTAAAAGTTAAATGTAATTTAGAAAAAGTTGCAATGTTGACTAATAAAACAAAGCTGTTTTTTTTTCTATCAAACTGTCATTGCTCAAAACATAATATTGAATCAAAATCAATGTTATTACGAATTGTTGACCTATCCAAAGTTCTGATTACTTCACATCAAATATTCCACTAAGAAAATATATTTTTGGTGGAAGATTTTGCAAATTTGGTAAATAAATAATCAAAAAATTTATATTTTGTTGTTTTTTTACTGTACCGAAAATGAACCGAACCGTGACCTCTAAACTGAGGTACGTACCGAACCGAAATTTTTGAGTAACGTTACACCCCTACTTGCTATGGAAGCATTAAAAACTACAACAAAATATGACGGGGAGAAGACGCTGTCAAAGTGGAGCCACGTCAATAAGACCACCCACAAAACGGCGCATTCTGAAGAGAGGGTCAGAAAGCGGCTTGAACACGGTATGTAAAACATCGTCTATGCAACATTTTGACCAAAGAACCACCCTTACATTTATGTAGACCACAAGGAAGTGTTTTAAATGTAGGGAAAAAAAATCATTATATGACCCCTTTAATGCTCCTTATAAGGGCTTTCTGATCGACCACACCCTAACCCTGGAACGTTCTCCATCTTAGAGCACCACAGTCGGTCGACCGTAGGGATTAAAAACCCACCTTTTTAGCACAGCTTTTATCTAATTTCTCTGCCTTCTTGTTTTTAAATACACTGCTTGCCTATCTGTTTTATCCAGTGCTTTCATGCTTTTATTTATATTTTTATCTATGTTTCTGTTTTATCTAGTGTTTTTTCATGTTTTCATTTCTATTTTAATTTTCTATTATATATTCTACCTTGCTGTTTTTTATTTTTTTATACTTTGTAGCACTTTGAGATTTTAACAAATGTAAAGTGTATCATTATTATTATTACTATAATCCAGTGCGACTTATGGTCCAACAAATACGGAACATAACAAAAACCAAGGCACCGCTGTACTTGGGAGTTATACCGTATTGTTCGGACTATAAGTCGCAGATTTTTTTCATGAGCGACTTATGTGTGAAATTATTAACACATTACCGTAAAATATCAAATAATATTATTTAGCTCATTCACGTAAGAGACTAGACCAGTGGTTCTTAACCTGGGTTCGATGGAACCCTAGGGGTTCGGTGAATCGGGCTCAGGGGTTCGGCGGAGGTCAAGACACACCCGACTCATCGTGTAAATAAAAAATTCTCACTTATAGGCGTATTACGGATACGACAACAGCAGAAGTCAGACTGATTTGCAGGTGTGTAATTTGTTGAGAGTTTATGCACTGTGTTGGTTTTGTTGTTTGACCAAGGTGATGTTCATGCACGGTTCATTTTGTGCACCACTAATAAAACATGGTAACACTTTAGTATGGGGAACATATTCACCATTAATTAGTAACATATTGGCTCTTAACTAGTCATTATTAAGTACTTATTAATGCCTTATTCGGCATGGCCTTATTATAACCCTAACCCTCTAACCCTAACCAAATAACTCTAAATTAAGTCTTTGTTACTTAGAATATGTTCCTCATACTAAAGTCATACCTGCCAACTTTTGAAATCAGAAAAACCTAGTAGCCAGGGTCCAGGGGTGGCAGGCCCCGGTAGGTCCAGGACAAAGTCCTGGTGGGGGGTTCAGGCTTCGCCCCCCTGACGCAAAATGATTATTAGCATTCAGACAGGTTAAAATGTTGCTAAAACCATCACTTTTCTATCAGTCACAGTGACTTTTCAAAACAAAAATATTACAGCAAAAATCATATGGGTTGATTGACATGTTTATTCTGTAAGCTAACTTCAATAGTTTGAAATTATTTTGACAGTTAATGCCAGTTATCCTGTCAACCTTTCACAAGACTTCAATTTGTTAATTGAAAGTATAAACAGTATAAACACTTTTTTACAGTAAACAAATGGTAAAACAGTACTAAACAATTCCATTTAAAAAAAAATTGGTGTCATTATTAACTTTCTGTCCAAGCTTGTATAATCTACTGCCTTGTTCAATTTAAAAAAATATTCTGTGCCTAAAATTAACATTTCTATCACAATTATCATACTGTAAACATGGTAAGCTAACTTCATTAAAATTAATAGTCCTGTCAATAGCGTGTAATTACAATTCAAATGTAGTTTTTTTGTAAGCCTTTCAAAAGAATTCAAAATATGAAAAATTAATGAAAATTAATTTAAGCCATCAGACACTTGAAAAGTGGCATCACATCTCTAATGTAATCATTTTAACTTTTCAACAGAAATAGCACTGCAAAAATATTAAGGACATACTTCTGTATTTTGGTAGTTATGCTGTCAGCATTTAACAAGATTTCTTCAACTTGGACTTGAAAGCATAAATAGTATAAACACTTTTAACAGTATAACAGTACTAAACAATTCCAATAGATAACATTGGTGTCATTACCTTTTTGTGGCTAAAATCCAAATGTATCCAAAGAATCTGTTTGGGCGACGAAAAACGTTGAAAGTTTTCCACTTGTATCGCTAGCAACGGCATTAGACTTTTTTTGTCCCAACGTGGTCTTTTACATCGCTAATTCCTCCGTGTCCGATCGAAAAATCTTGTCTGCACAAGGTGCAATTCGCGTAGTTTTCACCCTTTTTGGAACGGATAATTATTCCCGGATAGGCTTTTGAATATTCTTCACGGAATGACTGCAGTTTTCTTTTCGGTTTAAGACTCGTTTGCGATTTTTCTCCCGCTGATTCCATGATCGTTCGCTCGTTTGGAAACAATGGCAACTGGTGCCTCGTGCTTGGCAGCGGTGCTATAAATAGCCTCGCGCATGGCATTCGGAATGGCTCGATAGGAAGTTACGGGAAGCAGTGTCGATTGTCATTGTTGTTACGCGATTTCGTGAATAAATTTTTTTTTTTAATATTTTTTTTTAATTAATGAAAAAACGTATTTTTTATCACTGCAACCGTAACCCGGAATAGGTTGATGAAAACCGTACTAATTACGGGAAAACCGGAGTAGTTGGCAGGTATGTAAAGTGTTACCAAAAAACATATAACTTTGTCTTGAATTAGAAAAAAAAACATTTTATTTTTCGCTAAAGAAGGGTTCGGTGAATGCGCATATGAAATTGGTGGGGTTCGGTACCTCCAACAAGGTTAAGAACCACTGGACTAGACGTATAAGATTTCATGGGATTTAGCAAATAGGAGTGACAGATTGTTTGGTAAACGTATAGCATGTTCTATATGTTATAGTTATTTGAATGACTCTTACCATAATATGTTACGTTAACATACCAGTTGGTTATTTATGCCTCATATAACGTACACTTATTCAGCCTGTTGTTCACTATTCTTTATTTATTTGAAATTCCCTTTCAAATGTCTATTCTTGGTGTTGGGTTTAATCAAATAAATTTCCCCCAAAAATGCGACTTATATATGTATTTTCCCTTCTTTATTATGCATTTTCGGCCGGTGCGACTTATACTCCGGAGCGATTTATACTCCGAAAAATACGGTATAATTGTTTTTAAAGCAGCACAAAACACTGAAGTATAGTAAAATGTCCTGAGAAGAACGGATGCGCCTTATGGCTGGACCTGGCTGGTACTTGTAGCACCCAGGAATGTTGGTTAGGTCAGGAGGGCAACGTTCAGACACTCAGCTATGTTTCAAATCAACATCGGATTGGATTTACACAAAGCTGACTGCTCACATGACACAGGCCAGTGTGTTCAGAGAGGCAAAGCCGTTTTAGCTGGCCGCTGGAGACACTTTGGACACGTTGAGATGTGAGAGAGGTTCCCTTTGGAGAGATTCAGCAGCAGTAATGACCCGACTAGAACTTAAATACCAGAACTGACTGCACTCAAAAGATTATAACCTACTGTTGAGCATTTGTGGGTTAACCATGAAAAGAGGAAGTGGGGTTAATTTAAAAGGAAATGGTGAGAGAGGAGGACTACTTCTACTGAGGGGAAAAAACTAAAAAACATAAATAAACATAGAGAGATACTTACAAAGCAAGTAGATCAACATGAGGGAGAGAATGTGCAGAGGAAATATTATTGATTTGTGACAATATACAAAACTGACAACATTCAGGTAGAACTTGCTCAAATCTACAGTTGAAGAAGTATTGATACCCCTTGAACTTTTCTACATTTTGTCACATTACGACAAATATATTTTATTGGGATTTTATCTGAGAGACCAACAAAAAAGCAGCACACACCTGTAAAGAAGAAGCAAAAGTATTTCACTTTTTTTTTTTTTTTTTTTTTTTTACAAACAAAAGCTGTCAAGTGCAGCAGGTAAAAATTGAGCAGTCTGATTCAATATTTTGTGGAACTACTTTTTACGGCAATTATAGCTTTTCCTTTATGTCCCTAACCACTTTGCGCATCACATCTAAAGACTTGGAAGTTTTTGCCCATTTTTCTTTGCAAAAACTCAGTCAGATTATTTGCAGCGCTTTTGTGAACCACGGGTTTCAGAATTTGGATTGGATTTACTTTTTAATATTTGTAAAAAATAAAAAAAAGGAATAAAAAAAAAAAAAAAATCATGTGGACCTGTCCCTTGTTTTTTGCTGTTAACTGGTTCTAATGACCGGGATAAATTTGCACAATGTAGGAATCCTAAAGGGCAGCACGGTGGAAGAGGGGTTAGTGCATCTGCCTCACAATACGAAGGTCCTGAGTAGTCTTGGGTTCAATCCCGGGCTCGGGATCTTTCTGTGTGGAGTTTGCATGTTCTCCCCGTGACTGCGTGGGTTCCCTCCGGGTACTCCGGCTTCCTCCCACCTCCAAAGACATGCACCTGGAGATAGGTTGATTGGCAACACTAAATTGGCCCTAGTGTGTGAATGTGAGTGTGAAAGTTGTCTGTCTATCTGTGTTGGCCCTGCGATGAGGTGGCGACTTGTCCAGGGTGTACCCCGCCTTCCGCCCGATTGTAGCTGAGATAGGCTACAGCGCCCCCCGCGACCCCAAAAGGGAATAAGCGGTAGAAAATGGATGGATAGGAATCCTAAAATATTTTCATAGCTCGAGCATAAAAAAACTGTTTACGACCTTTTATAAATGTTTTCAACACTATGAGACATGAAATACCACCCTTAACTCACCTTTAAATTATTTTAATAAAAAAAATATATATATTAGTAATGCTGCCTGAGGCTAAGCCAATCAGTGGCCAGGATACTGAACAGCCCTCTGATGGTTTGGTCTCCTGCAGTTGCCAATATTACTGTTGTATTGATATTTTTAGTTTAGCCCTTTCATGCTTGAAATGCTTAATTTTGACCAAAAAAAATTGTACAATATGCTTTAAAAAATGTAAAAACAACCAGCGACAACTATATTAATTTATTTTTATTTTTTTTATTTTTTTTACTTGCCTTCTACTTCACAATTGTGCTGCTTTGTGTTGACCTTTCACATAAAGTGCAGATAAAATATGATTGGTTCGGTCTCAAGGGGTATGAATACTTTTTCAAGTCACAGAATATACAGTAAAAAAATAATTGAGCTATCTAATACAACAAATATGGCTGGTAATAAAGTACAGTACATATGAAATACCGGCAACAAAAGCAGTGCTGCAAAAATATGACCTAAATAAACTTCACTATAATGAGGATTGTCAGGCAGCTGCAGGTCAAAGGTGGGAAACCTGCAACATCTGGAGCAGTAGCTGGCCTTATTAGCGCTTGCCTTTGTCCTTGAGTGACAGACAGTACGGGTGAAGGTAATGCAATAGCACCAAATGGGTAAAAAAAAAAAAAGGCGCTAGCCTGGCAGCCAGCAAGAGCCAGCGTTGCACAAATCAAACTGGTAGTGACTCATCTTCTCCTCTTAGACACGAGTGCTGGGCAGTGTGCCAGCTCACAGGCATTTCTACAGAAAAATGTGCAAAAACTACGTAGGCGAGGTACATCCAACAAACATTTTAACCCCCATTAGATGGATCACAGCCTTGGGTGTCCAGTAACCAGACAGCATTTATGTCTTAGCAGATACAATCCCTGCAGTCATTTTACACGCACCTTCCATCCAGGGATGTTCCGCTGACTCAAAACTACTTTATTTATTTTTACTTGTCACCGTGAAGAAGTGTGATATGAATAAGGCTGCAATTAATCAATTGATTAATTCGATTTAAAAAAAAATCTTCAATGTATATATTGTGTTGCTTCGAATAATCGTTTAATGACAGCAACTAACAAAAATCAACAACATCCAAACCGCACGGAGTGGCCAGAACTTTGAATACAGAAGCACGGTTTCCACACAGCTGCTGCGGTAGAGCACACATGAGAGCGGTGGTGTGATTTGTGTGGCAGCCATCAGCGGAGATTTTTTAATTTTTTTAATGCACACAAGTTCAAAGTGCAATTTTAATGTTGATAACTAGAAAAATATTAGATTTAAAAACTTTTTTTATTTTTTATTTCAACGACCGTATTTTTCAGACTATAAGTCGCAGTTTTTTTCCGGGCTCCAGTGCAACTTATATATGTTTTTTTCCTTTTTTATTATGCATTTTCGGCAGGTGCGACTTATACTCCGGTGCGACTTATACTCCGAAAAATACGGTAGTTTCCCTATGGGGCTATGAAGTTTGTTTTACTCGATAACTCGATTAATCAAACAAAGCAACAAACTAATCGATAAGATTACTCGAATACAAAATAATTAATTGCTGCAGCTCTGAATATGAATAAGCTAAACACCACATAAGATAATTGCTTTTTTGGGGGAATTTTGCCTATCTTTTACAATCATTATGAAAGACAAGAACACGTCTTTTTTTTTGTAGGATTTTATGATGAAAAACACTTCCAAGTTGTAGCCTTCAAAATCCTCTAAAGCAGGGGTGCTCATTACGTCGATCTCGGAGGGTGTGTCAGTCGATCACCAGCCAGGCATTAAAAAAATAGTCCTAAAAATGAGCGATCATAAATCTTCACTATGACGTCACTTTCGTCACTTGATTGACATTCACGGCACCCGAGGGTCTTCTGAGATGACGCTGGCTGCTGCCAGCTCATTAAAATTACCGACAGGAAGGCGAGAAACACTTTATTTCAACAGACTCTGGCGCCGTACCTGTTGTCAAAACTCCAAAGACCGACTGCACAGTTGCGCTAACAAAACAAGAGTCTCAGAAAGCTGGCGTGCACAAGCTAGCAAGCTACGGAGTTTGCCGACGATGTATTTCTTGTAAAGTGTATACAAAGGAGTACGGAAGCTGGACAAATAAGATGCCAAAAACCAACCACTTTCATGTGGTATTGGACAGAAAGGAGGACTTTTTTCTCCTCCATTCAAAAATGCGGACGTTTTTAGCACCACTGTCTGATTCCAATCAATGCAAGTCATCAGAATCAGGTAATACACCAACTTATATTCTTGTCTTCATGAAAGAAAGGAATCTATATGTGTCATGCAGAGAATAATCTCGCCACACCTAGTGTGTGTGTGACAATCATTGGTACTTTAACTTTAACTTTAAACATGCCTGTATTATCTTTAAACACCTTAACTTGTTAACAATATTAACTATATGTGTTAAACATGCTTGCATTATCTTTAAACACTTTTAACGTATTAACAATATTAACTATATGTGTTAAACATGCTTGTATTATCATTAAACACCTTTAACTTGTTAACAATATTAACTATATGTGTTAAACATGCTTGTATTATCTTTAAACACCTTTAACTTATTAATAATATTAACTATATGTATTAAACATGCTTGTATTATCATTAAACACCTTTAACTTGTTAACAATATTAACTATATGTATTAAAAATGCTTGCATTATCTTTAAACACCTTTAACTTGTTAACAATATTAACTATATGTATTAAACATACTTGTATTATCATTAAACACCTTTAATTTATTAACAATATTAACTATATGTATTAAACATTCTTGTATTATCAATAAACACCTTTAATTTATTAACAATATTAACTATGTGTTAAACATGATTGCATTATCATTAAACACCTTTAACTTGTTAACAATATTAACTATATGTGTTAAACATGCTTGCATTATCATTAAACACCTTTAACTTATTAACAAAAACATATATTTCATAAATAAGTAAATATAAATTATATATATGAATGAGGTAGATCCCCACGACTTGATCAATTGAAAAGTAGCTCGCCTGCAGAAAAAGTGTGAGCACCCCTGCTCTAAAGCAACTTCAAAACCCTCCATCATTTTTTTATATACACACTACAAGTATAAATAATAATAATAATAATAATACCTGGGATTTATATAGCGCTTTTCTAAGTACCCAAAGTCGCTTTACATGTAGAACCCATCATTCATTCACACCTGGTGGTGGTAAGCTACTTTCATAGCCACAGCTGCCCTGGGGTAGACTGACGGAGTATATACTGAGTTAATTTTATATATATATATATATATATATATATATATATATATATATATATATATATATATATATATATATATATATATATATATATATAATGTAGTAACAGACACCAATGTTTTTCAACCTTGTTTGAGCCAAGGCACATTTTTTGCGTTGAAAAAATCCGGAGGCACACCACCAGCAGAAATAATACAAAAATTAACTCAGTTGCCAGTGTAGTGGAATTTCTTCCCTTTTCACCTTTTTCTATTTTGTTGTTTGATTGATGCATAAGCTAGAAGGAGAAGATTGCCAAGCATAGAGTTGAGCATATGGTCGCCCTGACATTGTACAAGATATCTTGATTGTTTGTTATGGCGAAGGGATCCAAGAATGTTGCAGAGTAAGCGAATCCAAAACAGCTGGCCCTTGACCCACCAGTGAAACATATAAATAACCAAGTTAGACAAAGTCTAGGAGCTTTTTCTTTTTCTCTGGAGAAACTGTCTGTATTCATGGCAATTCAATCCAACCTTGTACCATTTGATTACGGGTAAATATAACTCTTCTGATAAATTCACTTTGGTTCCTGTTTAAGATTTGGACTTTCTACTACAACAGTAAAAGGTCGTTGTCGCAATTGTTGGATATGACTTTAAAGCATAACCAAGCATGCATCACTATAGCTCTTGTCTCAAAGTAGGTGTACTGTCACCACCTGTCACATCATGTGACTTTTTTTGAGTTTTTTGCTGTTTTCCCGTGTGTAATGTTTTATTTCTTGTCTTGCGCTCCTATTTTGGTGGCTTTTTCTCATTTTTTGGTATTTTCCTGTAGCAGTTTCATGTCTTCCTTTGAGCGATATTTCCCGCATCTACTTTGTTTTAGCAGTCAAGAATAGTTCAGTTGTTTTTAATCCTTCTTTGTTAGGACATTGTTGATTGTCATGTCATGTTCGGAAGTACATTGTGGACGCTGTCTTTGCTCCACAGTAAGTCTTTGCTGTCGTCCAGCATTCTGTTTTTGTTTACATTGTAGCCAGTTCAGTTATTGTTTCGTCCTGCATAGCCTTCCCTAAGCTTCAATGCCGTTTCTTAGGGTCACTCACCTTTTATTTATTTTTGGTTTAAGCATTAGACACTTTTTTACCTGCACAATGCATCCCACTGTTTCCGACATTTACAAAACAATTAGCTACCTGCTGCCGCCTACTGATATGGAAGAGTATTACACGGTTACTCTGCCGAGATCTAGACCAATGTTTTTCAACCAACCAATGCACATTTTTTGCGTTGAAAAAATCCGGGAGGCACACCACCAGCAGAAATCATTAAAAAACGAAACTCAGTTGACAGTAAAAAGTCGTTGTCGCAATTGTTGGATCAATATAGCTCTTATCTCAAAGTAGCTGTACTGTCACGACCGGTTACATCACGCTGTGACTTATTTTGAGTTTTTTTTCTGTTTTCCTGTGTGTAGTGTTTTACTTCTTGTCTTGCGCTCCTATTTTGGTGGCTTTTTCCTCATTAATTTTTGTATTTTCCTGTAGCAGTTTCATGTCTTCCTTTGAGCGATATTTACCGCATCTACTTTGTTTTAGCAATCAAGGATATTTCAGTTGTTTTTATCCTTCTTTGCGGGGACATTGTTGATTGTCATGTCATGTTTGGATGTACACAGTAAGTCTTTGCTGTCGTCCAGCATTCTGTTTTTGTTGACTTTGTAGCCAGATCAGTTTTAGTTTTCTTCTGCATAGCCTTCCCTAAGCTTCAATGCCGTTTCTTAGGGCCACTCACCTTTTGTTTATTTTTGGTTTAAGCATTAGACACTTTTTTACCTGCACAATGCCTCCCACTGTTTCCGACATTTACAAAACAATTAGCTACCTGCTGTCGCCTACTGATATGGAAGAGTATTACACGGTTACTCTGCCGAGCTCTAGACCAGTGTTTTTCAACCAACCACTGCACATTTTTTGCGTTGAAAAAATCCGGGAGGCACACCACCAGCAGAAATCATTAAAAAACGAAACTCAGTTGACAGTAAAAAGTCGTTGTCGCAATTGTTGGATCAATATAGCTCTTATCTCAAAGTAGCTGTACTGTCACGACCGGTTACATCACGCTGTGACTTATTTTGAGTTTTTTTTCTGTTTTCCTGTGTGTAGTGTTTTACTTCTTGTCTTGCGCTCCTATTTTGGTGGCTTTTTCCTCATTAATTTTTGTATTTTCCTGTAGCAGTTTCATGTCTTCCTTTGAGCGATATTTACCGCATCTGCTTTGTTTTAGCAATCAAGGATATTTCAGTTGTTTTTAATCCTTCTTTGCAGGGACATTGTTGATTGTCATGTCATGTTCGGATGTACATTGTGGACGCTGTCTTTGCTCCACAGTAAGTCTTTGCTGTCGTCCAGCATTCTGTTTTTGTTTACATTGTAGCCAGTTCAGTTATTGTTTCGTCCTCCATAGCCTTCCCTAAGCTTCAATGCCTTTTCTTAGGGACACTCACCTTTTATTTATTTTTGGTTTAAGCATTAGACACTTTTTTACCTGCACAATGCCTCCCACTGTTTCCGACATTTACAAAACAATTAGCTACCTGCTGCCGCCTACTGATATGGAAGAGTATTACACGGTTACTCTGCCGAGCTCTAGACCAGTGTTTTTCAACCAACCAATGCACATTTTTTGCGTTGAAAAAATCCGGGAGGCACACCACCAGCAGAAATCATTAAAAAACGAAACTCAGTTGACAGTAAAAAGTCGTTGTCGCAATTGTTGGATCAATATAGCTCTTATCTCAAAGTAGCTGTACTGTCACGACCGGTTACATCACGCTGTGACTTATTTTGAGGTTTTTTTTCTGTTTTCCTGTGTGTAGTGTTTTACTTCTTGTCTTGCGCTCCTATTTTGGTGGCTTTTTCCTCATTAATTTTTGTATTTTCCTGTAGCAGTTTCATGTCTTCCTTTGAGCGATATTTACCGCATCTACTTTGTTTTAGCAATCAAGGATATTTCAGTTGTTTTTATCCTTCTTTGCGAGGACATTGTTGATTGTCATGTCATGTTTGGATGTACACAGTAAGTCTTTGCTGTCGTCCAGCATTCTGTTTTTGTTGACTTTGTAGCCAGATCAGTTTTAGTTTTCTTCTGCATAGCCTTCCCTAAGTTTCAATGCCGTTTCTTAGGGGCACTCACCTTTTGTTTATTTTTGGTTTAAGCATTAGACATTTTTTACCTGCACAATGCCTCCCACTGTTTCCGACATTTACAAAACAATTAGCTACCTGCTGCCGCCTACTGATATGGAAGAGTATTACATGGTTACTCTGCCGAGCTCTAAACCAGTGTTTTTCAACCAACCAATGCACATTTTTTGCGTTGAAAAAATCCGGGAGGCACACCACCAGCAGAAATCATTAAAAAACGAAACTCAGTTGACAGTAACAAGTCGTTGTCGCAATTGTTGGATCAATATAGCTCTTATCTCAAAGTAGCTGTACTGTCACGACCGGTTTCATCACGCCGTGACTTATTTTGAGTTTTTTTTTCTGTTTTCCTGTGTGTAGTGTTTTACTTCTTGTCTTGCGCTCCTATTTTGGTGGCTTTTTCCTCATTAATTTTTGTATTTTCCTGTAGCAGTTTCATGTCTTCCTTTGAGCGATATTTACCGCATCTGCTTTGTTTTAGCAATCAAGGATATTTCAGTTGTTTTTAATCCTTCTTTGCAGGGACATTGTTGATTGTCATGTCATGTTCGGATGTACACAGTAAGTCTTTGCTGTCGTCCAGCATTCTGTTTTTGTTGACTTTGTAGCCAGTTCAGTTATTGTTTCGTTCTGCATAGCCTTCCCTAAGCTTCAATGCCTTTTCTTAGGGCCACTCACCTTTTGTTTATTTTTGGTTTAAGCATTAGACATTTTTTTACCTGCACAATGCCTCCCACTGTTTCCAACATTTACAAAACAATTAGCTACCTGCTGCCGCCTACTGATATGGAAGAGTATTACACGGTTACTCTGCCGAGCTCTAGACCAGTGTTTTTCAACCAACCAATGCACATATTTTGCGTTGAAAAAATCCGGGAGGCACACCACCAGCAGAAATCATTAAAAAAACGAAACTCAGTTGACAGTAAAAAGTCGTTGTCGCAATTGTTGGATCAATATACTGTAGCTCTTATCTCAAAGTAGCTGTACTGTCACGACCGGTTACATCACGCTGTGACTTATTTTGAGTTTTTTTTTTCTGTTTTCCTGTGTGTAGTGTTTTACTTCTTGTCTTGCGCTCCTATTTTGGTGGCTTTTTCCTCATTAATTTTTGTATTTTCCTGTAGCAGTTTCATGTCTTCCTTTGAGCGATATTTACCGCATCTACTTTGTTTTAGCAATCAAGGATATTTCAGTTGTTTTTAATCCTTCTTTGCAGGGACATTGTTGATTGTCATGTCATGTTCAGACGTACACCGTGGACGCTGTCTTTACTCCACAGTAAGTCTTTGCTGTCGTCCAGCATTCTGTTTTTGTTTACTTTGCAACCAGTTCAGTTTTAGTTTTGTTCTGCATAGCCTTCCCTAAGCTTCAATGCCTTTTCTTAGGGGCACTCACCTTTTGTTTATTTTTGGTTTAAGCACCTTTTTACCTGCACACTGCCTCCCGCTGTTTCCGACATCCACAAAGCAATTAGCTACCGGCTGCCACCTACTGATATGGAAGAGTATTACACGGTTACTCTGCCGAGCTCCAGACAGCACCGACACTCAACAACAACACATCATTTGCAGACTACAACTTGCAAAAAAAACATTTTAAACTCAAATAGGTGAAATGAGATAATCTCCCACGGCACATCAGACTGTATTTCATCATACCATAGCACCTGGTACCTGGTACCATAGTACCTGGTACCAGGTAATTAAAGCTTGGTCAGCTGAGCTGTCAAATCCGCGCACAGTAGTTAGCTCCAAAGCTAGCTGTAGCTAACAACAAGCGCCGTTGAATTTAAAAAAAAGGGCCTCGCTAATGTTTGTAGCAACACACAAACGTAATGTTGACTACTTTTCAGTAGTTATGATGCTGAAATGAATGGTCCCTTCGTCTCCCATTAATGACGTTAAATCCTGCATTTTGTTGCAATGATGGTCGACGTTACACGGCTTACTCACTTCTCCATGGAAGACTCTTTGGCGGCATCGTTGTGTCCGTCTGCTTTGGAGCAAAAGCTTCTGGCGCCGGTCTGCCTGACGAGCGGCCCGGTGAAAGCTCTCCCCGTGGCCGGGGAAGGCGACCAGCAGCCGGCTGCAGGTGCTGCGTGGACTCCGCCTGCCAAAGGTCGCTTCAGCTGGCCGTGTAAAATCTCCTTGAGCAGTGCCCTTGACCGTAAATGTAACATTTCAACCCCCGTCAACCGACCCCGAAAAACAGGAGCGTGAATCGGGCAAATGATAGCGATGTATGGAAGAGAGGAGCGTGATAGTAACGGTTTTCCCGGCGAATGAACACCGTAGGCGTTCTCCTCACAAGGTACAACCTACACTCATTTTGATTGGTTCTCCAGAAAACAGAACTTGCAATCCAATTGGCTGGATTTACTGTCAATCATCGAACGGCAGGCGTTCTCATCACAAGTCACAACCTACACTCATTTTGATTGGTTCTCTAAAAAACCGAACTTGCAATCCAATTGGCTGGATTTACTGTCAATCATCAAACGGCAGGCGTTCTCATCACAAGCACAACCTACATTCATTTTTATTGGTTCGCCAAAAAAACAGAACTTGCAATCAAATTGGCTGGATTTACTGTCAATCATCTAACCATTGCTACTGACTAGAGATGCGCGGTTTGCGGGCACGACCGCGGAGTCCGCGGATTATCCGCGGATCGGGCGGATGAAATTAAAAAAAAATTAGATTTTATCCGCGGGTCGGGTCGGGTCGGGCGGTTGAAATAAAAAAAAAAAAAGATTTAAAATAGATTCAGGCGGGTGGCAGTTAAACCAATTCGGAAATATATATACATAGTTAAATGTTGTTACCCACATACGAAAAACGAGCAGGCACCTGCTGCATATGCCACAACAGAAGAAAAAAAAAAGAAAAAGAGATGGACACTTTTACGGAGCGGAGAAGGGACGCCTCGCCGGGGTCCGGGACCGAGGCCCCTTCCCCCGAGAGGGCCCCACCGGGAGCCGTAGCTGAGGCGATCCGCGAGAAGGGCCCGACGCACGTCCAGGGTCACCACCGCGCCCACCGCACCGACACCCCGCCTCGTCCGCCTTCGCCGCGGCCGGCGTCACGCGCAGCAGGTAAGCAGCTTACCTGCCCGCCACCCCCGTGGCCGGGGGCTCGTAACAGGGGTCACTCCGCGCGCTCCGCCCGCGCAGCTTACCTGCCCGCCACCCCTGTTGCCGGGGGCGCGTAACAGGGGTCACTACGCGCGCAGTGCGCTCACGAAAGGGGTGGGGCTCACCCTGGTTGATATAGACAGCAGGACGGTGGCCATGGAAGTCGGAACCCGCTAAGGAGTGTGTAACAACCCACCTGCCGAATCAACTAGCCCTGAAAATGGATGGCGCTGGAGAGTCGGGCCCATACCCGGCCGTCGCCGGCAGCGAGACGCGCTTGGAGGTGCGCTCAGCGCGGCTCCCATATGATTGCGCACTGGTGTGCGTCTGGGTCGTGACAGCGTGGCACGCAAATGTCTGTACTGCATTGGATCAGTCTCCTTTCTTTAACAGGCAAAAGCTTTATAACCTCACTAATGCCTTGCATCGTCTATATTAGATATATAACAACGGGCGGGTGCGGGCGGGTGCGGTTCTGATCAAATGTTACATCGGGTGGATGGCGGATGGTTGACGACTTTCTGATGCGGTTGCGGATGAAATAATTGCCTATCCGCGCATCTCTACTACTGACGCTCCGAGTTAACCTCTCGTTCTGTTGACGCTTTCTGTTCCTAAAATCACGGGTCGGCAACCCGCAGCTCTTTAGCGCCGCCCTAGTGGCTCTCTGGAGCTTTTTCAAAAATGTATGAAAAATGGAAAAAGATGAGGGGAAAAAATATACATTTTTTGTTTTAATATGGTTTCTGTAGGAGGACAAACATGACACAAACCTCCCTAATTGTTATAAATCACACTGTTTATATTAAACATGCTTCACTGATTCTAATATTTGGCAAGCACCGTTTTGTCCTACTAATTTTGGCGGTCCCTGAACTCACCGTAGTTTGTTTACAAGTATAACTTTCTCCAACTTTCAAGGACGTGTTTTATGCCACTCCTTTTTCTATCTCATTTTGTCCATCAAACTTTTAACGCTGTGCATGAATGCACAAAGGTGAGTTTTGTTGATGTTATTGACTTGTGTGGAGTGCTAATCAGACATATTTGGCCACTGCAAGCTAATCGATGCTAACATGCTATTTAGGCGAGCTATATGAACTATTGCATCATTATGCCTCATTTGTAGCTATATTTGAGCTCATTTAGTTTCCTTTAAGTCCTCTATTGATTCAATGTATATCTCATGACACACTATCTGTATGTAATATGGCTTTTCATTTTTTTGCGGCTCCTGACCGATTTGTTTTTGTATTTTTGGTCCAATATGGCTCTTTCAACATTTTGGGTTGCCGACCCCTGTCCTAAATGAATGAACAAATGAAAAAGATGGTTCGACAAAAAACAGACAATCTTTGAATCTCAGTAAAACTAAAATAATGCTATTTGGTAACAATAGAAGGGAAAGTCAAACACAAATACAAACAGAGGGAATAGAAATTGAAAGAGTAAATGAAACCAAATGTCTGGGTATAATGATTGATGATACATTTAACTGGAAATCTCATGTGAAAAAATATACATCATAAAGTAGCAAGAAACACGTCAATAATAAATATAGCAAAATATGTTCCTGACCAAAAATCACTTCATATTCTCTACTGCTCGTTAGTGTTACCATGTCTGAGTTATTGTGTAGAAATATGGGGAAATAACTACAAATGTACACTTCATTCATTAACGCTGTTACAAAAAAGATCAGTTAGAATGATACATAATGTTGGATATTGAGAACATACAAACCCTTTATTCATTGAAATTCCACGACATAGTGAATTTGCAAACAGCTAAAATCATACACAAAGCAAACTATAATCTGCTAGCCCATAATATACAACAATTCTTCTCAACAAAAGAAGAGGAATATAATCTTAGAGAAACATGTAAATGGAAACATTTGTATGCACGTACAACACTTAAAGGGGAACATTATCACAATTTCAGAATGGTTAAAACCATTAAAAATCAGTTCCCAGTGGCTTATTATATTTTTCGAAGTTTTTTTCAAAATTTTACCCATCACGCAATATCCCTAAAAAAAGCTTCAAAGTGCCTGATTTTAACCATCGTTATAAACACCCGTCAATTTTCCTGTGACGTCACATAGTGATGCCAACACAAACAAACATGGCGGATAGAACAGCAAGCTATAGCGACATTAGCTCGGATTCAGACTCGGATTTCAGCGGCTTAAGCGATTCAACAGATTACGCATGTATTGAAACGGATGGTTGTAGTGTGGAGGCAGGTAGCGAAAACGAAATTGAAGAAGAAACTGAAGCTATTGAGCCATATCGGTTTGAACCGTATGCAAGTGAAACCGACGAAAACGACACGACAGCCAGCGACACGGGAGAAAGAGAGGACGAATTCGGCGATCGCCTTCTAACCAACGATTGGTATGTGTTTGTTTGGCATTAAAGGAAACTAACAACTATGAACTAGGTTTACAGCATATGAAATACATTTGGCAACAACATGCACTTTGAGAGTGCAGACAGCCCAATTTTCATCAATTAATATATTCTGTAGACATACCCTCATCCGCGCTCTTTTCCTGAAAGCTGATCTGTCCAGTTTTGGAGTTGATGTCAGCAGGCCAGGGAAGCTAGGGTCGATATTCTTCTCTTGATCATCTTCGGTGGCATAAGGGACGGTGTGAGCCAAGACATCCAGGGGGTTTAGCTCGCTCGTCTGCGGGAACAAACTGCCGCCATTTCTTGCCGTGCTACCGAGGTCCTTTGTCCCTGAATTGCTCACACACTCCGGCAGATTCAATGGGGGTCTGGCGGCAGATTTCTTTGACTTTATCGTTGGAAATGCATCTGCTTTGAGTGTCGCAGGATATCCACACATTCTTGCCATCTCTGTCGTAGCATAGCTTTCGTTGGTAAAGTGTGCGGAGCAAACGTCCAATTTCTTGCCACTTTCGCATCTTTGGGCCACTGGTGCAACTTGAATCCGTCCCTGCTCGTGTTGTTACACCCTCCGACAACACACCGACGAGGCATGATGTCTCCAAGGTACAGAAAACAGTCGAAAAAACGGAAAATAACAGAGCTGATTTGACTCGGTGTTTGAGAAAATGGCGGATTGCTCCCCAATGTGACGTCACGTTGTGACGTCATCGCTCCGAGAGCGAATATTAGAAAGGCGTTTAATTCGCCAAAATTCACCCATTTAGAGTTCGGAAATCGGTTAAAAAAATATATGGTCTTTTTTCTGCAACATCAAGGTATATATTGACGCTTACATAGGTCTGGTGATAATGTAAGCGGGAGGCAGTGTGCAGGTAAAAAGGTGCTTAGGTCTGGTGATAATGTTCCCCTTCAGTATATCAGTATGTGGAATTAAATGATGGAATGGATTAAGCAGAGAAATCAAACAATGTACTAATATGATCCACTTCAAGAAACTCTTCTAACTTAAAGTGTTTACAAAGTACAAAGAAGAAGAACCATGATAAACATTCTGAATTTATTTCATCCATCCATTCATTTTCGAGATAATCTTACTCATCTCACCATATGAAATGTAACTTAATTCACCGAGTATTATTTATTTATTTTTATTGTTATTACGTTGTGAATAAATTGAGAACAGGAAGTGAACAAAAGTTTTAACAACTGCTATGTAAAAGAAAAGGGGGTAGGATTAAATAAACTCTGCTTCTTCCTACTCCTTTTCGAACACATTGAATAGAGAAACTGGAAATTGTGATGCATCATGTTGTATGCATGCATGTGTGATGCATCATGTTGTATGCATGCATGTGTGATGCATCATGTTGTATGCATGCATGTGTGATGTATCATGTTGCATGCATGTGTGATGTATCATGTTGTATGCATGCATGTGTGATGTATCATGTTGCATGCATGTGTGATGTATCATGTTGTATGCATGCATGTGTGATGTATCATGTTGTATGCATGCATGTGTGATGCATCATGTTGTATGCATGCATGTGTGATGCATCGTGTTGTATGCATGCATGTGTGATGTATCATGTTGCATGCATGTGTGATGCATCATGTTGTATGCATGCATGTGTGATGTATCATGTTGTATGCATGCATGTGTTATGCATCATGTTGTATGCATGCATGTGTGATGCATCATGTTGTATGCATGCATGTGTGATGTATCATGTTGCATGCATGTGTGATGCATCATGTTGTATGCATGCATGTGTGATGCATCATGTTGTATGCATGCATGTGTGATGCATCATGTTGTATGCATGCATGTGTGATGTATCATGTTGTATGCATGCATGTGTGATGTATCATGTTGTATGCATGCATGTGTGATGCATCATGTTGTATGCATGCATGTGTGATGTGTCATGTTGTATGCATGCATGTGTGATGTATCATGTTGCATGCATGTGTGATGCATCATGTTGTATGCATGCATGTTTGACGTACCATGTTGTATGCATGCATGTGTGATGAATCATTTTGTATGTATGCATGTTTGACGTACCATGTTGTATGCATGCATGTGTGATGTATCATGTTGTATGCATGCATGTTTGACGTACCATGTTGTATGCATGCATGTGTGATGTGTCATGTTGTATGCATGCATGTGTGATGTACCATGTTGTATGCATGTGTGATGTTTCATGTTGTATGCATGCATGTGTGATGCATCATGTTGTATGCATGCATGTGTGATGTATCATGTTGCATGCATGTGTGATGTATCATGTTGTATGCATGCATGTGTGATGCATCATGTTGTATGCATGCATGTGTGATGTATCATGTTGCATGCATGTGTGATGTATCATGTTGTATGCATGCATGTGTGACGTACCATGTTGTATGCATGCATGTGTGATGCATCATGTTGTGTGTATGCATGTTCCAAATAAACCCAAACTCAAAATCAAACTCAAATATTTTTAATCCTTGTCGTTGTTGAACAACTTGCATTGTATTGAGGTGTGGAAACGATGTTGTATGTTTTGTTTCTCACAGGCCAATAATGATTGTTTTAATAACATTTTAGAATTGGACTCAGTGTGCATGTCCTGAAGTAGATCTGGTGCTCTGACAAACATGCGGTGTACATATATTTAAACTCATCATTTACAGTTGTGCTGTGACGCTACGTGAAGTGATATTTTTGTTAGTGTACATACTGTACATGACTAAACAGAGCTGTTTTTAAAATAGCCACAGCACCATCTTGTGGTGAGATGATAGATAGATAGATAGATAGATAGATAGATAGATAGATAGATAGATAGATAGATAGATAGATAGATAGATAGATAGATAGATAGATAGATAGATAGATAGATGGATAGTTTTTAATTGATTCCTTCAGGAGAGTTCCCTCAGAAAAATTTAAAAATTCCAGCAGCAGTGTACAGAATTGAGAGACAATTTCAAAAGTAAATAATGGAAGTATAAATGGAAATAAAATTGAAAATATAACAATAAGAAAAGAAAAAAAAGTAACAATAAGACTAAAAATATAACAGTAAAAATAAGAATATCACAAGAGAAACTAGGCCGTAGTGACCATGTTATGAAAAGAAAAAAAATGAAGAAAAACGGTAATACTGTCGATTATATGACATATGTGATGTGTATATTGCACCTTTAAAGTGTATTGCACTGTCATTGCTGTTTATTGTTAGAATAATTATGTATATATTAACATCATAACATTATGCTTAAGGGCCGTTGATATGAATTATTGTCAATTGTGCTGAAGTGGTATTTTTGTATCTGTGCAAAGCTGGCAATCCAAAAGATTGCCAGTCGTCTTTATCAGTGTTGTGTCCAGACTCGGCCTGCTGATGGCCAAGGCTGAACACCGCCGTGACGCAGACAGAGCACAGACAAGGCGATATGATCTGTGTCAACTAATTTTCATTTATTCTATAATCATATATTGTGTCTAACTGGAGTTGTCGAGATTACCCCCTTCCCTCAGCGGCAGCTTCAGCGAGGAGGCGTGCGGGCTTGACTTTTAGAACGTAGTTTGGATCTGTAACTAGAATAGAGCTAAATTGAACTCTGTCTCTGCATGATTCCTTGCTTCTTGTCTGATTAATAGACATCATCAGTGTTTGAACCTGACATTGCTGTTTATTTCACTGTTTTTTGTTGCAGTTTATTTCAGTATTGTTATTGCTTTGCATCCCCTGTCATCCTAGTACCAAGTTGGCGCCCTCTAGACATCTGTGCACATGTTGCAAACAGCCCCTTTGAAGTACCAGTAAAGTGGAAAAACAAGGTGCCTCTATATTGAAGTTATTATTACACGTATCTGATTTATGACACCTAAAGACTTCCAAAGTTTTCAAACAAATAGATATGATCAAAATAGTGTCAATCGCAGACGTGATCGCGTGACGTAGAGGTAGGGACCGCAGATCCCTTCCCCACCAACAATTCAAATCATGCAGACTTTATAAGAGCCAACGGTTACTTTGGGTAAAATTATGATCAAGAACCCGATATTGTTGATCTTGAACATAAGTGGGATGAGCTACAGGTTTTAGAAGCTGTGTGCTAAACAGATCCAGCTTTAGTGAAACACTATAACATCATGTAGCAGTATTGTATAAGTAATAGAATGTCCATATCTTCCCGTTAAGATGAACAGTTAATCATGATGCACACGAAGGGTTAACAAGGAAGTCTCCCTGCAGACACTGTTGGTCTCCATCTCTGGGTATACATTGAACGTCACAGATGAACAACTTCTAGATTCAAGGCTAAATCCTGCTATTATCCAGATGAGAGTCATGATTTATAATCTAGACTAACTTTGACGAGCCGAGATACGATGCCGGTTCACAGTAATGCAGCAGAGGGTTACTTAGCTGTCTGTATCATTGCGAAATAGTTTGTTTGCGTTAGCGCTTATAATAGCAACATCGCTAATGTTTGGTTAATATTCAGGTTAGGTATTGTTGTCGGGTTTTAGGTGGTTATTGAGAGGGTCTTCTTCTTCTTCTTCGATTGGATAAAGATGTTGATTAGAGGTGTAACCACTATACAGCTGGGCAAGTGTTTAACAGCCAACTGACCAAGCTCTCATCCACAGCTGCCAGACCACGATTCCCATTAGGATGGCGGTGTATGGGACAGGATGTTATGATGTGGTCTGCAGTCTGCTCCTCTGCACCACACTCACATGCCGCAGGTGAAGCCATACCCCATTTGCACATAGTTGAGCGAAAGAGGCCGACGCCAGTACAGAGGCGATTAAGCATACTTGCCAACCCTCCCGGATTTTCCGGGAGACTCCCGAAATTCAGCGCCTCTCCCGAAAACCTCCCGGGACAAATTTTCTCCCGAAAATCTCCCGAAATTCAGGCGGAGCTGGAGGCCACGCCCCCTCCAGCTCCATGCGGACCTGAGTGACGTGTTGACAGCCTGTTCACACGTCCGCTTTCCCACAACATAAACAGCTAATGATCGAGGGCGAGTTCTTGGTTTCTTATGTGGGTTTATTGTTAGGCAGTTTCATTAACGTCCTCCCAGCGCGGTAACAACACACAACAACAGCAGTCAAGTGTTCGTCTACCGTAAAGCAGTTCGTCTGCCGTAAACAGCGATGTTGTGACACTTTTAAACAGGACAATACTGCCATCTACTGTACATGCATATGTGACCCACCCATAATGTGTCACATTTTTGTGTTGATTTATTTGTTTTATTTTGTGGTTTGAATTCGTTTTTGGAGCTGTCATTCCCCATTTATCAGTATTCACATTGGTCAGTAGGGGGCAGTAGGGCGTTTCTTCCCAATTGAATGCTATCACCTGCAGACCGGAAGTGTCTTGTCATTCTGATGAGCGCGACCAGTCTGTGAACAATTGAAACGTCCTGTGTGCTTTTTCCTCCTGTATAACAGGTTAGTTTTGGTGAATCAACTCACTGAATAATATCCATGTGATCTTTATAAGTTTAAGTACACATTCTGATGGTGGAGCCTAACTCTAAAGTGTTTGTGAGTTGTAGTTTGTATTTGTGAATGAATCCAGTGCACAGCTGCAGTAATCAATACAAAAAGGCGACGTGATTGTGCAATGTTTATATAGGAACTTCTGATCCTAATTCAGACTCCCAAATTAGAGCTCCCGTTTTCTTATTGATTTTATAATGTATATTTGTATAATGTGTGTGTTCTGAAATAGTGACAGAGAATAGAACAAGGATGGACAATTCAACCCATAACTCAACAATGAGTAGATGAGTGTTATGTGTGTGTATATGTGTAAATAAATGAACACTGAAATTCAAGTATTTCTTTTATATATATATATGTGTAATAATATATATATATATATATATATATATATATATATATATATATATATATATATATATATATATATATATATATATGTGTAATAATATATATATATACATATATATATATATATATATATATATATATATAGCTAGAATTCATTGAAAGTCAAGTATTTCTTATATATATATATATATATATCTTAACCACGCCCCCAACCACGCCCCCCACCCCCCACCTCCCGAAATCGGAGGTCTCAAGGTTGGCAAGTATGCGATTAAGCCTGACCCAAGCAGGCCTGGGAAAGCATATTCATGGTGGCGATGTACTGGCCTCAGGGATGTAGTCATTGGGTCTGGAAGAGTTTTCCTGCCATTCCATATTCCATTTGTAGTCCACCCAGTTTGCTACACAGCCGTTTGACTGGTTGAAGTCATTTGGCAATTCCAATGCAGCAGGGACAAATTGGTGTCTCGATTTAAGCTGCCGGTGTCCTCTAAGAGAAGGAGACAGAAGCCGGTCATGAAGAAGGTGCCCAGGCTCCAGTGCTCGGCGTGCTAGAGACAGTGTGGCTCTCTTGCGACGAAGCTCAGATGGTTGAATACCTGCTAAGATGGGAAGATTGGCCATTAGTGTGGGACGCAGGCATCCAGTCACTAAACGCAAAGCGTCGTTAATCGGCTTATCCATGAGACGAGTGTGAGCATTACAACACCAAGCAGGTGTGCAGTACTCAGCGGCAGAGTGGACCAAGGCAAGGCTGGCTGCACAAAGTCTAACACCGCCAGCACCCCAGCGAGATCCATCCAGCCAGTCGTCTCAAAAGCCCAAGGCGTGTTGTTAGATTTTTGCGCAGTAACTCCAGGTGCCGGCGAAACGTGAGTGCTGTCCAACTTAATGCCGGATATGTTGGTTCAGCAGAAAAGGGTAGAGGATGTCCATCAACAGTGATGTTAAGCTAACGTTGTGCCTCTCTGTTGTAAAGGTGGAAAGCTGCCTTCACTGTTTTGGTTACACTGAGCTTCAACTTCCATTTCTGGAGATAAGTGGATAAGGTCGCCATATTCTTGGTAAGACACCTCTCTAACTACTGCCAGTTTTTTGCACAATGCATAATTTCCAAGGGGTCTGCATATGCAAACTTTTTGGCAGTTGTTACTGGCACATATGTGTAGATGTTAAATAAGAGGGGAGCTAGGACTGATGCCTGAGGGACGCCATTTCTCAGACGTCGCAACCTGCTTTTTGGCCATCACCATTGGTAAGGTTGAAACTGCGGTTTTGGACGAGTTCCATGATCAAAAAGACCATGTGCCTGTCCGGCAGTAGGCGCTTGCAGGTAAGGCCGTGGTGCCAAACGGTATCGTGAGCTGCTGTAAGATCAACAAACACAGCACCTGCTATATTCTTGGCCGAGAAGCTGTCCTCAATTTATTGAGTCAGGAGAGTAACTTGATCCACGGTCGATCTTCCGCGCCGAAATCCGGCTTGCTCTTGAGGGAGCAGTGGATCGATAATAGGTTCGACACGAGCAAAGATCAGTCTCTCCAGGATTTTGAAAGGGATACCCAAAAGAGAGATAGGTCTATAACTCTTTGGATCCTCTGGTGGCTTTATCGGCTTTGGGATGGCGATCACTAATGCTCTTCTCCAGATTTTTGGAAACTTGAGTGTGCACGGAAGATAGGAACTTGTTTAGCCAGGAGTTTAGAACAACTCCGGCATGGATTATCAGCTCTGGTAAGATTGAATCAGGCCCCGCAGCTTTTCCAGACTTAAGCAACTGGAGGGCACTGGAAAACTCCTCTGGAGTAAAATCTTCAGAGATTGTTTCACCAGTGGGTGTAGGGATTCTCCAGAGTTCAGCCACCTCCTTGTTCACTTTTGTTTCATAGAGCCTATTCTTTACCAATTGCGATGCAATAGAGTTCACAGATATGGGGTATGGTCGATGCAATCGTCTGGATCTGCCAGTCAGGTTGTTGACTATATTCCATGCCAGCCGACTGGAGTGCGTGAAGTCGATGGTGTTGAT
>NC_084585.2:10406611-10421611 GCF_033978685.3 Nerophis lumbriciformis | reverse complement strand
TGTGAAGAACATATATCAGAATACATATTTAATGACCACACCCCCCCCTACACATTTCTATTACATATAAGATGTCCGGGTCCACTGGACCCGGGGCTAATAGAAGTGTGGAAATTGATGTTCTGTGTACCACACGCACCCAAGCAGTGGTCACGCTCGGGGATCATTTTTGGTGATTCAACCACCGATTCCAACCCTTGATGCTGAGTGCCAAGCAGGGATATAATGGGTCCCGTTTTTATAGTCTTTGGTATGACTCAGCTGGGGGTTTGAACTCACGACCTATCGATCTCAGGGCGGACACTCTAACCACTAGGCCACTGAGCAGTTTCACTGAGCAAACAAGCTGACTATTTTGAAGTTGGAACAGTTTGAATCAGATGAAAAATGTGGGAATTGTAGAACTTTGAAGAATGTCCCATTGATTTCGATGGGAATTTCCCAAAATTTGGGAATTTCGGGAAAAGTGGTAGTCGTTTTGAAAATGGTAAAAAAAAAATTCTTAAGTGGTCTGAGTGAGTTGAAATGGTTGGTGTTGGAATTTTTGAAATCGGTTGAGAAATGTTGAAGTAGTAACATGTTGAATTGAGAAATGGTTTTACGGAATTCCTGGAATTTCGGGAATTTTTTCCAGTTCAAAAATAACTTTGTTTTTTGTTCTAATTAAGAGGAATGTTTTGACGGTGAAACGGTTGAAGTGCGTTGAAAAATGTGGAAGGAGTAGTCGCCAGAAGAAAGGGTGGAAATAGGGCTTTGGAAAAGCAGGAATTCTGGAAAATTGTTGAAATGGGTTGAAATGGTTGGTGTTGGAATTTTTGAAATCGGTTGAGAAATGTTGAAGTAGTAACATGTTGATTTGAGAAATGGTATTACAGAATTCCTGGAATTTGGGGAATTTTTCCAGTTCAAAAAACAACTTAGTTTTTTGTTCTATTTAAGAAGAATGTTTTGACGGTGGAACGGTTGAAGTGCGGTGAAAAATGTGGAAGGAAAAAAGGGTGGAAATAGGGCTTTTGAAAAGCAGGAAATCTGGAAAATCCAGGAATTTTTGCGAACTTGGAAAAAAAAGTAGTTTGAACTTCCAGGATGGTGGAATGTGTTGAAGGTAGAATGGTTTGAATCGGTTGAAAAATGTGGAAATGGTGGAAGTTTGAAAAATGGCCAATTCATTTTGAATGGCAAAAGTGTGGAATTCTGGGAAATCTGGGAATTTTTTGGAATTTGTCAAGGGAAAGCCTGCGATTTACGAGTAGGCTGAATATTTTGAAGTTGGAACAGTTTGAATCAGATGAAAAATGTGGGAATTGTAGAACTTTGAAGAATGTCCCATTGATTTCGATGGGCATTTCCCAAAATTTGGGAATTTCGGGAAAAGCGGTAATCGTTTTGAAAATGGTAAAAAAAAATTCTTAAGTGGTCTGAATGAGTTGAAATGGTTGGTGTTGGAATTTTTCAAATCGGTTGAGAAACGTTGAAGTAGTAACATGTTGAATTGAGAAATGGTTTTACAGAATTCCTGGAATTTCGGGAATTCTTTCCAGTTCAAAAATAACTTTGTTTTTTGTTGTAATTAAGAGGAATGTTTTGACGGTGAAACGGTTGAAGTGCGTTGAAAAATGTGGAAGGAGTAGTCGCCGGAAGAAAGGGTGGAAATAGGGCTTTGGAAAAGCAGGAATTCTGGAAAATCTGGGAATTTTTGGGAACTTGGAAAAAAGAATAGTTTGAACTTCCAGGATGGTGGAATGTGTTGAAGGTGGAATGGTTTGAATCGGTTGAAAAATGTGGAAATGGTGGAAGTTTGAAAAATGACCAATTCGTTTTGAATGGCAAAAGTGTCCGGGAAAACCTGGAATTCTGGGAATTTTTGGAATTTGTCAAAGAAAAGCCTGCGATTTCCAAATAGGCTGAACAGTTTGAAGTTGGGACGATTTGAATCAGATGAAAAATGTGGGAATTGTAGAACTTTGAAGAATGTCCCATTGATTTCGATGGGCATTTCCCAAAATTTGGGAATTTCGGGAAAAGCGGTAATCAATTTGAAAATGGTAAAAAAAAAATTTAAGTGGTCTGAATGAGTTGAAATGGTTGGTGTTGGAATTTTTCAAATCGGTTGAGAAACGTTGAAGTAGTAACATGTTGAATTGAGAAATGGTTTTACGGAATTCCTGGAATTTCGGGAATTTTTTCCAGTTCAAAAATAACTTTGTTTTTTGTTCTAATTAAGAGGAATGTTTTGACGGTGAAACGGTTGAAGTGCGTTGAAAAATGTGGAAGGAGTAGTCGCCAGAAGAAAGGGTGGAAATAGGGCTTTGGAAAAGCAGGAATTCTGGAAAATCTGGGAATTTTTGCGAACTTGGAAAAAAGAGTAGTTTGAACGTCCCGGATGGTGGAATGTGTTGAAGGTGGAATGGTTTGAATCGGTTGAAAAATGTGGAAATGGTGGAAGTTTGAAAAATGGCCAATTCTCTTTTGAATGGGAAAAGTGTCCGTGAAAACCTGTAATTCTGGGAATTTTTGAAATTTGTCAAGGGAAAGCCTGCGATTTCCAAATAGGCTGAACAGTTTGAAGTTGGGACGATTTGAATCAGATGAAAAATGTGGGAATTGTAGAACTTTGAAGAATGTCCCATTGATTTCGATGGGAATTTCCCAAAATTTGGGAATTTCGGGAAAAGCGGTAATCAATTTGAAAATGGTAAAAAAAAAAAAAAAAAAGTGGTCTGAATGAGTTGAAATGGTTGGTGTTGGAATTTTTCAAATCGGTTGAGAAACGTTGAAGTAGTAACATGTTGAATTGAGAAATGGTATTACGGAATTCCTGGAATTTCGGGAATTTTTTCCAGTTCAAAAATAACTTGGTTTTTTGTTCTAATTAAGAGGAATGTTTTGACGGTGAAACGGTTGAAATGCGTTGAAAAATGTGGAAGGAGTAGTCACCAGAAGAAAGGGTGGAAATAGGGCTTTGGAAAAGCAGGAATTCTGGAAAATCTGGGAATTTTTGGGAACTTGGAAAAAATAGTAGTTTGAACTTCCAGGATGGTGGAATGTGTTGAAGGTGGAATGGTTTGAATCGGTTGAAAAATGTGGAAATGGTGGAAGTTTGAAAAATGGCGAATTCATTTTGAATGGCAAAAGTGTCCGGGAAAACCTGAAATTCTGGGAATTTTTGGAATTTGTCAAGGGAAAGCCTGCGATTTCCGAGTAGGCTGAACAGTTTGAAGTTGGGACGGTTTGAATCAGATGAAAAATGTGGGAATTGTAGAACTTTGAAGAATGTCCCATTGATTTCGAAGGGAATTTCCCAAAATTTGGGAATTTCGGGAAAAGCGGTAATCGTTTTGAAAATGGTAAAAAAAAGATTTAAGTGGTCTGAATGAGTTGAAATGGTTGGTGTTGGAATTTTTCAAATCGGTTGAGAAACGTTGAAGTAGTAACATGGTGAATTGAGAAATGGTTTTACGGAATTCCTGGAATTTCGGGAATTTTTTCCAGTTCAAAAATAACTTTGTTTTTTGTTGTAATTAAGAGGAATGTTTTGACGGTGAAACGGTTGAAGTGCGTTGAAAAATGTGGAAGGAGTAGTCGCCGGAAGAAAGGATGGAAATAAGGCTTTGGAAAAGCAGGAATTCTGGAAAATCTGGGAATTTTTGGGAACTTGGAAAAAAGAGTAGTTTGAACCTCCAGGATGGTTGAATGTGTTGAAGGTGGAATGGTTTGAATCGGTTGAAAAATGTGGAAATGGTGGAAGTTTGAAAAATGGCCAATTCGTTTTGAATGGGAAAAGTGTCCGTGAAAACCTGGAATTCTGGGAATTTTTGGAATTTGTCAAGGGAAAGCCTGCGATTTCCAAATAGGCTGAACAGTTTGAAGTTGGGACGGTTTGAATCAGATGAAAAATGTGGGAATTGTAGAACTTTGAAGAATGCCCCATTGATTTCGATGGGCATTTCCCCAAATTTGGGAATTTCGGGAAAAGCGGTAATCAATTTGAAAATGTTAAAAAAAAAATTTAAGTGGTCTGAATGAGTTGAAATGGTTGGTGTTGAAATTTTTGAAATCTGTTGAGAAATGTTGAAGTAGTAACATGTTGAATTGAGAAATGGTATTACGGAATTCCTGGAATTTGGGGAATTTTTTCCAGTTCAAAAAACAACTTCGTTTTTTGTTCTATTTAAGAGGAATGTTTTGACGGTGGAACGGTTGAAGTGCGTTGAAAAATGTGGAAGGAGTAGTCGCCAGAAGAAAGGGTGGAAATAGGGCTTTGGAAAAGCAGGAATTCTGGAAAATCTGGGAATTTTTGGGAACTTGGAAAAAATAGTAGTTTGAACTTCCAGGATGGTGGAATGTGTTGAAGGTGGAATGGTTTGAATCGGTTGAAAAATGTGGAAATGGTGGAAGTTTGAAAAATGGCCAATTCATTTTGAATGGCAAAAGCGTCCGGGAAAATCTGGAATTCTGGGAATTTTTGGAATTTGTCAAGGGAAAGCCTGCGATTTCCGAGTAGGCTGAATATTTTGAAGTTGGAACGGTTTGAATCAGATGAAAAATGTGGGAATTGTAGAACTTTGAAGAATGTCCCATTGATTTCGATTGGAATTTCCCAAAATTTGGGAATTTCGGAAAAAGCTGTAATCGTTTTGAAAATGGTAAAAAAAAATTCTTAAGTGGTCTGAGTGAGTTGAAATGGTTGGTGTTGGAATTTTTCGAATCGGTTGAGAAACATTGAAGTAGTAACATGGTGAATTGAGAAATGGTTTTACGGAATTCCTGGAATTTCGGGAATTTTTTCCAGTTCAAAAATAACTTTGTTTTTTGTTGTAATTAAGAGGAATGTTTTGACGGTGAAACGGTTGAAGTGCGTTGAAAAATGTGGAAGGAGTAGTCGCCGGAAGAAAGGGTGGAAATAGGGCTTTGGAAAAGCAGGAATTCTGGAAAATCTGGGAATTTTTGGGAACTTGGAAAAAAGAGTAGTTTGAACTTCCAGAATGGTGGAATGTGTTGAAGGTGGAATGGTTTGAATCGGTTGAAAAATGTGGAAATGGTGGAAGTATGAAAAATGCCCAATTCGTTTTGAATGGGAAAAGTGTCCGTGAAAACCTGGAATTCTGGGAATTTTTGGAATTTGTCAAAGAAAAGCCTGCGATTTCCAATTAGGCTGAACAGTTTGAAGTTGGGACGGTTTGAATCAGATGAAAAATGTGGGAATTGTAGAACTTTGAAGAATGTCCCATTGATTTTGATGGGCATTTCCCAAAATTTGGGAATTTCGGGAAAAGCGGTAATCAATTTGAAAATGTTAAAAAAAAAATGTAAGTGGTCTGAATGAGTTGAAATGGTTGGTGTTGAAATTTTTGAAATCGGTTGAGAAACGTTGAAGTAGTAACATGTTGAATTGAGAAATGGTATTACGGAATTCCTGGAATTTCGGAAATTTTTTCCAGTTCAAAAATAACTTTGTTTTTTGTTGTAATTAAGAGGAATGTTTTGACAGTAAAACGGTTGAAGTGCGTTGAAAAATGTGGAAGGAGTAGTCGCCAGAAGAAAGGGTGGAAATAGGGCTTTGGAAAAGCAGGAATTCTGGAAAATCTGGGAATTTTTGGGAACTTGAAAAAAAGAGTAGTTTGAACTTCCAGGATGGTGGAATGTGTTGAAGGTGGAATGGTTTGAATCGGTTGAAAAATGTGGAAATGGTGGAAGTTTGAAAAATGGCCAATTCGTTTTGAATGGCAAAAGTGTCCGGGAAAACCTGGAATTCTGGGAATTTTTGGAATTTGTCAAGGGAAAGCCTGCGATTTCCAAATAGGCTGAACAGTTTGAAGTTGGGACGGTTTGAATCAGATGAAAAATGTGGGAATTGTAGAACTTTGAAGAATGCCCCATTGATTTCGATGGGCATTTCCCAAAATTTGGGAATTTCGGGAAAAGCGGTAATCAATTTGAAAATGTTAAAAAAAAAAATGTAAGTGGTCTGAATGAGTTGAAATGGTTGGTGTTGGAATTTTTCAAATCGGTTGAGAAACGTTGAAGTAGTAACATGGTGAATTGAGAAATGGTTTTACGGAATTCCTGGAATTTCGGGAATTTTTTCCAGTTCAAAAATAACTTTGTTTTTTGTTGTAATTAAGAGGAATGTTTTGACGGTGAAACGGTTGAAGTGCGTTGAAAAATGTGGAAGGAGTAGTCGCCGGAAGAAAGGGTGGAAATAGGGCTTTGGAAAAGCAGGAATTCTGGAAAATCTGGGAATTTTTGGGAACTTGGAAAAAAAAGTAGTTTGAACCTCCAGGATGGTGGAATGTGTTGAAGGTAGAATGGTTTGAATCGGTTGAAAAATGTGGAAATGGTGGAAGTTTGAAAAATGGCCAATTCGTTTTGAATGGGAAAAGTGTCCGTGAAAACCTGGAATTCTGGGAATTTTTGGAATTTGTCAAGGGAAAGCCTGCAATTTCCAAATAGGCTGAACAGTTTGAAGTTGGGACGGTTTGAATCAGATGAAAAATGTGGGAATTGTAGAACTTTGAAGAATGCCCCATTGATTTCGATGGGCATTTCCCCAAATTTGAGAATTTCGGGAAAATCGGTAAACAATTTGAAAATGTTAAAAAAAAATTTTAAGTGGTCTGAATGAGTTGAAATGGTTGGTGTTGAAATTTTTGAAATCGGTTGAGAAATGTTGAAGTAGTAACATGTTCAATTGAGAAATGGTATTACGGAATTCCTGGAATTTTGGGAATTTTTCCAGTTCAAAAAACAACTTCGTTTTTTGTTCTATTTAAGAGGAATGTTTTGACGGTGGAACGGTTGAAGTGCGTTGAAAAATGTGGAAGGAGTAGTCGCCAGAAGAAATGGTGGAAATAGGGCTTTGGAAAAGCAGGAATTCTGGAAAATCAAACTTGGAAAAAAGGTTAGTTTGAACTTCCAGGATGAGTGGAATGTGTTAAAGGTGGAATAGTTTGAATCGGTTGAAAAATGTGGAAATGGTGGAAGTTTGAAAAATGTCCAATTCGTTTTGAATGGGGAAAGTGTGCAATTCTGGGAAATCTGGGAATTTTTTGGAATTTGTCAAGGGAAAGCCTGCGATTTCCAAATAGGCTGAACAGTTTGAAGTTGGGACGGTTTGAATCAGATGAAAAATGTGGGAATTGTAGAACTTTGAAGAATGTCCCATTGATTTCGATGGGAATTTCCCAAAATTTGGGAATTTCGGGAAAAGCGGTAATCATTTTGAAAATGGTAAAAAAAAAAAAAAAAAAGTGGTCTGAATGAGTTGAAATGGTTGGTGTTGAAATTTTTGAAATCGGTTGAGAAATGTTGAAGTAGTAACATGTTCAATTGAGAAATGGTATTACGGAATTCCTGGAATTTTGGGAATTTTTCCAGTTCAAAAAACAACTTCGTTTTTTGTTCTATTAAGAAGAATGTTTTGACGGTGGAACGGTTGAAGTGCGGTGAAAAATGTGGAAGGAGTAGTCGCCAGAAGAAAGGGTGGAAATAGGCTTTTGAAAAGCAGGAATTCTGGAAAATCTGGGAATTTTTGGGGAACTTGGAAAAAAGAATAGTTTGAACTTCCAGGATGGTGGAATGTGTTGAAGGTAGAATGGTTTGAATTGGTTTAAAAATGTGGAAATGGTGGAAGTTTGAAAAATGGCCAATTCGTTTTGAATGGGGAAAGTGTGGAATTCTGGGAAATCTGGGAATCAACAGAAAGATAGTGTTCTAACCCAAGGACTTCAAAGCGGAGAGGAAGCAGGACCAGACTCCCTTCCAGGCGACCTCTTCTTGAACCTCCTTTTTGAACTGTTTTACAAACGTCTTTTTGAACTATTTTATGACCTCTTCTTTTGAACTGTTCGGTAACCAAAGGCAGCGCTGTTTACGACCCACTTCCCTCTGGAAGCAGCTGTGGTCATGTGGTCGGAGAAAGTCAAATAAAGAAGGAGGAGTAAAATCTTTCGCCAGAGCGTGCTGAGATGCTGTACAAGGGTACAGTGTACAGGCGACTCTCCTCAATTGAGTCCAAAATGAGTTGTCTCTGTTTATTTCTTTGCCTCTTGTCTTGTTTAATAGATGTCGTCAGTGTTTGAACCTGACAGGTAGAGCGCACCAAAATCTGGAGAAGAAGAAGAAGTTGAATACCGTATTTTTCGGACTGTAAGTCGCAGTTTTTTTCATAGTTTGGCCGGACTTATACTCCGGAGCGACTTATACTCCGAAAAGTACGGTAAATAGATGCATTTTGGTGTAGAAAACCATATGTGTGAATGCTTTGGAGCATTCACACTATAATAGAGAATAATTTGGGCTAATTCAGTGAAAATTGGAAATTTCAGAACTGGTTGGGAATCACTGGTCTAGGCGGGGTATCGGAGAAAAAGGCAAACACTGACCAGAGAGCAGTCGTCACAATAAGGTTAAAAAAAATACAATTTAATGTTATGCGCTGAGTAGCAAATAAAATATATTAGTGTTTAAAAAAAGAGGTGCATAACTGGGTGGAGCCTAATCTATCACCGTGGAGACTGTGAGGAGAGACCTCCTGCTGGGGGGCTCGACTCAAAAACATCACAACATCAAGTCTTTGCCAGTTGGCTGCTTGAACACGACAATGGAAACAAAGTCTTTAAATACAAATACAGTGTGCTGCACATGTTGACAACATTATGTGGGACACACACACACACAGTCACAGTCTACACAACACATGTTAGTCACGTTTATATTGCATTGTTCTGCCGCTGAATCTAAAGGGGGAGGAGAACTTGTCAGGACACGAAGAACACTTGCAATGTTTCAACAGCTAAACAGCAACACATGAAATATGCGTTAAGAGCTGGCTAGTCAACATCATGGATGTTGTGGTGGAAAGCGTTTAATGTACCACACACTTGTCACACTATTTTGTCCCCGTCTAGGTATGCACATGAACACAAACAATTAGAGCCAAGTTACACATGACAGAGCAAAACCCTTGTTGGGACTCGGGTGTTGGTTATCACAAAACTACAGTATTTACACTCTGCAAGGACACACACGCACGCACACACACACACACACACACACACACACACACACACACACACACATTCTTCTATTTGTTACCTTCTTGAGGCCTCCGAAAAATGCCCACCTCGAGTGTTATAATAAAAGTCGTAATTTCACTCGACGCAAGTCCAAATTTTACAACGTTTGTGCAATGTTATGATAAAAGTCGGAATTTGACTCAATAACGGTCGCAAATTCACGAGAAAAGCTTTACAATGTTGGCAATTTTATGAAAAGAGTCGTCATTTTTATTTGGCTAAACTATGACAAAAGTCGTAATTTTACTCAAAAAAATTTTTTCACTGTTTTACAAGAACAACAAGAATATTGGCGATATCGCGATAAAAGTCGGAATTTGACTCAATAACAGTCGCAAATTCACGAGAAAAGCTTTAAAATGTTGGCAATTTTATGAAAAGTCGTAATTTTACTTGGCAAAACTATGACAAACGTCGTAATTTTACTCAAAAAAAATGTCACTGTTTTAATAGAACACGAAAAAAATTGGCGATATCGCGATAAAAGTCGGAATTTGACTCAAAACTGTCGCAAATTCACGAGAAAAGCTTACAATGTTGGCAATTTTATGAAAAGAGTCATAATTTTTACATGGCAAAACTATGACAAAAGTCATAATTTCACTCAAAAAAATGTCACTGTTTTACGTCTATATCGCGATAAAAGTCGGAATTTGACTCAATAACAGTCGCAAATTAAGAGTCGTCATTTTTACATGGCAAAACTATGACAAAAGTCATAATTTTACTCAAAAAATGTCACTGTTTTACAAGAACAACAAAAATATTGGCGATATGACAATAAAAGTCGGAATTTTACTCAATAACAGTTGCAAATTCACGAGAAAAGCTTTAAAATGTTGGCAATTTTATGAAAAAAGTCGTCATTTTTACTTGGCAAAACTATGAAAAAAGTCATAATTTTACTAAAAAAAAAGGTCAATGTTTTGCAAGAACAACAAAAAAATTGGCGATATCGCGATAAAAGTCGGAATTTGACTCAATAACAGTTGCAAATTCACGAGAAAAGCTTTAAATTGTTGGCAAGTTCATGAAAAGAGTCATCATTTTTACTTGGCTAAACTATGACAAATGTCGTAATTTTACTCAAAAAAAAAATGTCACTGTTTTACAAGAACAACAAGAATATTGGCGATATCGCGATAAAAGTCGGAATTTGACTCAATAACAGTCGCACATTCACGAGAAAAGCTTTAAAATGTTGGCAATTTTATGAAAAGTCGTAATTTTACTTGGCAAAACTATGACAAAAGTTGGAATTTTACTTGGCAAAACTATGACAAAAGTCGTAATTTTACTCAAAAAATATTTCACTGTTTTACAAGAACAAGAAAAAAATTGGCGATATCGCAAAAAAATTGGGAATTTGACTCAAAACTGTCGCAAATTCACGAGAAAAGCTTACAATGTTGGCAATTTTATGAAAAGAGTCGTAATTTTTACTTGGCAAAACTATGACAAAAGTCGTAATTTTACTCAAACAAAATGTCACTGTTTTACAAGAACAACAAGAATATTGGCGATATCGCGATAAAAGTCGGAATTTGACTCAATAACAGTCGCAAATTCACGAGAAAAGCTTTAAAATTTTGGCAATTTTATGAAAAGTCGTAATTTTACTTGGCTAAACTATGACAAAAGTCGTAATTTTACTCAAAAAAAATGTCACTGTTTTACAAGAACAACAAAAAAATTGGCGATATCGCGATAAAAGTCGTAATTTGACTCAACACTGTCGCAAATTCACGAGAAAAGCTTACAATATTGGCAATTTTATGAAAAGAGTCGTAATTTTTACTTGGCAAAACTATGACAAAAGTCATCATTTTACAAAAAAAAAATGTCACTGTTTTACAAGAACAACAAAAAATTGGCGATATCGCGATAAAAGTCGGAATTTTATACAAGTGTCACCATTTTGCATTAAAAAGTAATAATTTGACATAAAAACAGTAATGATTTTGTGAGAAAATATTGCAATATTACAGAAACAAAGAATATGAGAAATTGTTCCAAATTTTATAAGAAAAAAGTTGACACATTGTGAGAAAAAGACTGCTTTTAGTAAATTATTATTTTTTTGTTTGTTTGTAATTTGTTTTTAATCTTCATTATTCACTTCAAGTTATTACAGTACGTCTCTATATACATATTTATTTATTTATTTTAAAATTAATTTTGGCCAAAAGGGGGCGCATTTCAATTTCTTGCACACACTTGTTATTTCATATGTTGACCAGAGGGGGAGCACTTCAAATTTTTACACACACTTGTTATTTCATATGTTGACCAGAGGGAGAGCACTTTTAAAACCGACACACAGTCAATTCGAAAAATCCCTCTTTTTCGGGACCACCCTCATTTTGATAGATTTCACCACCAGGGGTGCAAATGAGATCTCTATTTTTTGTTGTTTGTAACGTGCTTAAGGCCGATGACAAACGAGTCACGGACCACCGATGGCCCGTGTGCCGCACTTTGAGCAACCCAGCTGTAGAAGCTAACTGTTAATGGCCACTATAGTCTTAGTAGCGTAGTATATTTAAGTTAAAGTTAAAGTACTAATGTTTGTCACACACACACACTGGGTGTGGCGAAATTATTCTGTGCATTTGACCCATCACCCTTCATCACCCCCTGGGAGGTGAGGGGAGCAGTGAGCAGCAGCGGTGACCGCGCCCCGGAATCATTTTTGATGATTTAACCCCCAATTCCAACTCTTGATGCTGAGTGCCAAGCCGGGAGGTAATGAGTCCCATTTTTATCGTCTTTGGTATGACTCGGCCGGGGTTTGAACTCACAACCTACCCACCTCAGAGCGGACACTCTAAATGTGTTCATCCTATGGTCACATATGGGACGCGGATTGTCTTACGTCAGCACCGGAAATCGTAAAATCAGCTGTTCACCTGGCGGGTTTTTTTCGGGGATGAATAGGGAAGTCCTTCCTTAGCTGCCGTCTTATTTGATCATATATTCCTGCCTTTGCACCTGTCAATGTTTACTTTTGTGTGCACATTAAATCAACAACAAAAAAAATCCTGACTTTGGAGCAATGTTCACGGACTCTAGTATTTGGCTCTCTATTACATGCAATGGTTTTTCCGTATTGGGACCATGATTTTGGTCCTAACCTTTTGACATGAACAAGAAAGTTTGATCATATTACGCCTATACTGTATATACCTTTATATACATATATACCTATATATATATACCTATACTGGCTCACCTGCACTGGCTTCCTGTGCACTTAAGATGTGACTTTAAGGTTTTACTACTTACGTATAAAATACTACACGGTCTAGCTCCATCCTATCTTGCTGATTGTATTGTACCATATGTCCCGGCTAGAAATCTGCCTTCTAAGAACTCCGGCTTATTAGTGATTCCCAGAGCCCCAAAAAAGTCTGCGGGCTATAGAGCGTTTTCTATTGGGGTTCCAGTACTCTGGAATGTTCTACCGGTAACAGTTAGAGATGCTACCTCAGTAGAAGCATTTAAGTCCCTTCTTAAAACTCATTTGTATACTCTAGCCTTTAAATAGACTCCTTTTAGACCAGTTGATCTGCCGTTTCTTTTCTCCTCTGCCCCCCTCTCTCTTGTGGAGGGAAGGACACAGGTCCAGTCGGTGGCCATGGATGAAGTGCTGGCTGTCCAGAGTCGGGACCCGGGGTGGACCGCTCGCCTGTGCATCGGTTGGGGACACCTCTGCGCTGCTGACCCGTCTCCGCTCGGGATGGTCTCCTGCTGGCCCCACTATGGACTGGACTCTCACTATTATGTTAGATCCACTATGGACTGGACTTTCATAATATTATGCTAGACCCACTCGACATCCATTGCATCCAGTCTCCCGTAGAGGGCGCGGGGGGGTCACCCACATCTGCGGTCCTCTCCAAGGTTTCTCATAATCATTCAAATTGACATCCCACTGGGTTGTGAGTTTTTCCTCGCCCTTATTTGGGCTCTGAACCGAGGATGACGTTTGTGGCTTGTGCAGCCCTTTGAGACACTTGTGATTTAGGGCTATATAAATAAACATTGATTGATTGATTGATTGATATATTCCTGCCTTTGCACCTGTCAATGTTTACTTTTGTGTGCACATTAAATTAACAAAAAAAAAAAACAAAAAAAAAATCCTGACTTTGGAGCAATGTTCACGGACTCTAGTAATTGGCTCTCTAGCAGATGCAATGTTTTTTTTCCGTATTGGGACCATGATTTCGGTCCTAACTTGTTCACCGGTCTTCATATGGACGGTACTTTTACTGGTGGACGTCTCAAGAAGGGTAGAAATAGAAGAACACACACCCACACACACACACACACACACCCACACACACACACACACACACACACACTGCCTGAAAGTGATTTCTGGTGAAGCGTCACATCTTCAGTCGGGGGATATTCTGCTTGCAGGTGTGTCCTTCTGGATCACCAGCAGTTACCGAGTTACCGGAACCCCCCCCCCCCACAAGGTTTGGGTGTGTAATAGTACTACAAAAAAACTGCTTCTGAACAGACCGCACATAAATATACACCAGACTAAAGCGGCGGAGTCATCCAGACCCTAAAATAAGGAACCTAATGCTCGCTCTCAGTCTAACTGGGACTGTTTTTGTTTCCAGCACAAACAGAGACACTGATGTTGGATTTAGAAGGACAGATGGGCAGAGCAAAAAATAAGACAATGTTCAGAGAGGTAAGTGTGTCCAAACGTGCTTCGAGTGGAGACCCGCCGAGCGTCGCTTCGATGCGTCGGCACTGACACAAACCCAGGAAAATAAATACTCTTCGTGAGGCAACGTTGGTTGTTAAGGCTCTACTGTGACTGTGCTCGCTTAGTTTCTAGTGACGCTGAATACTGCATACTACGATGAGACGTGAGGGCGGAGCAAGCAGGAGGCACTATGTGGAGTCTTCCGGTTCCGACTTGATGGTCTTTTTGTCTGTGCTGCTGGACGCCCGCTGTGAAGTCCCGTTTTCTGAAAACACAAAAGATTTAGACGTTGGTCGCCAGGATTTGAAGGACTTAAACCTCGACTATTAAAGTTAAAGTTAAAGTACCAATGATAGTCACACACTAGAGATGCGCGGTTTGCGGACACAACCGCGGAGTCCGCGGATTATCCGCGGGTCGGGCGGTTGAAATAAAAAAAAATCTGATTTTATCCGCGGGTCGGGTCGGGCGGTTGAAATAAAAAAAAATTAGATTTTAAATAGATTCAGGCGGGTGGCAGTTAAACCAATTCGGAAATATATATACATAGTTAAATGTTGTTACCCACATACGAAAAACGAGCAGGCACCTGCAGAACGCCACAACAGAAGAAGAAGAAAAAAAAGAGATGGCAACGCCGGTAGCAAACGTGGTACGCGACAAACTAAAAAAGGGAATACTAAAGACCAGGGGAAAAAAAGGCCAGAAAAGTTCAGCGTGGACTCGTTTTTATGAGGTTGTAAATCAGGATGATAGTAATGCTGGCTACGTGATTTGCAAGAGCTGCGACGCTGTTTATGTCTACGACAGTCACAAAACCGGGACATCTAACATGGTGCATCACATTTGTGCAAAACCCCGAACCTCCACAAACACCCTGAGCATGAGCAGTTTCGTCCGCCGTGATCCCAGAAGAGTGCCACAGGATGTTAAAACAAGATAGAACGCAGCTGCCTGCAGCAGTTTGAGTGGTGCGAGTGCGCTTGGAGGTGCGCTCGGCGCGGCTCCCAGATGATTGCGCACTGGTGTGCGTCTGGGCCGTGACAGCGTGGCACGCATTGAATGTCTCTGCTGCGTTGGATCAGTCTCCTTTCTTTAACAGGCAAAAGCTTTATAACCTCACTAATGCCTTGCATCGTCTATATTAGATATATAACAACGGGCGGGTGGCGGATGGCGGATGGCGGGCGGGTG
>NC_084585.2:10379111-10404111 GCF_033978685.3 Nerophis lumbriciformis | reverse complement strand
AATACGCCGATAGGGAGAAGTTTTTATTTACATGATGAGTCGGGTGTGTCTTGACCTCCGCCGAACCCCTAGGGTTCCATCGAACCCAGGTTAAGAACCACTGGTCTAACCACTAGGCCACTGACTATAATGTGAACCGTGTGTCCAGAGCAAATAAAACGTATAAAGTAGGGCTGTCAAAAATACCAAGTGTGATAAAATCACAAGACACATCACAATATTTATTTTGAACATACACGCTCCTTTACCTTAAACGTAGATGTTACCCGATAAGCAGCGCAGGGTGTTTCAGTTTATGGTTGGTGTTACCAAGCTTAGTTGTCACGTTGTGTAAATGGTAAATAAAAACAGAATACAATGATTCGCAAATCATTTTCAACTTATATTCAATTGAATAGACTGCAAAGACAAGATATTTTTGAAGCTTTTCAGGGGGAATTCTTTCCCATTCTTGCTTGATGTACAGCTTAAGTTGTTCAACAGTCCGGGGGTCTCCGTTGTGGTATTTTAGGCTTCATAATGCGCCACACATTTTCAATGGGAGACAGGTCTGGACTACAGGCAGGCCAGTCTAGTACCCGCACTCTTTTACTACGAAGCCACACTGTTGTAACACGTGGCTTGGCATTGTTTTGCTGAAATAAGCAGGGGCGTCCATGATAACGTTGCTTGGATAGCAACATAAAACCTGTATGTACCTTTCAGCATTTATGGTGCCTTCACAGATGTGTAAGTTACCCATGTCTTGGGCACTAATACACCCCCATACCATCACAGATGCTGGCTTTTCAACTTTGCGCCTATAACAATCCGGATGGTTCTTTTCCTCTTTGGTCCGGAGTTCACAACGTCTACAGTTTCCAAAAACAATTTGAAATGTGGACTCGTCAGACCACAGAACACTTTTACACTTTGCATCAGTCCTTCTCAGATGAGCTGGGGCCCAGCGAAGCCAGCGGCGTTTCTGGGTGTTGTTGATAAATGGCTTTCGCTTTGCATAGTGGAGTTTTAACTTGCACTTACAGATGTAGCGACCAACTGTAGTTACTGACAGTGGTTTTCTAAAGTGTTCCTGAGCCCATGTGGTGATATCCTTTACACACCGATGTCACTTTTAGGTCCATAATATCATCGCTTACGTGCAGTGATTTTTCCAGATTCTCTGAACCTTTTGATGATATTACGGACCGTAGATGGTGAAATCCCTAAATTCCTTGCAATAGCTGGTTGAGAAATGTTGTTTTTAAACAATTTGCTCAGGCATTTGTTGACAAAGTGGTGACCCTTCACCCCCATCCTTGTTTGTGAACGACAGAGAATTTCAAGGAAGCTGCTTTTGGACTGGACTCTCACTATTATGTTAGATCCACTATGGACTGGACTCTCACTATTATGTTAGATCTACTATGGACTGGACTCTCACACTATTATGTTAGATCCACTATGGACTGGACTCTCACTATTACGTTAGATCCACTATGGACTGGACTCTCACACTATTATGTTAGATCCACTATGGACTGGACTCTCACTATTATGTTAGATCCACTATTGACTGGACTCTCACACTATTATGTTAGATCCACTATGGACTGGACTCTCACTATTATGTTAGGTCCACTATGGACTGGACTCTCACTATTATGTTAGGTCCACTATGGACTGGACTCTCACTATTATGCTAGATCCACTATGGACTGGACTCTCACTATTATGTTAGATCCACTGTGGACTGGACTCTCACTATTATGTTAGATCCACTATGGACTGGACTCTCACACTATTATGTTAGATCCACTATGGACTGGACTCTCATACTATTATGTTAGATCCACTATGGACTGGACTCTCACTATTATGCTAGATCCACTATGGACTGGACTCTCACTATTATGTTAGATCCACTATGGACTGGACTCTCATACTATTATGTTAGATCCACTATGGACTGGACTCTCACTATTATGCTAGATCCACTATGGACTGGACTCTCACTATTATGTTAGATCCACTATGGACTGGACTCTCACTATTATGTTAGATCCACTATGGACTGGACTCTCACACTATTATGTTAGATCCACTATGGACTGGACTCTCACTATTATGTTAGATCCACTATGGACTGGACTCTCACTATTATGTTAGATCCACTATGGACTGGACTCTCACTATTATGTTAGATCCACTATGGACTGGACTCTCACACTATTATGTTAGATCCACTGTGGACTGGACTCTCACACTATTATGTTAGATCCACTGTGGACTGGACTCCTGACTATTATGTTAGATCCACTATGGACTGGACTCTCACTATTATGTTAGATCCACTATGGACTGGACTCTCACACTATTATGTTAGGTGTTTCTGGGTGTTGTTGATAATTGGCTTTCGCTTTGCATAGTAGAGTTTTAACTTGCACTTACAGATGTAGCGACCAACTGTAGTTACTGACAGTGGTTTTCTGAAGTGTTCCTGAGCCCATGTGGTGATATCCTTTACACACCGATGTCACTTTTTGATGCAGTACCGCCTGAGGGATCCAAGGTCCATAATATCATCGCTTACGTGCAGTGATTTTTCCAGATTCTCTGAACCTTTTGATGATATTACGGACCGTAGATGGTGAAAGCCCTAAATTCCTTGCAATAGCTGGTCGAGAAATGTTGTTTTCAAACAATTTGCTCAGGCATTTGTTGACAAAGTGGTGACCCTTCACCCCCATCCTTGTTTGTGAACGACAGAGCATTTCAAGGAAGCTGCTTTTGGACTGGACTCTCATTATTATGTTAGATCCACTGTGGACTGGACTCTCACACTATTATGTTAGATCCACTATGGACTGGACTCTCACACTATTATGTTAGATCCACTATGGACTGGACTCTCACTATTATGCTAGATCCACTATGGACTGGACTCTCACTATTATGTTAGATCCACTATGGACTGTACTCTCACTATTATGTTAGATCCACTATTGACTGGACTCTCACACTATTATGTTAGATCCACTATGGACTGGACTCTCACTATTATGTTAGGTCCACTATGGACTGGACTCTCACTATTATGTTAGGTCCACTATGGACTGGACTCTCACTATTATGCTAGATTCACTATGGACTGGACTCTCACTATTATGTTAGATCCACTGTGGACTGGACTCTCACACTATTATGTTAGATCCACTATGGACTGGACTCTCATACTATTATGTTAGATCCACTATGGACTGGACTCTCACTATTATGCTAGATCCACTATGGACTGGACTCTCACTATTATGTTAGATCCACTATGGACTGGACTCTCACTATTATGTTAGATCCACTATGGATAGGACTCTCACACTATTATGTTAGATCCACTGTGGACTGGACTCTCACACTATTATGTTAGATCCACTATGGACTGGACTCTCACTATTATGTTAGATCCACTATGGACTGGACTCTCACTATTATGTTAGATCCACTATGGACTGGACTCTCACTATTATGTTAGATCCACTATGGACTGGACTCTCACACTATTATGTTAGATCCACTGTGGACTGGACTCCTGACTATTATGTTAGATCCACTATGGACTGGACTCTCACTATTATGTTAGACACACTATGGACTGGACTCTCACACTATTATGTTAGGTGTTTCTGGGTGTTGTTGATAATTGGCTTTCGCTTTGCATAGTAGAGTTTTAGCTTGCACTTACAGATGTAGCGACCAACTGTAGTTACTGACAGTGGTTTTCTGAAGTGTTCCTGAGCCCATGTGGTGATATCCTTTACACACCGATGTCACCTTTTGATGCAGTACCGCCTGAGGGATCCAAGGTCCATAATATCATCGCTTACGTGCAGTGGTTTTTCCAGATTCTCTGAACCCTTTGATGATATTACGGACCGTAGATGGTGAAATCCCTAAATTCCTTGCAATAGCTGGTTGAGAAATGTTGTTTTTAAACAATTTGCTCAGGCATTTGTTGACAAAGTGGTGACCCTTCACCCCCATCCTTGTTTGTGAACGACAGAGCATTTCAAGGAAGCTGCTTTTGGACTGGACTCTCACTATTATGTTAGATCCACTATGGACTGGACTCTCACTATTATGTTAGATCTACTATGGACTGGACTCTCACACTATTATGTTAGATCCACTATGGACTGGACTCTCACTATTACGTTAGATCCACTATGGACTGGACTCTCACACTATTACGTTAGATCCACTATGGACTGGACTCTCACACTATTATGTTAGATCCACTATGGACTGGACTCTCACTATTATGTTAGATCCACTATTGACTGGACTCTCACACTATTATGTTAGATCCACTATGGACTGGACTCTCACTATTATGTTAGGTCCACTATGGACTGGACTCTCACTATTATGCTAGATCCACTATGGACTGGACTCTCACTATTATGTTAGATCCACTGTGGACTGGACTCTCACTATTATGTTAGATCCACTATGGACTGGACTCTCACACTATTATGTTAGATCCACTATGGACTGGACTCTCACACTATTATGTTAGATCCACTATGGACTGGACTCTCATACTATTATGTTAGATCCACTATGGACTGGACTCTCACTATTATGCTAGATCCACTATGGACTGGACTCTCACTATTATGTTAGATCCACTATGGACTGGACTCTCACTATTATGTTAGATCCACTATGGACTGGACTCCCACTATTATGTTAGATCCACTATGGACTGGACTCTCACTATTATGTTAGATCCACTATGGACTGGACTCTCACTATTATGTTAGATCCACTATGGACTGGACTCTCACACTATTATGTTAGATCCACTATGGACTGGACTCCTGACTATTATGTTAGATCCACTATGGACTGGACTCTCACTATTATGTTAGATCGACTATGGACTGGACTCTCACACTATTATGTTAGGTGTTTCTGGGTGTTGTTGATAATTGGCTTTCGCTTTGCATAGTAGAGTTTTAGCTTGCACTTACAGATGTAGCGACCAACTGTAGTTACTGACAGTGGTTTTCTGAAGTGTTCCTGAGCCCATGTGGTGATATCCTTTACACACCGATGTCACCTTTTGATGCAGTACCGCCTGAGGGATCCAAGGTCCATAATATCATCGCTTACGTGCAGTGGTTTTTCCAGATTCTCTGAACCCTTTGATGATATTACGGACCGTAGATGGTGAAATCCCTAAATTCCTTGCAATAGCTGGTTGAGAAATGTTGTTTTTAAACAATTTGCTCAGGCATTTGTTGACAAAGTGGTGACCCTTCACCCCCATCCTTGTTTGTGAACGACAGAGCATTTCAAGGAAGCTGCTTTTGGACTGGACTCTCACTATTATGTTAGATCCACTATGGACTGGACTCTCACTATTATGTTAGATCTACTATGGACTGGACTCTCACACTATTATGTTAGATCCACTATGGACTGGACTCTCACTATTACGTTAGATCCACTATGGACTGGACTCTCACACTATTATGTTAGATCCACTATGGACTGGACTCTCACACTATTATGTTAGATCCACTATGGACTGGACTCTCACTATTATGTTAGGTCCACTATGGACTGGACTCTCACTATTATGTTAGGTCCACTATGGACTGGACTCTCACTATTATGCTAGATCCACTATGGACTGGACTCTCACTATTATGTTAGATCCACTGTGGACTGGACTCTCACTATTATGTTAGATCCACTATGGACTGGACTCTCACACTATTATGTTAGATCCACTATGGACTGGACTCTCATACTATTATGTTAGATCCACTATGGACTGGACTTTCACTATTATGCTAGATCCACTATGGACTGGACTCTCACTATTATGTTAGATCCACTATGGACTGGACTCTCACTATTATGTTAGATCCACTATGGATAGGACTCTCACACTATTATGTTAGATCCACTATGGACTGGACTCTCACTATTATGTTAGATCCACTATGGACTGGACTCTCACTATTATGTTAGATCCACTATGGACTGGACTCTCAGTATTATGTTAGATCCACTATGGACTGGACTCTCAGTATTATGTTAGATCCACTATGGACTGGACTCTCACACTATTATGTTAGATCCACTGTGGACTGGACTCCTGACTATTATGTTAGATCCACTATGGACTGGACTCTCACTATTATGTTAGATCCACTATGGACTGGACTCTCACACTATTATGTTAGGTGTTTCTGGGTTTTGTTGATAATTGGCTTTCGCTTTGCATAGTAGAGTTTTAACTTGCACTTACAGATGTAGCGACCAACTGTAGTTACTGACAGTGGTTTTCTGAAGTGTTCCTGAGCCCATGTGGTGATATCCTTTACACACCGATGTCACTTTTTGATGCAGTACCGCCTGAGGGATCCAAGGTCCATAATATCATCGCTTACGTGCAGTGATTTTTCCAGATTCTCTGAACCTTTTGATGATATTACGGACCGTAGATGGTGAAATCCCTAAATTCCTTGCAATAGCTGGTTGAGAAATGTTGTTTTTAAACAATTTGCGCAGGCATTTGTTGACAAAGTGGTGACCCTTCGCCCCCATCCTTGTTTGTGAACGACAGAGCATTTCAAGGAAGCTGCTTTTATACCCAATCATGGCACCCACCTGTTCCCAATTAGCCTGTTCACCTGTGGGATGTTCCAAATAAGTGTTTGATGAGCATTCCTCAACTTTCTCAGTCTTTTTTGCCACTTGTGCCAGCTTTTTTGAAACATGTTGCAGGCATCAAATTCCAAAGGAGATAATATATCCTAGTTCGAACATTAAATATCTTGTCTTTGCAGTCTATTCAATTGAATATAAGTTTAAAATAATTTGCAAATCATTGTATTCTGTTTTTATTTACCATTTACACAACGTGACAACTTCCCTGGTTTGGGGTTTTGTACATTGAACTGTTCCTGGATCTCATTTTGACAATAAAAACACATTAGTTTCCAAATATTGAGGTCTTTTTAAGAACCTGTGACTAATCATGATTAGTCCAAATTCCAAAATCCATCCATCCATTTTCTACCGCTTATTCCCTTTGGGGTCGCGGGGGGCGCTGGAGCCTATCTCAGCTACAATCGGGCGGAAGGCGGGGTACACCCTGGACAAGTCGCCACCTCATCGCAGCAAATTCCAAAATGTGATTTAAAAAAAATTGACAGCACTAGTTAGTACAAATGATTATCTGTACAATAACAACATTTATAAAGTAAAGTGTCCTGCACATTGATAAGATTACCGGTATATATTTAATAAATACTTTGTAAATTATTCATGTCATCTTTACTGAACACTGGAAACATAGTATTTGTTGCCTTTTGTCCACTTCCTAAAAATAGATTTTACCATGAAATATAATAAATCCTTCAGAAATATTATGTATATTTTCTACATATTTTTTTCATCCCTATTTCGACGACTATGTAATTGAAGTTTATCTATATATTTTTTGTATCCTTTTTTAATGAATCTTTGATTCAAACCGATGCACGTTTTGCACTAAAACAAGGTCATGACAAAGAAATTCATTTTTTTTTGTAACAAAATAACAAATTGAACAAAAATGTGTTCCACCAGGGATCAAACCCACCGCTACTGCAATTCAAGACCAGCAGAAGGAATGTAACGATATGTACTGCGGAGAGGCGGGGCCGGCAGTCCGACAGCGAGGCAGGGCACACCGGAGCCCGCTCCAAGATGGCGGCGAGGAGGCGTGGACGGCGAGCGAGCAACGAGGCGGGGCGCACCGGGTTCGACGCATAAAACAAGATCAGGTGCGTGGATCCAGAGCTTGGTCCGCATTGCCGGTAGTAAGTCGGACACGTTTCCAGTGAGGGTTGGACTCCGCCAAGGCTGCCCTTTGTCACCGATTCTGTTCATAACTTTTATGGACAGAATTTCTAGGCGCAGTCAAGGCGTTGAGGGGATCTGGTTTGGTGGCTGCAGGATTAGGTCTCTGCTTTTTGCAGATGATGTGGTCCTGATGGCTTCATCTGGCCAGGATCTTCAGCTCTCACTGGATCGGTTCGCAGCTGAGTGTGAAGCGACTGGGATGAGAATCAGCACCTCCAAGTCCGAGTCCATGGTTCTCGCCCGGAAAAGGGTGGAGTGCCATCTCCGGGTTGGGGAGGAGATCTTGCCCCAAGTGGAGGAGTTCAAGTACCTCGGAGTCTTGTTCACGAGTGAGGGAAGAGTGGATCGTGAGATCGACAGGCGGATCGGTGCGGCGTCTTCAGTAATGCGGACGCTGTATCGATCCGTTGTGGTGAAGAAGGAGCTGAGCCGGAAGGCAAAGCTCTCAATTTACCGGTCGATCTACGTTCCCATCCTCACCTATGGTCATGAGCTTTGGGTTATGACCGAAAGGACAAGATCACGGGTACAAGCGGCCGAAATGAGTTTCCTCCGCCGGGTGGCGGGGCTCTCCCTTAGAGATAGGGTGAGAAGCTCTGCCATCCGGGGGGAGCTCAAAGTAAAGCCGCTGCTCCTCCACATCGAGAGGAGCCAGTTGAGGTGGTTCGGGCATCTGGTCAGGATGCCACCCGAACGCCTCCCTAGGGAGGTGTTTAGGGCACGTCCCACCGGTAGGAGGCCGCGGGGAAGACCCAGGACACGTTGGGAAGACTATGTCTCCCGGCTGGCCTGGGAACGCCTCGGGATCCTCCGGGAGGAGCTGGACGAAGTGGCTGGGGAGAGGGAAGTCTGGGCTTCCCTGCTTAAGCTGCTGCCCCCGCGACCCGACCTCGGATAAGCGGAAGAAGATGGATGGATGGATGGATGGAAGGTGCGTGGATCGCGCACCTGGGCACAATTGAGTAATCCCCTCTCAGTATGTAAAAGGGCGGCAGCTGAGAACGACGGGGCAGAAGGAGTTGGAGAGCGAACAGTAGTGATGGGTTGATGAGGCCTCATGAAGCGTTTCGACACATTGCAAAACTGTATTGATACTGTGTCGATACTGTGTCACTAAATACTGACATCTGCTGGACATTAAAAATCCCTACAGGCAACCTATGGACCGACTCAACTGACACTGATTTTATGACCTAGTACAGTGGTTCTCAAATGGGGGTACGCGTAGTACCCCTGGGGGTACTTGAAGGTATGCCAAGGGGTACGTGAGATTTTTTTTAAATATTCTAAAAATAGCAACAATTCAAAAATCCTTTATAAATATATTTATTGAATAATACTTCAACAAAATATGGATGTAAGTTCATAAACTCAGTGAAGCACAAGCTCAGGTTTGTCACTAAAATGTCTGTCAAAAAGAAGTGTGAAAAGAAATGCAACAATGCAATATTCAGTGTTGACAGCTAGATTTTTTGTGGACATGTTCCATAAATATTGATGTTAAAGATTTTTTTTTTTTGTGAAGAAATGTTTAGAATTAAGTTCATGAATCCAGATGGAGCTCTAATACAATCCCCAAAGAGGGCACTTTAAGTTGATGATTACTTCTAGGTGTAGAAATCTTTATTTATAATTGAATCACTTGTTTATTTTTCAACAAGTTTTTAGTTATTTTTATATCTTTTTTTCCAAATAGTTCAAGAAAGACCACTACAAATGAGCAATATTTTGCACTGTTATACAATTTAATAAATCAGAAACTGATGACATAGTGCTGTATTTTACTTCTTTATCTTTTTTTTTTCAACCAAAAATGCTTTGCTCTGATTAGGTGGTACTTGAATTTTAAAAAAAATTCACAGGGGGTACATTGCTGAAAAAAGGTTGAGAACCACTGACCTAGTATATACAATAATATAAACCAATTTCATTTAGGATTATTTCATAACTTAATTTAAATAAAAATATATTTTTTGTCTTTTTTAGATACAGTCAATAAATAATGTGAACATGTATCATAACATGGAAATCTAAGAGAACGTGTTGTGAATGAGAATGCTTGTGGACCTGGAAATAATTTTTTTTTTTTTTTTTACACATTTTTATTTTTAAAAAAAACAGTTTTTCCAACGTATTCAATTTTAGACGCTTTCTTTTCTTAGTTATTATTTCTCCGGCTGTAGAAAAGACCCGCTCACAGAGCACAGAGGAGCCGTCAGTGCGACACAGTTCGCATATCGGTCAGCTCATGATCGGTCACGTGACTTTCTAAAAGCGGTACGCGCACCGACACAGGGTTTTGCTCTATGAGCTCGACGCATGCGCCGATGCATCGGTGTTGCCGGACCCATCACTAGCGAGCAGTGAAAGCGGCAGAGCTGAAAAGCAACCCGCAAGAGACTTTTTCTTATTGAAAAATAAAGAAGTCTACACCTGCTCGCAGAATGTCTGTGCTTGGTGGTCCTTGAAACCCACACGATGGCTTGAGACTGCCACATGTACATTTCATATCACGGTTATTGTCATCAAAATTGTCACGGTTATCATCATTATCGCGGTATTGTTGAATGTGCTGAAAAAGTACTTATAAATGGTATTATTAGGGACCGAGTCCCTTTGGGACAGAGGACCCTATTGTATTTCTAGCGTTTTATTATTATACCACCGCCTCTTTGAGATGTAATTTGAACCCCTTAACATGCTTCGAAACTCACCAAATTGCGATCTAATCAAAAAACCAAACCCCAAAACTCAAAATTGCGCTCTAGCGCCCCCTGTAACTCCCAGTAGGAATATCGTAGAGACATGAAACAAAAACCTCTATGTAGGTCTCACTTAGACCTATATTTCAAACACTGACAACCCCCAGCAAAAAATCAACAGGAAGTTTACAATTCCCCCTTCAAAACAAAAGTTGTGTAAAAACAGTCCCCTTTTTTCAAACATTATCTCCTCTGAGCGCGTTTGTCGTGTCGGCTTCAAATTAGCACAGGAGAGATATTGAACCCTTTATATTAAAAGTTGATGAAAGAGTTTTAATTACTGCTCCGGTTTGGATTGTATGAGCCCTCAAAGTCGGTCCCGTCCATCGCTGCTTGCAGCTTAATTATTCTAAGTTATTTAATTAAAAATAACTAAAATAAATAGACACACTGTTAGAAAACCCAGTATTTTTGCATGTTTTGTGTTTCTTATACTGAACTGATAATGTTTTTGGTCTCAGTATTTTATCTGTTTTAATGGGTAAGCTTGTATTGTTTGAAATATGAGTACAAGTATGATAAATACAGCTCCTTGAATCCATAAATAAAGTTTTGTACTGTACACTGTAGATCAGACTGTGTATTAAGAAAACAGTTTGTAGGTCCAATGTGCACAATTAAATATCATACTTGCTCAGACAGTGAGTTTTGAATGGGTTAGGATGTTTCTTAATGGGGAAAGAAGTTAATACCTCTTATTTTCATGTTGGATGGCACCAGTGAGTCTGTGAGTTTATCAAAGGGCATTTATCAATCTCGGTTTTTGGATAATTTAAATCTAAAACGGTAATGGTTTTACCGCAGTTGTCATAATACCGTTTATCGTCACATCCCTAACCAGCATTGATGCTGCATGCCACGGGCAAAGTGGTAACGCTGAGGGAAATTTGCCATTTTACTCTTATCAGTAAAAGAGCAGGAAGGGGCTAGGAATGTGTATTACATGCACTTCTTCATGCAAAACGGACAGTGAGCACAGCATGTGATCTGTGTCAAAGCACCACGAACCTGTTGCTGCTGTTTTGGTCTCTTCTGTGCTGCTGTTGTGGTTGTGATGACGTTTCAGCTCGTTGGCCAGCTGTTTGCCCAGCGGGAGGTCACCTTCCTGCATGGTTTGACTGACAACTCGCAGGTTCATGGGTCGCTCATCTAAAGAAAACACGCGGAAAAGACATGAGGTTCATTCCAGCAGTTTTATTTACCAGATGCTCCACACAGACACACTCTACATACCATATACAGGTAAAAGCCAGTAAATTAGAATATTTTGAAAAACTTGATTTATTTCAGTAATTGCATTCAAAAGGTGTAACTTGTACATTATATTTATTCATTGCACACAGACTGATGCATTCAAATGTTTATTTCATTTAATTTTGATGATTTGAAGTGGCAACAAATGAAAATCCAAAATTCCGTGTGTCACAAAATTAGAATATTACTTAAGGCTAATACAAAAAAGGGATTTTTAGAAATGTTGGCCAACTGAAAAGTATGAAAATGAAAAATATGAGCATGTACAATACTCAATACTTGGTTGGAGCTCCTTTTGCCTCAATTACTGCGTTAATGCGGCGTGGCATGGAGTCGATGAGTTTCTGGCACTGCTCAGGTGTTATGAGAGCCCAGGTTGCTCTGATAGTGGCCTTCAACTCTTCTGTGTTTTTGGGTCTGGCATTCTGCATCTTCCTTTTCACAATACCCCACAGATTTTCTATGGGGCTAAGGTCAGGGGAGTTGGCGGGCCAATTTAGAACAGAAATACCATGGTCCGTAAACCAGGCACGGGTAGATTTTGCGCTGTGTGCAGGCGCCAAGTCCTGTTGGAACTTGAAATCTCCATCTCCATAGAGCAGGTCAGCAGCAGGAAGCATGAAGTGCTCTAAAACTTGCTGGTAGACGGCTGCGTTGACCCTGGATCTCAGGAAACAGAGTGGACCGACACCAGCAGATGACATGGCACCCCAAACCATCACCCAACCATGCAAATTTTGCATTTCCTTTGGAAATCGAGGTCCCAGAGTCTGGAGGAAGACAGGAGAGGCACAGGATCCACGTTGCCTGAAGTCTAGTGTAAAGTTTCCACCATCAGTGATGGTTTGGGGTGCCATGTCATCTGCTGGTGTCGGTCCACTCTGTTTCCTGAGATCCAGGGTCAACGCAGCCGTCTACCAGCAAGTTTTAGAGCACTTCATGCTTCCTGCTGCTGACCTGCTCTATGGAGATGGAGATTTCAAGTTCCAACAGGACTTGGCGCCTGCACACAGCGCAAAATCTACCCGTGCCTGGTTTACGGACCATGGTATTTCTGTTCTAAATTGGCCCGCCAACTCCCCTGACCTTAGCCCCATAGAAAATCTGTGGGGTATTGTGAAAAGGAAGATGCAGAATGCCAGACCCAAAAACGCAGAAGAGTTGAAGGCCACTATCAGAGCAACCTGGGCTCTCATAACACCTGAGCAGTGCCAGAAACTCATCGACTCCATGCCACGCCGCATTAACGCAGTAATTGAGGCAAAAGGAGCTCCAACCAAGTATTGAGTATTGTACATGCTCATATTTTTCATTTTCATACTTTTCAGTTGGCCAACATTTCTAAAAATCCCTTTTTTGTATTAGCCTTAAGTAATATTCTAATTTTGTGACACACGGAATTTTGGATTTTCATTTGTTGCCACTTCAAATCATCAAAATTAAATGAAATAAACATGTGAATGCATCAGTCTATGTGCAATGAATAAATATAATGTACAAGTTACACCTTTTGAATGCAATTACTGAAATAAATCAAGTTTTTCAAAATATTCTAATTTACTGGCTTTTACCTGTATATATCCATCCATCCATTTTCTACCGCTTAAAGAAAACAACAACATTAAAACAACAAGATTTTACGGTAAAAAACAAACAAACTGGCAGCTCTGTTGCTTGACTTTTACCGCTAAAAACAGTGGTATTGTTTTTTCCATTTATTAAGTTTTTTTATATGCTGTAAAAAAACCCACTGCTTTTACTGTAAAATTCTGGTGACTGAGCTGCCAGTTTTTAAAGTAAAATTTAAATATTTGTTTTGCAGCTTATGTAAAAAAAAAATATTGTTAATGTATCTTTATATACATATATATATATATATATATATATATATATATATATATATTACCCACTGTTAAAAGCGCCCCTCTGAGGGCAACCAAAAACAAGATTTTACAGTAAAAAACAAAAAAACTGGCAGCTCTGTTGCTTGAATTTTACCGCTAAAAACAATGGTATTTTTTTCCCATTTATTAAATTTTTTTATATGCTGTAAAAAAAGAAAACACTGCTTTAACTGTAAAATTCTGTTGACTGAGCTGCCACTTTTTAAACTAAAATGTATATATTTTTTTTGCAGCTTATGTAAAAAAAAAAATATTGTTAATGTATTTTATATATATATATATATATATATATATATATATATATATATATATATATATATATATATATATATATATATATATATATATATATTGGAAGTGGGTGGGAAAAAAGGGGAAAATGTGACTACTGTTCTATTGTATATTGTAATACCTGTCAAATGTAATAAAAACATTTATTTAAAAAAATAAATAAATAAATAAATAAATAAATAAATTTAAAAAAAAAAGTTTTATATATATATATATATATATATATATATATATATATATATATATATATATATATATATATATATATATATATATATATATGGCATTGTTTTTCTATTTATTCCATTTTTTTATATGCTGGAAAAAAAACACTGCTTTAACTGTAAAATTCTGGTGACTGAGTTGCCAGTTTTTAAAGTAAAATGTATATATTTTTTTTGCAGCTTATGTAAAAAAAATATATTGTTAATGTATTTTATATATACATACATATATATATATATATATATATATATATATACATATTAGAGATGCGCGGTTTGCGGGCACAACCGCGGAGTCCGTGGATTATCCGCGGACTCCGCGGATGAAATTTAAAAAAATTTGATTTTATCCGCGGGTCGGGTCGGGTCGGGTGGTTGAAATAAAAAAAATATGATTTTAAATAGATTCAGGCGGGTGGCAGATAAACCAATTGGGAAATATATATACATAGTTAAATGTTGTTACCCACATACGAAAAACGAGCTGGCACCTGCTGCATATGCCACAACAGAAGAAAAAAAAAAAAGAGATGGACACTTTTACGGAGCGGAGAAGGGACGCCTCGCCGGGGTCCGGGACCGAGTTATGTTAGATCCACTATGGACTGGACTCTCTCACTATTATGTTGGATCCACTATGGACTGGACTCTCACTATTATGCTAGATCCACTATGGACTGGACTCTCACTATTATGTTAGATCCACTATGGACTGGACTCTCACACTATTATGTTAGATCCACTATGGACTGAACTCTCACTATTATGTTAGATCCACTATGGACTGAACTCTCACTATTATGTTAGATCCACTATGGACTGGACTCTCACACTATTATGTTAGATCCACTATGGACTGGACTCTCACTATTATGTTAGATCCACTATGGACTGGACTCTCACACTATTATGTTAGATCCACTATGGACTGGACTCTCACTATTATGTTGGATCCACTATGGACTGAACTCTCACTATTATGTTAGATCCACTATGGACTGGACTCTCACTATCATGTTAGATCCACTATGGACTGGACTCTCACACTATTATGTTAGATCCACTATGGACTGGACTCTCACTATTATGTTAGATCCACTATGGACTGGACTCTCACACTATTATGTTAGATCCACTATGGACTGGACTCTCACTATTATGTTAGATCCACTATGGACTGGACTCTCACTATCATGTTAGATCCACTATGGACTGGACTCTCACTATTATGTTAGATCCACTATGGACTGGACTCTCACTACCATGTTAGATCCACTATGGACTGGACTCTCACTATTATGTTAGATCCACTATGGACTGGACTCTCACACTATTATGTTAGGTCCACTATGGACTGGGCTCTCACTAGCATGTTAGATCCACTATGGACTGGACTCCTGACTATTATGTTAGATCCACTATGGACTGAACTCTCACTATTATGTTAGATCCACTGTGGACTGGACTCCTGACTATTATGTTGGATCCACTATGGACTGGACTCTCACTATTATGTTAGGTCCACTATGGACTGGACTCTCACTATCATGTTAGATCCACTATGGACTGGACTCTCACTATTATGCTAGATCCACTATGGACTGGACTCTCACACTGTTATGTTAGATCCCCTATGGACTGGACACTCACTATTATGCTAGATCCACTATGGACTGGACTCTCACACTATTATGTTAGATCCACTATGGACTGGACTCTCACTATTATGTCACCCACATCTGCGGTCCTCTCCAAGGTTTCTCATTGTCATTCACATTGACATCCCACCGGGTTGTGAGTTTTTCCTTGCCCTTATGTGGGATCTGAAGCGAGGATGTCGTTGTGGCTTGTGCAGCCCTTTGAGACACTTGTGATTTAGGTCTATATAAATAAACATTGATTGATTGATTGATTGAAAGAGGAAAAAGCGTGGTACCCTGGGTCTCTCTGCTGGCGTCACCCCCGGCCCCGTTGGTGTTCTGGGCGTCAGTCAGGTACTTCAAGGCGGCGGGGGGGATCCTCCAGTCCAGAGCCTGAAGCCGCTCCTGCACCGCCGCATCCTGCAGGATCTCCATCTGCCTCGCCAGCAGACGCTCCAGCTGCATCTGAACGCACAAAGACAGGTCACGTGACTCTGGACTCGCAGTCACCTGATAGTAAAAAAAAAAAAAAAAAGGGCCCCGTCAATGAAAACGCTTCTGTCGTCGTGAATTAGAGCATCAACGTGCCGTGTCCTCCGCACGGCTCTCATTGTACGCCAGCCATGTAATCGCTTCCTTCTCTGAAGAGCGTTATGGGAAATCGCATCAGCCTGACAGGCGCACAAACGCAGACTGAGGAAGTCACGCGCGTAAAAAGGCGTGTTTCCACGCGAACAAGCTCATCAATAGCCAACATCAGTGCCGTGTTGCCGTGACGACAGCCGTGACATTACCAACTGGCTGCCTGTGTCTGAGCTCCATGTTGTGTGTGTTTATTACTTATTGAGGATCCCCGTTAGCCTTTTCAAAAGTTCAAAGTAAAATGGTAACACACAGATCCAGCTACAAAACTATTAGAATAATTGTTTCTAAATTATCACAAAAACTTTGTATTACATTGTGTTCCTGACAAGAAGACAAAAGGCTCGTAAAACTCCACTGTGTAGGGGGGGGTAAGCAAGATGAAGGTGTTCCTGTGTTCTCTCATGTATGGTAATCAACAGAAGGATGTTGTTCCAACCCAAGGACTTCAAAGCGGAGAGATGACAGGATCTGCCCAATTTCCAGACGAACTCTTTTTGAAGTATTTTACGAGCTCTTTTTGAACTGACCTTTCCTGTTGAGTTGAGTTTGAGTTTATTTCGAACATGCAAGTATACAACATGATACATCACAATCTCCAGTTTCTCTTTTCAACATGTTCGAAAAGGAGTAGGAAGAAGCAGAGCTTATTTAATCCTACCCCCTTTTCTTTTACATAACAGTTGCTAAAACCTTTGTTCACTTCCTGTTCTCAATTTATTCACAATATACTCCATAAGTAATCACAATAAATAAGTAAATAAATAATAATTGGTGAAGTAAGTTACATTTCATATGTTGAGATAAGTAAGATTATTTTGTGAGTGTAAGAATGAAAGAATGGATGAGTTAAATAAATTCAGAATGTTTATCATGGTTCTTCTTCTTTGTACTTTGTAAACACTTTAAGTTTGAAGAGTTTCTGTGAATTTTTTACGACCTTTTCTGTGAACTTTTTGCGACCTTTGTCCTTTGGAAACAACGGTGGCCAGGTGGTCGGGGAGGGTCCAAAATAAAAGAAGGAGGCATGCAATCTTTTGGGAGAGCGTGCTGAGACACTGTAAGAGGTCATAGGTCGATGGCAACTCTCCTCAATATATTGAGTCCAAATTGAATTCTGTCTCTGTTTAATTCGTTGCTTCTTGTCTTGTTTAATAGATGTCATCAGTGTTTGAACCTGACAAAAACATACAAAAAAAATCCAGAAAAAAAGGGAAAGAAAAAGAAAATTCTCAAAATAATAAATTAAAATAACAGTACACTGCAAAAAATCAGTGTTCAAAAACAAAAAAAAACAATACAAAAATGAGGGGTATTTTATTTGAACTAAGCAAAATTATCTGCCAATAGAACAAGAACATTCTGCTTGTCAAGACTTTCCAAAACAAGTAAAATTAGCTAATCTCAATGAACCTAAAAATACCTTAAAATAAGTATATTCTCACTAATAACAAGTGTACTACTTTATGAGTACGTATTTTCTATTGTTATAATAAAACAGCAAAGTCCATTTGGCTGTCATCTGTTTTAATTATGAGACACAATTGTGTCAAAGTCATGATTTTTGTTTTTCATGCTTGAAATAAGAAATGATTACTTTAAAAAAGTAGTTTTATACTTGTGAGTGTTGATGACACAGCTTTGCAACAGTTGATATTCTAGTTTCAAGCATGTTTTACTCAATATAGGTCATCAAATCTCAGCAACAATATCTTACTGAGATCATTTAGGACCAAAACACTTAAAACAAGTAAAACACTCTAACATAAAATCTGCTTTGTGAGAAGAATTATCTTATCAGACAGAAAATAAGCAAACATCACCCTTATTTGAGATATTTCATCTTACTTACATTTCAGTTTTTGCAGTGTACACAGATACAGTTACGGAACATACACAAATCCAGTTACAATAAAAGAAAAGAAAAAGTGAAAGAAGGGAGAAAAAAAAGTTCTCAAAACTGATAACATGAAAGATTAAGTCTAAAAAGTTTTTTTTTTTACATGTTTCTTATGGTAAATGGGTAGCACTCTTCTACCTTCAAGGTACTCAAAGTGCTTTGACACTATTTCCACATTCACACACACGTTCACACACTGATGGCGGGAGCTGCCATGCAAGGCGCTAACCACCACCCATCAGGAGCAAGGGTGAAGTGTCTTGCTCAAGGACACGACGGACGTGACGAGGTTGATACACTGCAAAAACTGAAATCTAAGTAAGATGAAATATGTCAAATAAGGGTGATATTTGCTTATTTTCTGTCTGATAAGATCATTCTTCTCACTAAGCAGATTTTATGTTAGAGTGTTTTACTTGTTTTAAGGGTTTTGGTCCTAAATGATCTCAGTAAGATATTACAGCTTGTTGCTGAGATTTGATGACCTATATTGAGTAAAACATGCTTGAAACTAGAATATCAACTGTTGCAAAGCTGTCATCAACACTCACAAGTATAAAACTACTTTTTTAAAGTAATCATTTCTTATTTCAAGCATGAAAAAAAAAAAAATCATGACTTTGACTCAATTGTGTCTCATAATCAGGGGCGCCGAAAAGGGGGGGTAAAGGAGACGGATTCTAGGGGCCCATGATGGAGGGGGGCCCAGAGAGGCCCCTAATGATGATGAAATTATAATACAGAAAAAATAATGACACTGTGTTGGGGGCCCTGTAAAGATTCTTTTCATGGGGCCCAAAATCCCTAGCGGCGCCCCTGCTCATAATTAAAACAGATGACAGCCAAATGGACTTTGCTGTTTTATTTTCAATGAAACAATGAAAATACGTACTCATAAAGTAGTACAGTTGGCACAATACAGTAAACTGTTAATATTTAAACATTTACATGTGATATTTCTAACCATTTTGAACAGAAATGGTTCATGCACATTCAGATAAATTCCTCAAAATTACAATAAAAAAAAATGTTGGCCGGGGGCCGGGCTGTATATATGCGCACTAATTGACTGAAAGAGCACGCACTTGGCGCGATGATGTCATGTTATCCATGGAAAAATGCATTTTTAGACAATAAGATTTGCCTGAGCGGCTAGGAGACCCCGAGAGTAACAAGCGCTTGCCTTGTCGCCTTTCCATTAAGAACAATAAATTAGTTTTTAGTATAAGTTTGCTGGTTTCAAGAAATGTAATGCCGAGCGCATATCATTATGTCAAGATAATGGCACTAGCATTTACTTCATTTAAGAATATTTTTCAACATATAGCGCAAAAAGGTCTCTTTTTTTTTTCTACCAAGAAAAGTGCACTTGTTATTAGTGAGAATATACTTATTTTAAGGTATTTTGGGGTTCATTGAAGTTAGCTAATTTTACTTGTTTTAGAAAGTCTTGACAGACCACATTTTCTTGTTCTATTGGCAGATAAATTTGCTTAGTTCAAGTAAAATACCCCTAATTTTTTATATTTTTTCCTTGTTTTTGAACACTGACTTTTTGCAGTGTAACAGCAGTGATACTTCTACCCATCTTAGCGACAATTTGATTGATATATTCAGACCACAAAAGTGTATTACTAAGTGTAACGCCCAACAGTCTTACTTTATCCTCTTGTTTGATTGATTGTCCTGAAATCTAGCAGAGGATTTTTTTTGCTTGAAAATGTTTAAAAATATATGCATGTGTGACGGCCAGATGAGCGTACCTGCAGATTCCGTCCGATGCTTTCGTCTCCTTTGGACTTAGCGCAGGCCAGCTGCTCCCGCAGCATCTCCTGCCTCATGTGAATGGCCTGCAGCGCCTCCTGGATGTCAAAGAAGTTCTCCTAAAGATGCAAACGAGCGACATTGAGTGGCAACTCTTTTGGGTTGGTGTGTTTCCATCCATTGTCCGGAGTAGCTTTGAGAACTTCTTTGTGAGACTTATTTGTTTCTCGTAGTCAAGAGTGCTAGTATCCTTTTTTCATAGTACAAAACCCAGAACCAGTGAAGTTGGCACTTTGTGTAAATGGTAAATAAAAACAGAATTTTGCAAATCCTTTTCAACTTATATTCAATTGAATAGACTGCAAAGACAAGATATTTAATGTTCCAACTGAGAAACTTCATTTTTTGGGGGCAAATAATCATTAACTTGGAATTTAATGGCATTAACACATAGCACAAAAGGTTTTTTTGACCACTGTGTTACATGGCCTTTCCTTTTAACAACACTCAGTAAACGTTTGGGAACTGAAGAGACACATTTTTGAAGTGGAATTATTTCCCATTCTTGCTTGATGTACAGCTTAAGTTGTTCAACAGTCTCCGTTGTGGTATTTTAGGCTTCATAATGCACCACACATTTTCAATGGGAGACAGGTCTGGACTACAGGCAGACCAGTCTAGTACCCACACTCTGTTACTATGAAGCCATGCTGTTGTAACACGTGGCAATTGTTGCGTCGACCAGCCCTTCCTCCCAGGGAATCTAAGTTATTGGTCAATCCCAAGTTATTTCGATGACATATATGCTGAGTAAGAAGGACCATCAAGACAGAATTGGAATATTTTCTAATTTTACTAAAGCTTTAGGAGGTCAACTTAACCAATACATTCATATCGGCTACCCTAGTTGATCTGACATTCAAACGGAAAAGCCAACTTCTTGCACACAATGAAAGCCCCTTCCCCCCCTCTCTCCCTTGCAACACTGATAAGGAAGATGTGGGGGTTTGGTTTCACATTCCTGATGGTTTAAGACACTAAACAGACAATCTGAAGACAAAGAGAGACTGGTAGAATATACAAAGGAAAAGTAATAGATACTCTAAACATGACTATGTAAAAAGAAAGAAATCTTAAACATATATGCGTCCTCCACACTTGGCATTGTCTTGCTGAAATAAGCAGGGACGTCCATGATAACATTGCTTGGATGGTAACATACGTTGCTCCAGAACCAGCATTAATGGTGCCTTCACAGATGCGTAAGTTACCCTTAAACTGTTCGACAATTTGCTCAAGTATTTGTTCACAAAGTGGTGACCCTCGCCCCATCCTTGTTTGTGAATGACTGAGCATTTCATGGAAGTTACTTTTATACCCAATCATGGCACCCACCTGTTCCCAATTAGCCTGTTCACCTGTGGGACGTTCCAAATAAGTGTTTGATGAGCATTCCTCAACTTTCTCAAGTCTTTTTTGCCAATTGCACTTACAGATGTAGCAACAAACTGGAGTTACTGCCAGTGGTTTTCTGAAGTGTTCCTGAGCCCATGTGGTGATATCCTTTACACCCCGATGTCGCTTTTTGATGCAGTACCACCTGAGGGATCCAAGGTCTGCAATATCATCGCTTACGTGCAGTGATTTCTCTCCAGATTCTCTGAACCTTTTGATGATATTACGGACCGTAGATGGTGAAATCCCTAAATTCCTTGCAATAGCTGGTTGAGAAATGTTGTTCTTAAACTGTTCGACAATTTGCTCACGCATTTGTTGACAAAGTGGTGACCCTCGCCTTGTACTTGTTTGTGAATGACTGAGCATTTCATGGAAGCTGCTTTTATAGGCGCCAATCATGGCACCCACCTGTTCCCAATTAGCCTGTTCACCTGTGGGATGTTCCAAATAAGTGTTTGAGGAGCATTCCTCAACTTTCTCAGTCTTTTTTGAAACATGTTGCAGGCATCAAATTCCAAATGAGCTAATATTTGCAAAAAATAACAATGTTTTCCAGTTCGAACGTTAAATATCTTGTCTTTGCAGTCTATTCAATTGAATATAAGTTGAAAATGATTTACAAATCATTGTATTCTGTTTTTATTTACCATTTACACAACTTTTAATTTTCCTGAGGGAACTCTTCTGAAGGAATCAATAAAATACTATCTATCAGCACTGGTTTTGGGATTTGTAAATCAGAAGACCCAAAGAACTGACCTCAGTTTTAATTCTTTTGGGAGAGGGCTCATCTCCACAGCGAGACCTGAGGACAAAGAGCAAAGTTGTTCAGAAGACGTGGTTGTGATGGCAGAACATAACGATGCGTCTTACTTGCTGGTGCGGTAGGTGTACTTATAGGTGACTTCTCTAGAGATCTGCCGGGCGAGTCCAAAGAGCTCATCGCGGCGGGTCAGCAGGGCAGTGTCCCTCATGCAGAGCTGTGCTGCTGCCTCGTTCACTGTCAGCTGCACAAGAAGATAAACGTGAGCGCCAAAATTGACCGGTTGGAATGTTTCTACACCCGAGGAACGAGGCGGCACCTCATGGAGTGTCAGGTGTTTGCCGTCCCTCCTCTTTGAATCGAAGCGTCCGTAGATGGCGCTGTATTTGCGAATCTCCTCCTCCCTCCGCGGATCCTCGTCGCTCAGGTCAAATATGTGTCCGACCATCTTTGCCAGTTTCTTGTTGCTCTTGAGCTGCTCCTTGACATCAGCAATGTCCGCCTTGGCAAGTCCTGGTGCCATCCTGTCCACGCACTCTAGGACCGACTGCACGGCAGCCGCATCCAGAGCCTCCATCACATCTCTGGGTGAGGACGGCGAGCCCAGGTCAGAGGGTGAAAGACTGTGCTCGCTATCGTTGCTGTGTCCCGACCAGAACCGAGCTTCGCTATTTCCCTGGAGGGGAGACCCTACGGACACTTTGTCCCGGGTCAAGTCCAGCTTTCCTGCATCTGAGCAGGTCGCGACCGCTTTGGTCATCTTGGTGCTGGATGTATTGGCCCGGTCCTGGGGACTCAGTAATGTCGGCGAGCCTTCAGGCAGCTTGTAGACAGGGATGCTGCAGACCGGCAGTGAGGTCAGGGGCTGGTTGAAGATGGCCGGGTTGGTGACCCAGTCGCGTAGCGCTTTCTGCAAGCGGCGTACGTGCAGTGGCTTACTGGCCATACCGACCAGTGCCATGATCTCCAGGAACTCCTCCTCACCGGCCTCGCACAGCTGCTGCACATCGTCACCGCCCTGCTGGATGAAGGCTTCATAGTAGTAGAGAAGGTTGGCTCGCTGCAGGATCCGGTAGAGCTGCAGCTCACCCAGCGTCCTCGGCAAGACCGCGGCCATAACTGGGGGAAGAGAACGCTCAATTAACACAACCTGTTGTCACTTCTGTCTAAACCATAGGAGCTCAAAGTACCCTGATTTTTTTGGGCCCCCAGGGAATATTCTAAAGGGAACCCGTTTAAGTTGACACACCTCAGAGTGTTTGCGGACATAACCAAACATTTTAACTGCAAAAAGGTTAGTGGGGGTTCCTTTCCTGTTGCCCGTACCTCCCTTCTTTCTTTGTTTTTAATGACTTTGGACAGGGCTGTCAAAATGACCAGGTTATTATTCAATCAATCAATCAAAGTTTACTTATAAAGCCCTTAATCGCGAGTGTCTCAAAGGGCCGCACAAGCCACAACAACATCCTCGGCTCAGATCCCACATCAGGGCAAGGAAAAACTCAACCCAATGGGCACAAAGAGTAACCTCGGAGGGGACCGCAGATGTGGGGGCCACCCCCCCCTCCGGCGACTGGTGCAATGGATGTTGAATGGATCTAGCATAATAGTGTGAGAGTCCAGTCCATAGTGGATCTAACATAATAGTGTGAAAGTCCAGTCCATAGTGGATCTAACATAATAGTGTGAGAGTCCAGTCCATAGTGGATCTAACATAATAGTGTGAAAGTCCAGTCCATAGTGGATCTAACATAATAGTGTGAGAGTCCAGTCCATAGTGGATCTAACATAAAATTGTGAGAGTCCAGTCCATAGTTGATCTAACATAATAGTGTGAGAGTCCAGTCCATAGTAAATCTAATATAATAGTGAGAGTCCAGTCCATAGTGGATCTAACATAATAGTGAGAGTCCAGTCCATAGTGGATCTAACATAATATTGTGAGAGTCCAGTCCATAGTGGATCTAACATAATAGTGAGAGTCCAGTCCATAGTGGATCTAACATAATAGTGAGAGTCCAGTCCATAGTGGATCTAACATAATATTGTGAGAGTCCAGTCCATAGTGGATCTAACATAATAGTGAGAGTCCAGTCCATAGTAGATCTAACATAATAGTGTGAGAGTCCAGTCCATAGTGGATCTAACATAATAGTGTGAAAGTCCAGTCCATAGTGGATCTAACATAATAGTGAGAGTCCAGTCCATAGTGGATCTAACATAATAGTGTGAGTCCAGTCCATAGTGTCTCTAACATAATAGTGTGAGAATCCAGTCCATAGTGGATCTAATATAATAGTGAGAGTCCAGTCCATAGTGGATCTAACATAATAGTGTGAGAGTCCAGTCCATAGTGGATCTAACATAATATTGTGAGAGTCCAGTCCATAGTGGATCTAACATAATAGTGAGAGTCCAGTCCATAGTGGATCTAACATAATAGTGAGAGAGTCCAGTCCATAGTGTATCTAACATAATAGTGTGAGAATCCAGTCC
>NC_084585.2:10341611-10374111 GCF_033978685.3 Nerophis lumbriciformis | reverse complement strand
TGTGTGTGTGTGTGTGTGTGTGTGTGTGTGTTCTTGTTCTTGTATTCCTACCCTTCATTGAGACATCAACAAGGAAAAGTACCGTCCATATGAGGACCGGTGAACAAGTTAGGACCGAAGTCACGGTCCCAATACGGAAGACCATTGCATCTATCAAAATGAGGGTGGTCCCAAAAAGGAGGGATTTTTCAAATTGACTGTGTGACGGTTTTAAAAATGCTCCCCCCCTCTGGTCAACATATGAAATAACAAGTGTGTGTAAGAAATTGAAATGCGCCCCCTTTGGCTATTAATAAAAATAAATAAAATAAATATGTATATTGAGACATACTCGAATAACTTGAAGTAAATAATGAAGATTAAAAAAAATCAAAAAATTAAAATACTAAAAGCAGTCTTTTTCTCACAATGTGTCAACTTTTTTCTTATAAAGTTGGGAGCAATTTCTCATATTTTTTCCCGTTTCTGTAATATTGCAATATCTTCTCGTGAAATTATTACTTTTTTTAATGGAAAATTATTACTTTTTAATTGTGATATTTGTCGTGTATATACAATTCTGACTTTTATCACAATATTGCCAATTTTCTTTTGTTGTTCTTGTAAAATAGTGACATTTTTTTGAGTAAAATTAGGACTTTTGTCATCATTTTGCCAAGTAAAAATGTATTTACTTCACTTATTATTCACTTATTGCGCCTGACCCTATAAACAAAGTCAAGTACAAGATGAACTTCCAAAAATTATGAAATGTCCTTTGTACAACATATTATAAATACACATTATACACAACATATTATAAATACACATTATACACAACATAAACACAGTTAAATTATATACACAGTACAGACATGTGAAATATCCTTGTACCAATTATATACTATATACAAACAATTGTACTTTCATAATTATTTATATCCCACATTTAGTTTTTGATTAACATTGATCATGGTATTAACTACTGTGTTGATTCAAGAGTGATATATTTTTTAAAGTATTCTTTCAGTTTCTGTAATATTGCAATATTTTCTCGTAAAATGATTACTTTTTTTTCATGTAAAATTATTACTTTTTATTTGTGACATTTGTCGTATATATTGAATTCTGACTTTTATCACGATTTTGCCAAATTTTTTTTTGTTGTTCTTGTAAAATAGTGACATTTTTTTTTGAGTAAAATGATGACTTTTGTCATCATTTGCCGAGTAAAAATTCCGACTGTTGTTATAACGTTGCCAAAAATTTTACGTTTTCTTAGAAAATTGCGACTTTTGTCGAGTAAAATGACGACTCTTTTCATCAAATTGCCAAAATGTTAAGCTTTTCTTGTAAAATTGCGACTGTTATTGAGTAAAATTCCAACTTTTATCATAATATTGCACACATGTTCAGTTTTTCTTGTAAAATTTTGACTTGCTTTGAGTAAAATTACGACTTTTATTATGATACTGCCAAAATTCTAGGTTTTTCTTGTAAAATAGTGAAAATTTTTGAGTAAAATTAGGACTTTTGTCATCATTTTGCCAAGTACAAATTCAGACTACTATTATAACGTTGCTAATATTTTGAAGTTTTCTTATAAAATTGTGACTTTTGTCAAGTTTTCATCAAATTGCCAACATTTTAAGCTTTTCTTGTAAAATTGCGACTGTTTTTGAGTAAAATTCCAACTTTTATCATAATATTGCACAAATGTTCAGTTTTCTTGCAAAATTTTGACTTGCGTTGAGTAAAATTCTGACTTTTGTTATAATACTGCCAAAACCTACTCAGTGGCCTAGTGGTTAGAGTGTCCGTCCTGAGATCGGTAGGTTGGGAGTTCAAATCCCGGCCGAGTCATACCAAAGACTATAAAAATGGGACCCATTACCTCCCTGCTTGGCACTCAGCATCAAGGGTTGGAATTGGGGGTTAAATCACCAAAATGATTCCCGGGCGCAGCCACCGCTGCTGCCCACTGCTCCCCTCACCTCCCAGGGGGTGATCAAGGGTGATGGGTCAAATGCAGAGAATAATTTCGCCACACCTAGAGTGTGTGTGACAATCATTGGTACTTTAAACTTTAAACTTTAAATTCAAAGTTTTTCTTGTGAAATTGTGACCTTTTTCTTGTGAAATTCCAACTCATTTTGACAACAAGCGTTTTTATGTTTGCATATTATGTATCTATTATTAATGTTGTAAATACACATCTTTATATATCTAGAAAGGGTGGTCCTAAAGAGGTAGGCATTATTCTGACTTCTCAAGAAGGTAACAAATACAAGAGTGTGTGTGTGTGTGTGTTCTTGTATTTCTACCTTTCTTGAGACATCAACAAGGAAAAGTACCTTCCATATGAGGAGGTGTGAACAAGTGAGGACATACATCATGGTCCCGATACATAAAACCATTGCATCTAATCGAGAATGTCTCATCTGTCAAAATGAGGGTGGTCCCAAAAAGGAGGGATTCTTCAAATTGACTGTGTGTCGGTTTTAAAAGTGCTCCCACTCTGGTCAACATATGAAATAACAAGTGTGTGTAAGAAATTGAAATGTGCCCCCTTTGGCCAAAATGAAATGAAAAAAAAAATATATATATATGTATATAGAGACATACAGTAATAACATTAAGTAAATAATGAAGATTAAAAACCAATTACAAACAAACAAACAAACAAACAAAAAATAACTAAAATAAGTCTTTTTCTCACAATGTGTCGACTTTTTTCTCATAAAATTGGAAACTATTTTTCATATTCTTTCTGTTTCTGTAATGTTGCAATATTTTCTCGTGAAATTATTACTTTTTAATGCAAAATGGTGACATTTGTCATATAAAATTCTGAAATGTATCACAATATTGCCAATGTATTGGTTGTTCTTGTAAAATAGTGACATTTTTTGAGTAAAATTATGACTTTTGTCATCATTTTGCCAAGTAAAATTCAGATTATTATTATAACATTGCCAAAATGTTAAAGTTGTCTTATAAAATTGTGACTTTTGTCGAGTAAAATGACGACTCTTTTCATAAAGTTGCCAAAATGTTAAGTTGTTTCTTGTGAAATTGCGGACTGTTATCGAGTAAAATTCCAACTTTTATCATAATATTGCACACATGTTCAGTTTTTCTTGTAAAAATTTTGACTTGCGTTGAGTAAAATTACGACTTTTATTACAATTCTGCCAAAATGTTTTGTTTTTCTTGTGAAATTGCGACTGTTATTGAGTCAAATTCAATCTTTTATCATAATATTGCACAAATGTTCAGTTTTTCTTGCAAATGTTTTACTTGTGTTGAGTAAAATGACGACTTTTATTACAATACTGCCAAAATTTCTAGTTTTTCTTGTGAAATTGCGACTGTTATTGAGTAAAATTCCAACTTTTATCAAAATATTGCACAAATGTTCAGTTTTTCTTGTAAAATTGTAACTTGCGTTGAGTAAAATTATGATTTTTATTACAATACTGCCAAAATGTTTTGTTTTTCTTGTGAAATTGCGACTGTTATTGAGTCAAATTTCAACTTTTATCATAATATTGCACAAATGTTCAGTTTTTCTTGTACAATTTTAACTTGCGTTGAGTAAAATTATGATTTTTTTATTACAATACTGCCAAAATGTTTTGTTATTCTTGTGAAATTGCGACTGTTATTGAGTTAAATTCAAACTTTGATCATAATATTGCGCAAATGTTCAGTTTTTCTTGCAAATTTTTTACTTGTGTTGAGTAAAATGACGACTTTTATTACAATACTGCCAAAATTTCTAGTTTTTCTTGTGAAATTGCGACTGTTATTGAGTAAAATTCCAACTTTTATCATAATATTGCACAAATGTTCAGTTTTTCTTGTAAAATTTTAACTTGCGTTGAGTAAAATTATGATTTTTATTACAATACTGCCAAAATGTTTTGTTATTCTTGTGAAATTGCGACTGTTATTGAGTCAAATTCAAACTTTGATCATAATATTGCACACATGTTCAGTTTTTCTTGTAAATTTTTTACTTGTGTTGAGTAAAATGATGACTTTTATTACAATACTGCCAAAATGTTTTGTTTTTCTTGTGAAATTGCGACTGTTATTCAGTAAAATTCCAACTTTTATCATAATATTGCACAAATGTTCAGTTTTTCTTGTAAAATTTTTACTTGCATTGAGTAAAATTATGATTTTTATTACAATACTGCCAAAATGTTTTGTTATTCTTGTGAAATTGCGACTGTTATTGAGTCAAATTCAAACTTTTATCAAAATATTGCACAAATGTTCAGTTTTTCTTGCAAATGTTTTACTTGTGTTGAGTAAAATGACGACTTTTATTACAATACTGCCAAAATTTCTAGTTTTTCTTGTGAAATTGCGACTGTTATTGAGTAAAATTCCAACTTTTATCATAATATTGCACACATGTTCAGTTTTTCTTGTAAAATTTTAACTTGCGTTGAGTAAAATTATGATTTTTATTACAATACTGCCAAAATGTTTTGTTATTCTTGTGAAATTGCGACTGTAATTGAGTCAAATTCAAACTTTGATCATAATATTGCACACATGTTCAGTTTTTCTTGTAAATTTTTTACTTGTGTTGAGTAAAATGACGACTTTTATTACAATACTGCCAAAATTTCTAGTTTTTCTTGTGAAATTGCGACTGTTATTGAGTAAAATTCAAACTTTGATCATAATATTGCGCAAATGTTCAGTTTTTCTTGTAAAATTTTAACTTGCGTTGAGTAAAATTATGATTTTTTTATTACAATACTGCCAAAATGTTTAGTTTTTCTTGTGAAATTGCGACTGTTATTGAGTCAAATTCAAACTTTTATCATAATATTGCACACATGTTCAGTTTTTCTTGTAAAATTTTTACTTGTGTTGAGTAAAATGACGACTTTTATTATGATACTGCCAGAATTTCTAGTTTTTCTTGTGAATTTCCAACTAATTTTTCACAACAAGCTTTTTTATATTTGCATAGTATGTATATATTATTAATGTTGTAAATACACATCTTTATATATCTAGAAAGGGTGGTCCTAAAGAGGTAGGCATTATTCGGAGGTCTCAAGAAGGTAACGAACACAAGTGTGTGTGTGTGTGTGTGTGTGTGTGTGTGTGTGTGTGTGTGTGTGTGTGTGTGTGTGTGTGTGTGTGTGTGTGTGTGTGTGTCATAAAGCAAGTTGAGCAAGTTTTTTGCAAGCTCGGAGGACAAGCGGTAGAAAAATGGATGGATGGATGGACACAGGCACATGCAGGCCCACTCTGCATTCACTAGAAATTCCCCACCATCAATCAATCAATCAATCAATCACCATCATCATCACCATGGCGACCTGCTGCATTTTGTGTCTACAAATGAATGCATGTGTGTATATCACGTGATCATTACTGCTAATACAAAAGGCTACAATCCAAAAGGGTTGCATGCAATGTATTATAATAATAATAATAATAATAATAATAATAATAATAATAATAATAATAATAATATACAATGATGAAGTTGCGCCTACCTGGTGTGTGTTTGGGGGGGGGGGTCAGGTCAGGGTTCCTTTTCTTTCTCTAAATAGTCCTCAGCACCTTTCTTTGTCGCAGCGAGACTCCTCTGGAAAGTTTCCCTCTTCAAAAAAAAGCAAAAGGCGCAAAAATTATTGGAAAAAAAAAAAAGATTTTTAAGCTCCCCTTTTCCCTCCGAGCGTGTATAGCGTGTGTTTGTATGCGCGCGCGCGCGTGTAAACCGTGTGCGTGTGCGAGTCCTCTCCCAGACCTTCTCCACTCCCCTGCACACTTTCACCACACAGTCGCACGCCACTCACACACCAGCACATCCGGCTGCTTAACAAAATAAAAGGTTCCAGCCGTGACTAATAAAGACCGTTAAAAATGTAAAATAATAGCACAAATGTAAACATGTGTTGAATAAAGATGATGTATGAGGGATTTTTTTTAAATAAAATACTGCATATTCATGTCTGAAAATAAAGATGATACATCTGGGGTCTTTGAGTGTTTGATGTGCATTTTAAAACATTTGCAATAGTGGAAAAATATAAATAGGTAATTAATTTTTTTTTACCCTCTGCAGACACCCGAGGGGGCCACGGACCCATGTTGAAGACCCCTGCTAAAAAGGAATAATGTCCAAACTGCTGCCCAGATTATTGGCCCTTGGCACATTCTAAAAATAGAAAAAAAATATTAAAAGTATGAAAAAAATTAAATATTAACAAAGGGGTCTACCTCTGCTTTCTGTTCTGAAAGGTCAGCGGTATGACAAATTGTACAGAAATGTAATAAAATATGTTCCCATAACAAATTAAAGACACATATTATAATATAATATAATATATATAATATCATAAATAATATATAATAATAATAATATCTATATATAATATATAATATATGTAATAATATATAATAATAATAATAATATATGTATAATATATAATATAATATAATATAATAAAGACACAAACTATTGATACCCTTTTTTAGGGATTAATTATAGTTGTACGAACACAAAACATTCTAATTGTTTAGTTTAGAAACTATAATTATTCTATAAAATGTGTTTTATGTTAGAGAATAAATATACATTATCTACATGCAGAAAAATATTAGAATCTCTTTGGTTGATTGAAACATTTATTAGAACAGTACATATTCCGTACAATTGACCACTAAATGGTAACACCCCAATAAGTTTTTCAACTTATTGGGGTGTTCATGGTTTTTGCATGTGTAACAATAATTATTCAATAAAAAGTGTGTTTTGTGTCAATATTGTTTGGTATCTGGAACGGCTTTAATTGAATATGCATCAATTCTTACTAAAAAACTGTTTTATTTTGTAGGAAATGTTGGCGCAAAAAAACAAAGAATCCATTTTTATACTTTATTAGGTATTTTGCCTCAAATGTGTTTTTGTTAATAATACAGTAGTTTAAGACGATCATCTAAATCTATTTGCATTCATGTCCAATGCAAACACAATGTTGTTTCACCGGACTTTTTTATTTTTTTATTTTTTTAACCGGCTTTTATTTTCTCAGCACTTCCTGTCGCCACGCTGAACGCCCGCCACTTGACGGCGTGGCGCGTAATAGTGTGGGATATTCCGCTCTCTCTCTCTCTCTGCGTCTCTCTCCGCCTCGCGCCCACGCTGCTCCCCGTGTGACGCAAATCCGCGCGTGGGCGGACACGCGGGGCGTGGGAGGCTTTCTGCACGGAATACCAAACACGAGCAGGTTACACGCCCACGGACGCGCAACACTTTTGCATGCTGACTTTGTGCTTAAAAAAAAAAAGTTGATTATTGACGATCCGTGACTCTTTTATGCTGAAAATACCAGCAACGGTCAGGTGACGTCAGTTAATTAATTATGATCAATATTTAATATGATTTATAACTTGAAAATACCTTCAAAAAAATATCCACAAATCAGATTTTGATTCCTGAACTGCGAGTGAAAGGTCAGATAGTGTCATCCTGATGTCGATTTCTGCACATTTATGACTTATTACGTGATTATTTTAGGGGAATTAATGCAACACGCCCCAGGGACACAAACACAGCATTTTAAGCCCCACCCCCAACCCACTCGTGTAGTCTGCACCACTCCACAAACACCATGCATGCTGTCATGTGTAATAAAAGTGAGTGGTTTTAAAGGAAACACTCTGATATCCGCCCCCCTTCCAAAAAAAAAAAAAGTCCACTGCAGTGGACGCTGGTACTGTCAGCAGCTGGTGATGGAAAATCAAGGCGGAAGTACAGTCATGCGTGTCAAAACAAAAGCTTTAAAGTCATGCTTTTATTTTGAAGAATAGGAAGTCTCTGCGCGCGCGTTTTAACGTTGTGTCGTGCTGCTTGGCCACGGTGTCCAAAGTGCGGTCCGGGGCACGGACGGTGTCATTTGCGGCAAAAACAAAGACGTAATGAGTGGAACTGGAAAATTGCTGTTATCTATGCCCTGGACCTCTGGACGAGGGTTGACGTACTTATTAGATCAGTGTTTTTCAACCTTTTTTTTAAACCAAGGCACATTTTTTGCATTGCACACCAGCAGAAATCATTAAAAAACGAAACTCAGTTGACAGCATACTTGCCAACCCTCCCGGATTTTCCGGGAGACTCCCGAAATTCAGCGCCTCTCCCGAAAACCTCCCGGGACAAATTTTCTCCCGAAAATCTCCCGAAATTCAGGCGGAGCTGGAGGGGGCGTGGCCTCCAGCTCCTGAGTCCGCTTTCCCACAATATAAAGAACGTCTACAGTAAAGCAGTCCGTCTGCCGTAAACAGCAATGTTGTGACACTCTTAAACAGGACAATACTGCCATCTAGTGCATTTGATGAAAGCACTTTTGTGCGTGCCACACAGCAATGCATAATCAGAGAGGGTGTTCAGCATGGTTAGAAAGATAGTGACAGAGAATAGAACAAGGATGGACAACTCAACCCTTAACTCAACAATGAGTAGATGAGTGTTATGTGTGTGTATATGTGTAAATAAATGAACACTGAAATTCAAGTATTTCTTTTATTTATATATATATATATATATATATATATATATATATATATATATATATATATATTAGAGATGCGCGGATAGGCAATTATTTCATCCGCAACCGCATCAGAAAGTCGTCAACCATCCGCCATCCACCCGACCTAACATTTGATCAGAACCGCACCCGCCCGCATCCGCCCGTTGTTATATATCTAATATAGACGATGCAAGGCATTAGTGAGGTTATAAAGCTTTTGCCTGTTAAAGAAAGGAGACTGATCCAATGCAGCACAGACATTCGCGTGCCACGCTGTCACGACCCAGACGCACACCAGTGCGCAATCATATGGGAGCCGCGCTGAGCGCACCTCCAAGCGCTATATCAACCAGGGTGAGCCCCACCCCTTTCGTGAGCGCACTGCGCGCGGAGTGACCCCTGTTACGCGCCCCCGGCAACAGGGGTGGCGGGCAGGTAAGCTGCTTACCTGCTGCGCGTGACGCCGGCCGCGGCGAAGGCGGACGAGGCGGGGTGTCGGTGCGGTGGGCGCGGTGGTGACCCTGGACGTGCGTCGGGCCCTTCTCGCGGATCGCCTCAGCTACGGCTCCTGGTGGGGCCCTCTCGGGGGAAGGGGCCTCGGTCCCGGACCCCGGCGAGGCGTCCCTTCTCCGCTCCGTAAAAGTGTTCATCTCTTTTTTTTTTTTTCTTCTGTTGTGGCATATGCAGCAGGTGCCTGCTCGTTTTTCGTATGTGGGTAACAACATTTAACTATGTATATATATTTCCGAATTGGTTTAACTGCCACCCGCCTGAATCTATTTAAAATCTAATTTTTTTTATTTTAACCGCCCGACCCGACCCGCGGATAAAATCTTTTTTTTTTTTATTTCATCCGCCCGATCCGCGGATAATCCGCGGACTCCGCGGTTGTGCTCGCAAACCGCGCATCTCTAATATATATATATATATTTATGTATATATATATATATATATATATATATATATATATATATATATATATATATATATATAGCTAGAATTCACTGAAAGTCAATTATTTCTTTTATATATATATATATATATATATACATCCATCCATCCATTTACTACCGCTTATTCCCTTCGGGGTCGCGGGGATATATATATATATATATATATATATATATATATATATATATATATATATATATATATATATATATATATGAAATACTTGAGTTGGTGAATTCTAGCTGTAAATATACTCCTCCCCTCTTAACCGCGCCCCAACCACACTCCCTCTCGATCGACATATGTTACATTCAAGCGAAACGCAACAACAAAAAAAAACCCCACCTATAATCTGATACATCTGATAAATCACTAAGATTTCGAACTTTGTTGTAAAATCTGCCCCGGACACCGGCATTTTAGGCTGGCCGCTCTGGAAACACTCTGTGGAAACGCTCCCCACCCACACTGCTTGGTGCCTCGTCTGAGCTGCTCTGACTTAGATTACCATAGTAACTAAATGTCAGGTTCAAACACTGATGACATCTATTAAACAAGACAAGAAGCAAGGAATCAAACAGAGACAGCACAAAATGTGGCTCAATGAGGAGAGCGGGTACACCTGTACCCTTGTACAGTGTCTCACCACGCTCTGACGAAAGATTGTACGCCGCCTCTTTTATTTGGACTTTCCCTGATTACATGGCAACAGCTGTTTCTAAGGGAGGGGTGGTCGTAAACAGCCATCGCCTTTGATTAAAAACAGTTCAAAGAAAAGGTCGTAAAAAAATTCAAAGAAGAGGTGCCTGGAGGGGAGTCAGGCCCTGCTTCCTCTCCGCTTTGTAGATCTCGGGTCAAGACAAAATCTTTCTGTGGATTACAATACATCAAAGAAACAGAACACCTTCATGTTGCTTCCCATCCTACACAGTGGAGTTTTACAAGCCTTCTTCTTGGTAGGATCAAAGACAGCTTTTGTCTTCTCGCCGAGAACTCGTGGCAACACAAAGTTTTGTGATAATTTAGATACAATTTTTCTGACACTAAATACATTACCATAGTAACTAATTAGATGACCATAGTAACTAATTAGATTACCATAGTAACTAATTAGATGACCATAGTAACTAGTATATCATGCAAACGCACAGATTCCAACTATTGAAATACTTTGTAAAACATCACTGCACATCATAATGGCACTACAGTTTCCATCTTAAAGATCTAAAAAAATTATTTGGGAATGTCCGGCGGGCCAGATTGAAAAGCTTAACGGGGCCGCATGTGGCCCCCGGGCCTTAATTTGCCCAGGTCTGCTATAGATCTTGTCTCAAAAAAGGTGTACTGTCACCACCTGTCACATCACCACCTGACTTATTTTGACTTTGTTGTTGTTTTCCTGTGTGTTGTGTTTTAGTTCTTGTCCTGCGCTCTTATTTTGGTGGCTTTTTCTCATTTTTGGGGTATTTTCCTGCAGCAGTTTCATGTCCTCCTTTGAGCGATATTTCCCCGCATCTACTTTGTTTTAGCCATCAAGAATATTCCAGTTGTTTTTATCCTTCTTTGTGGGGACATTGTTGATTGTCATGTCATGTTCGGATGTGCATTGCGGACGCCGTCTTTGCTCCACAGTAAGTCTTTGCTGTCGTCCAGCATTCTGTTTTTGTTTACAAACGTACTTTGTGTCACGGCGCACGCGCAGTCTGCTTCTCCCTCCTCGGCGGGAGCACCTAGAAGCTCCGCAAGACACGCCCCCGCGCCGCCGCAGCCGGAGGCGATCAGCAATCAACGCACCTGGACCTGATGAGAGGGAAATGAATAAAGGACCAGTGGACCCAAGTATCCTGGCGGGAACTTAGTTCACCCTTTGTGCATACTTGCCAATCCTCCCGATTTTTCCGTGAGACTCCCAAATTTCAGTGGCCCTCCCGAAAATCTCCCGGGGCAACCATTCTCCCTAATTTCTCCCGATTTTCACCCGGACAACAATATTAAGGGCGTGCCGTGATGGCACTGCCTTTAGCGTCCTCTACAACCTGTCGACGCGTCCGCTTTTTCACCATACAAACAGTGTGCCGGCCCACTCACACTCACACTCACACGAAAGTGACTGCAAGACAAACTTGATCAACAGCCATACAGGTCACACTGAGGGTGGCCGTATAAACAACCTTAACACTTTTACAAATATGCGCCACACTGTGAACCCACATCAAACAAGAATGACAAACACATTTCGGGAGAACATCCGCACCGTGACACAACATAAACACAACAGAACAAATACCCAGAACCCCTTGTATCCCTAACTCTTCCGGGCTACAATATACACCCCCGCTACCACCAAACCCCGCCCCCCCCAACCCCGCCCACCTCAATCTCCCGAATTCAAAGGTCTCAAGGTTGGCAAGTATGCCTTTTTGTACCTTCCTTCCCGAGTCTTACCCGTTGTGTCCCCTGTGGTTTTGGACTGCCTTCCTCGATCCTCGACCCTCGCCTGGACACGGACCTTGTCTCTTCTCTCCTGCCCCCGGATCATCTGCCTGCCCCACGGACTGCCTTGTTCATTCGCTCTCGACAACACTTGGTAACACACACTTCAGTTAACCTTACACATAGCCTCACACACACACCATTCTATAGCTTATTTGGTTAATATTGTTTAGTTTATTGTATTGTTGGTCTGCGTTTTGGACCAGTTGTTCCTCCCAGGGAATTCAAGTCACAATTCGCTCCCAAGCTCTTTACGACACTTAAAGCTGAGTTGAAAAACCACCAGAGACAGAATAGGTATTTTGTTGTATATTTTCAAAGCTTTGCCAATATACATTTTGAGACCAGTCTAACCCTAGAACATTCTATTGCGCCTCCCAAAATGGTCTGTCTTCCCAACGCCAAAAAACCCTCTTTCCTTCCCCCTCCCTAGCCATAATACAAGCACAACGTCTCCCTAGCCATAATACATTCCAAAGAACTCAAGGTTAACACACACAGTATACTTGCTGACAGAGCATCAAGAGAAGAAATGGAAAACACGAGCTGTTTTCAAATATGACTAAGAAATAAAAGAAGTACAACTTAAATTCGGATACATGTAAATATCTGCCTCCGACAATATATTAATATATATAATAAATACATAGAACTATACTTACCCCCTGGTGTCTTTGCCGTCATCTCCCCTCTATAAACATAACACTTTGCAGCCAGTTCAGTTTTAGTTTCGTTCTGCATAGCCTTCCCTAAGCTTCAATGCCTTTTTTTAGGGGCACTCACCTTTTGTTTATTTTTGGTTTAAGCATTAGACCCCTTTTTACCTGCACCCTGCCTCCCGCTGTTCCTGACATCTCCAAAGCCTTTAGCTACCTGCTGCCACCTACTGATATGGAAGAGTATTACACGGTTACTCTGCCGAGCTCTAGACAGCACCGACACTCAACAACAACACATCATTTGCCGACTATAATTACTGCTTTGCAAAACATATTTTCAACCCAAATAGGTGAAATGAGATCATCTCCCACGGCACACCCGACGGTATCTCACAGTGGTTGAAAAACACTTTATTAGATGGTGCCGAGTGTCTGAATCCGTGAGTTTTAGGTGTAACTGTACAAAAAGTATTACAGAGCGAGCCTAAAATGTTAGCATGCGCACATTAAAATGCTAACACTTAGCAAATGTGCTAACGATGGCATTGTAACGGTTAGCATGTCTGACACGTCAATTAAGGTGTATGGCTTCGGAAATAGAGAAAAACGTGTAAAAGAAGATGAAAAAGTTTGCATGTTTAAGTTAGCTAGCTAGCATGCTATCATTTGCATGTATGAACAATAATACTAATGTATGATCGGTGTCAGAGCTTGGTCCGCATTGTAAGTTGGACCCGTTTCCAGTGAGGGTTGGACTCCGCCAAGGCTGCCCTTTGTCACCGATTCTGTCCATAGCTTTTTTGGACAGAATTTCTAGGCGCAGTCAAGGCGTTGAGGGGATCTGGTTTGGTGGCTGCAGGATTAGGTCTCTGCTTTTTGCAGATGATGTGGTCCTGATGGCTTCATCTGGCCAGGATCTTCAGCTCTCACTGGATCGGTTCGCAGCCGAGTGTGAAGCGACTGGGATGGGAATCAGCAAATCCAAATCCGAGTCCATGGTTCTTGCCCGGAAAAGGGTTGAGTGCCATTTCCGGGTTGAGGAGGAGACCCTGCCCCAAGTGGAGAAGTTCAAGTACCGTATTTTCCGCACTATTAGCCGCACCTAAAACCACAAATTTACTCAAAAGCTGACAGTGCGGCTTATAACCCGGTGCGCTTTATATATGGATTAATATTAAGATTCATTTTCATAAAGTTTAGGTCTCGCAACTACGGTAAACAGCCGCCATCTTTTTTCCCCGTAGAAGAGGAAGCGCTTCTTCTTCTACGGTAAGCAACCGCCAAGGTAAGCACCCGCCCCCATAGAAGAGGAAGCGCTTCTTCTTCTACTGTAAGCAACCACCCGCCCGCGTAGAAGAAGAAGCGCGCGGATATTACGTTTCATTTCATTTGTGTGTTTACATCTGTAAAGACCACAAAATGGCTCCTATTAAGAGACACGCGTACAACGCAGAATTCAAACTCAAGGCAATAAGTCACGCAGTAGAACACGGAAATAGAGCAGCAGCAAGAGAATTGAAGCAACAAGATGACCTGCGCCACTAAGACAGGGAGACAGCGCCGGACGACATACGCCAACATCTGCCAGTGGATTGTAAATGCCTGGGCGGATATTTCGGTCTCAACTGTGGTCCGAACTTTCCCGGAAGGCAGGATTCACGGAACTGCTGGACAACAACAGCAACATTGACTCTGATGACTTTGACGAGACGGAGCCGGCCATTTTGGATCCCGTATTCGCCCAACTTTTTAATTCGGACACCGAAGGAGAAGAATTCGAGGGATTTATGAATGAAGAATAACTTCAGAAAGTGAGCGTTATGTTTATTTTGTGTGTTGTGACATTGCTATTGCTCTGCACTATTTTGAATTTTACTATGTTTGTGATTGCACATTTGCACATTACCGTACATTTTGGGAGTGAACAGAGTTGTTAGAACGCTGGTTTTTAATATATTATTAAAGTTTGACTGACCTATCTGACTGTTTTTTTGACATTCCCTTTAGCGCAGTTAGATGCGGCTTATAACACGGGGCGGCTTATAGGTGGACAAAGTTTTGAAATATGCCGTTCATTGAAGGCGCGGCTTATAACCCAGGGCGGCTTATGGTGCGGAAAATACGGTACCTAGGAGTCTTGTTCACGAGTGAGGGAAGAGTGGATCGTGAGGTCGACAGGCGGATCGGTGCGGAGTCTTCAGTAATGCGAACGCTGTGTCGATATGTTGTGGTGAAGAAGGAGCTGAGCCGGAAGGCAAAGCTCTCAATTTACCGGTCGATCTACGTTCCCATCCTCACCTATGGTCATGAGCTTTGGGTTATGACCGAAAGGACAAGATCACGGGTACAAATGAGTTTCCTCCGCCGGGTGGCGGGGCTCTCCCTTAGAGATAGGGTGAGAAGCTCTGTCATCCGGGGGGAGCTCAAAGTAAAGCCGCTGCTCCTCCACATGGAGAGGAGCCCCATGAGGTGGTTCGGGCATCTGGTCAGGATGCCACCCGAACGCGTATAACAAGTATAACCCATTTACAACTCTTATTTTTGTTGTGATACACACACACACACACAGACAAGTTAAGAGAGAAGAAAGTGCAAAGAAAGTAAAGCACCAGCAGCATATAAGATGTCCTCCCACACAAGAAGGTGGGTGGAGTCCCTCAAGTCTTTCCTTACATCCTGGTACTTTACAGTATGGCGCATCTTCCCCCGACAATCAACTGTCTCACGGACTTCAACCCCCAATTTGGTTGTGACGCTAACATTTCACCCGAGCGCTTGGAGCGGAGGGAAGTTTAATTTAGAGCGTGAAAGGAAGCGGCTTCCAAGGTTTTCACACCGCTGACATGCTGTCAATCATCACTGAGGCGTAGGCGACACTTTTTAATTTATTTATGTCTTGTTGGCGGCCGCCCTCCCACCTGCTGATAGTGCATGTGTCTCATTTGGCAGCGAGCCTCGTCATACCTCACTTTCTCCTTTGTGAGGCTGCTCGCCGCTCCCTTTTCTTCCTTTCCCTCTCTTTGCCCCCCCCGGGAGGAGAAACACATTTCAATGACACACCCACGCCCGGGCCTGTCAGCCCCTCGCCCTGTCAGAGCGCCCACGCCGCTCCGCTCCCCGACAACCCACATCTCTTTTCATCAAACTTCCTCTTTTGGAGGCGCCGTGTCGGCCGAATTCATGTCCCTCCTCATTTGCAGCCGACGTAGCTCTCAAGTTTGCATCGCCGCCGCGCTTAAAGTAGCAACTTTTTCATTTAGCACATTTTTTTTGTGTGCATGTGTGTGTGTTCTTGTATTTATACCCTTCTTGAGACATCAACAAGGAAAAGTAGCTTCAATATGAGGAGGTGTGAACAAGTGATGACATAAATCATGGTCCCGATGCATAAAACCATTGCATCTAATCTGTCAAAATGAGGGTGGTCCCAAAAAGGAGGGATTCTTCAAATTGACTGTGTGTCGGTTTTAAAAGTGCTCCCCCCTCTGGTCAACATATGAAATAACAAGTGTGTGTAAGAAATTGAAATGCGCCCCCTTTGGCCGAAATTCATAAAAAATAAATGAATAAATATGTAGATTTAGACCTACTGTAATAACTTGAAGTAAATAATGAAGAATAAAAACCAATTACAAACACAAAAATTTAACTAAAGCAGTCTTTTTCTCACAATGTGTCGACTTTTTTCTTATAAAATTGGGAACACTTTCGTATATTATTTCTGTTTCTGTAATATTGCATTATTTTCTCATAAAACTGTTACTTTTTAGTGTGAAATTATTACTATTTAATGCCAATTGGTGACATTTGGCATAGAAAATACTGACTTTTATCACAATATTGGCATTTTTTTTGTTCTTGTAAAATAGTGACATTTTTTGAGTATAATTATGACTTTCGTCATCATTTTGCCAAGTAAAAATTCCGACTATTATTACAACGATGCCAACATTTTTAAGTTTTCTCATAAAACTGTGACTTTTGTCGAGGAAAATTATGACTCTTTTCATACAGTTGCCAAATTTTTAAGTTTTTCTTGTAAAATTGCGACTGTTATTGAGTAAAATTCCAACTTTTATCATAATATTGCACACATGTCCAGTTTTTCTTGTAAAATTTTGACTTGCGTTGAGTAAAATTACGACTTTTATTATGATACTGCCAAGTTTTTCTTGTGAAATTGTGACCTTTTTCTTGTGAAATTCCAACTCATTTTTCACAACAAGCATTTTTATATTTGCATGGTATGTATATGTTATTAATGTGGTAAATACACATCTTTATATATCTAGAAAGGGTGGTCCTAAAGAGGTAAGCATCATTCGGAGGTCTCAAGAAGGTAACAAACACAAGGGTGTGTGTGTGTGTGTGTGTGTGTGTGTGTGTGTGTGTGTTCTTGTATTTAAACCCTTCTTGAGACATCAACAAGGAAAAGTAGCTTCCATATGAGGAGGTGTGAACAAGTGATGACATAAATCATGGTCCTGATACATAAAACCATTGCATCTAATCGAGAATGTCTCATCTGTCAAAATGAGGGCGGTCCCAAAAAGGAGGGATTCTTCAAATTGACTGTGTGTCGGTTTTAAAAGTGCTCCCCCCTCTGGTCAACATATGAAATAACAAGTGTGTGTAAGAAATTGAAATGCGCCCCCTTTGGCCGAAATTCATAAAAATAAATGAATAAATATGTAGATTTAGACCTACTGTAATAATTTGAAGTAAATAATGAAGAATAAAAACCAATTACAAACAAAAAATAATTAACTAAAAGCAGTCTTTTTCTCACAATGTGTCGACTTTTTTCTTATAAAATTGGGAACAATTTCTCATATTATTTCTGTTTCTGTAATATTGCATTATTTTCTCATAAAACTATTAATTTTTAGTGTGAATTTATTACTATTTAATGCCAATTGGTGACATTTGCCATAGAAAATACTGACTTTTATCACAATATTGGCATTTTTTTTATTGTTCTTGTAAAATAGTGACATTTTTCGAGTATAATTATGACTTTTGTCATCATTTTGCCAAGTAAAAATTCCGACTATTATTACAACGGTGCCAACATTTTTAAGTTTTCTCATAAAACTGTGACTTTTGTCGAGGAAAATTATGACTCTTTTCATAAAGTTGCCAAATTTTTTTAGTTTTTCTTGTGAAATTGCGACTGTTATTGAGTAAAATTCCAACTTTTATCATAATATTGCACACATGTCCAGTTTTTCTTGTAAAATTTTGACTTGCGTTGAGTAAAATTACGACTTTTATTATGATACTGCCAAGTTTTTCTTGTGAAATTGTGACCTTTTTCTTGTGAAATTCCAACTCATTTTTCACAACAAGCGTTTTTATATTTGCATGGTATGTATATGTTATTAATGTGGTAAATACACATCTTTATATATCTAGAAAGGGTGGTCCTAAAGAGGTAGGCATCATTCGGAGGTCTCAAGAAGGTAACAAACACAAGTTTGTGTGTGTCTGTGTGTGTGTTTTTGTGTTCTTGTATTTATACCCTTTTTGAGACATCATCAAGGAAAAAGTAGCTTCCATATGAGGAGGTGTGAACAAGTGATGACATAAATCATGGTCCCGATACATAAAACCATTGCATCTAATAGAGAATGTCTCATCTGTCAAAATGAGGACGGTCCCAAAAAGGAGGGATTTTTCAAATTGACTGTGTGTCTGTTTTAAAAGTGCTCCCCCCTCTGGTCAACATATGAAATAACAAGTGTGTGTAAGAAATTATAATGCACCCTCTTTGGCCAAAATTAATAAAAATAAATGAATAAATATGTAGATTGAGACCTACTGTAATAATGAAGATTAAAAACCAATTACAAATGAAAAATTCCCCCCAAAATGTTTATTTTTCTCACAATGTGTCGACTTCTTTCTAATAAAATTGGGAACAATTTCTCATATTCTTTTTGTTTCTGTAATATTGCAATATTTTCCCGTAAATTTTTATTTTTATTTTCTGTAAAATTATTACTTTTTAATAGTGATATTTGTCGTATATAAAATTATTATCACAATATTGCCACATTTTTTTGTTGTTCTTGTAAAATAATGACATTTTTTGAGTAAAATTAGGACTTTTGTCATCATTTTGCCAAGTAAAAATTCCGACTATTATTATAACGTTGCCAAAATGTTTAAGCTTTCTTATAAAATTGCGACTTTTGTCGAGTAAAATTACGACTCTTTTTCATAAAATTGCCAAAATGTTAAGCTTTTCTTGTAAAATTGCGACTATTATTGAGTAAAATTCCATTTTTTTATCATAATATTGCACACATGTTCAGTTTTTCTTGTACAATTTTGACTTGCGTTGAGTAAAATGACGACTTTTGTTATGATACTGCCAAAATTCTAAGTTTTTCTTGTGAAATTGTGACCTTTTTCTTGTGAAATTCCCACTCATATTTTCACAACAAGCGTTTTTATATTTGCATGGTATGTATATATTATTAATGTTGTAAATACACATCTTTATATATCTAGAAAGGGTTATCCTAAAGAGGTAGGCATTATTCGGAGGTCTCAATAAGGTAACAAACACAAGAGTGTGTGTGTGTGCGTGTGTTCTTGTATTTGTAACCTTCTTGAGACACCAACATAAAATTGCCAAAATTTTAAGTTTTTCTTGTAAAATTGCGACTAACATCGAGTATAATTCCAACTTTTATCATAATATTGCACACATGTTCAGTTTTTCTTGTAAAATTTTCACTTCAGTTTAGTAAAATGCTGACTTTTATTACAATACTGCCAAAATTTCTTGTGAAACTGTGTCCTTTTTTTTTTTTTTTGTGAAATTCCAACTTATTTTTCACGACAAGTATTTTTTATATTTGCATAGTATGTATATATTATTAATGTTGTAAATACACATCTTTATATATCTAGAAAGGGTGGTCCTAAAGAGGTAGGCATTTTTCGGAGGTCTCAAGAAGGTAACAAATACAAGAAGGTGCGTGAGTGTGTGTGTGTGTGTGTGTGTGTGTGTGTGTGTGTGTGTGTGTGTGTGTGTGTGTGTGTACAAAGCTCCTACTTTGTGTCTGTAAAGTAAGTGTGGGATGTGTGAGCGGCTTATGTCTGACTGAACATGTGTGGAGCTGGGAGTGTGTGTAGGGGCGGTGCAGAGATGTGTGTTTGAGGACACAGAAGCCTAGTGTGTGTGTGTGTGTGTGTGTGTGTGTGTGTGTGTGTGTGTGTGTGTGTGTGTGTGGGCGTTTTGGGCAAGGATGTGCGTGGGTGTAGCATGCGCAGGCGGAGGTCATGTGACATACAGACAGTAGTAAATGTATGTGTGTGTGTGTGTGTGTGTGTGTGTGTGTGTGTGTGTGTGTGTGTGTGTGTGTGTGTGTGTGTAGTACTCGCAAAAGGTGTCCTTAGCTCTTCCTTCACTAAAAACACAAAGTGACCACACTGCACGGTTCCAGGGAAATGTGGATTGCAAAACATTTATATATATTTGTTTATGAAGTGGAACCCGTTCATGTCGACGCCCCTCTGACTAATCATGACGTCAACACAAGCGGTTGTCAACACAACTGAAATTGAAACCGAGCTTATTTTTCACTGAACAGGAAGTGCCGTGTGCACATTTTAATTCCGTGTAACTCGACGCTGCTGAGCTGACAATATCGCAACATGCAGTGCATCATTTTTTGCATATTTTGTTATACTACAGTTTTATTCCCACATTCTACACACATTACTCCATGAAGACAATGCGTTTGCACATTTTATTTTTTATTTCTTTGAAATCACAGGTATTCGCCGTTAAAATGCTTTGTTGGTGCACCTTTGGCAGCCATTACAGCCTCAAGTCTTTTTTGGTTTGAAGTGAATTAATGAACTCATAATATGTTTTGCATATAGTGAATGTTTATATTCATTTTAGAGAAAGCAAACCACCAAGTTTAATTAAATAGTGGTAATTCAATTTGAGCACATTTTAAGAAGTTTGATATTCGCAGGTGGATTGGATCACTTCTTGTAGGAAAGAGGCCCTAATTGCAAAAGTGATAGCCCTATCCTTGAGAAGAGACTACATATTCAGCTCAAAGCCAACATTTAAGTTATGACTTAAAGCAGTTTTTTTTCCAGACAGTTACCCATGAACATCTCCTTTTTTTGGTCAGAATGAGCCATACTTGCCAACCCTCCCGGATTTTCCGGGAGACTCCCGAAATTCAGCGCCTCTCCCGAAAACCTCCCGGGACAAATTTTCTCCCGAAAATCTCCCGAAATTCAGGCGGAGCTGGAGGCCACGCCCCCTCCAGCTCCATGCGGACCTGAGTCCGCTTACCCACAATATAAAGAACGTCTACAGTAAAGCAGTCCGTCTGCCGTAAACAGCAATGTTGTGACACTCTTAAACAGGACAATACTGCCATCTACTGCATTTGATGAAAGCACTGTGCGTGCCACACAGCAATGCATAATCAGAGAGGGTGTTCAGCATGGTTAGAAAGATAGTGACAGAGAACAAGGATGGACAATTCAACCCTTAACTCAACAATGAGTAGATGAGTGTTATGTGTGTGTATATGTGTAAATAAATTAACACTGAAATTCAAGTATTTCTTTTATATATATATATATATATATATATATATATATAGCTAGAATTCACTGAAAGTCAAATATTTCTTATATATATATATATATATATATATATATATATAAGAAATAATTGACTTTCAGTGAATTCTAGCTATATATATATATATATATATATATATATATATATATATATATATATAAATAAAAGAAATACTTGAATTTCAGTGTTCATTTATTTGCACATATAAACACACATAACACTCATCTATATATATATATATATATATATATATATATATATATATATATATATATATATATATATATATATATATATATATACATATATATATATATATATATATATATATATATATATATATAGCTAGAATTCACTGAAAGTCAATTATTTCTTATATATATATATATATATATATATATATATATATATATATATATATATATATATATATATATATCCATCCATCCATCCATCCATCCATCCATCCATTTACTACCGCTTATTCCCTTCGGGGTCGCGGGGATATATATATATATATATATATATATATATATATATATATATATATATATAAGAAATACTTGACTTGGTGAATTCTAGCTGTAAATATACTCCTCCCCTCTTAACAGCGCCCCCAACCACGCCCCTAACCACGCCCCCAACCACGCCCCCCGCACCCACCCTCCACCCCCCACCTCCCGAAATTGGAGGTCTCAAGGTTGGCAAGTATGGGATGAGCTCTCCTGACTTAGCACACACACACACACACACACACAGACAGGAAGGAGGAATATAAAACTGATGGTTTGGCTTCTCCAAGTTAGGAGTGCCTTGTTTTTTGTTGTTTTGACTTGACCTGTATAATGACGCTCGCTTGGAATAAAGCAAGTCTTGGTGTGGAGGGGGGTGTGGCCTGCGGGCCTGCAGCCAGGCGGGGTGTGCCAGGATCGGCCTCGAAGTCAGCGTCAGGTGCATAGATGGCCCACCTGGGCCTTATCATCTAATCACCTGTCGCTCTGTATAGGGGGCAGCCAGGAGGAGAGACGTGGTTGGAGCTGGGGGAGAGCGAGAGCACGCTGCCCGTGTAAATCCCTACTGAAGCTCTAGTCGCAAAAGTAAGACCCCGATTGACCCCGACGGGCAAACAACGTCACTTCCAGGGTGTTAGAATAATTATGTGTAAGTTATCACACAACTCTTATGCTTAAAGGCCGTTGCTATAGTTATTATCAATTGTGCTGAAGTTGTACTTTTCTATCTGTGCAAAGCGAGTCGTCTCGTATCAGTGTTTGTTTCCAGAATCGGCCTGCTGACTGCCAAGGGCGAACATCGAGTGCCGTGACGCAGACAATGCAGAGACAGGGCAATATCACGAGTGTCAGCACATTTGCATTTCATTAATATTTCATATATTGTGTCTAACTGGGGCTGCTGAGATTTATCCCCCTTCCTTCAGCAGCAGCCTCAGTGATGTAACCAGGGACCTCCCAAATAAATAGGGGAGCACGAGGGCTGGACTTTAGAGCCTAGTTTGGATCTGTAACTAGAGTACAGCCCACACGTCTCTCCTCATTGAGCCAAATTGAACTCTGTCTCTGCATGATTCCTTGCTTCTTGTCTGTTTAATAGATGTTATCAGTGTTTGAACCTGACACAGGGAAGCTGGGCTTCTCTGTGGTCTATCGGGCAATAATAAAATACAATTCGGCCGAATTGGTGGCAGCCCTGCCTGTTTGTGACTTTTTTTAATTATTTTTTTTAAACAACTAGCAACACATCTTTTTCTGATGTTATTGGAGAAATTGACTTCACTGCACCATTCCAAAATACTCGCAGGTAGGCCAAAAATGAGCGTGCCCTTCTTGAAAGATCAGCACTGTTGTCCACATACAGTAAGAGGCACCAACTTAAAGGAAAACTACAATATTTTTTGTAGTTTCCCCCCCTTCATCTTCAATCCCTATGTGAGACAACAACACACGTCTTTTCCTCTACTGTGCATTCTAAATAGTGGAAAAAAATCTTACCAATCAAAAAGGCTTGTAAAACTCCACTGTGTAGGATGGGAAGCGACGTGAAGGTGTCGGTTTCTTTGATGTATTGTAATCCACGGGAAGATTTTGTCTTGACCCGAGATCTACAAAGCGGAGAGGAAGCAGGACCTGACCCCCCCCATCCAGGCACCTTTTCTTTGAACTGTTTTGTAACCAAAGGCGACGGCTGTTTACGACCCCCCTCCCTTTAAAAACAGCTGTTGCCATGTAATCAGGGAAAGTCCAAATAAAAGAGGAGGTGTGCAAGCTTTCGTCAGAGCGTGTTGGAAGACCGTACAAAGAGTACAGCCCAGACGTTTCTCCTCAATGAGCTAAATTGAATTCTGTCTCTGTTTAATTCCTTGCTTCTTGTCTGTTTTAATAGATGTCATCAGTGTTTAAACCTGACAGGAAGTCATCAATTCCACCTACACTATACAGCTCTCTAAAAAAACATGCCGTGACCTGCATATTAACCAAGCTTAAGCGACATTGTTATTGTATGCCAACACCGAGGAACTGCTTCTGTGGCGTAGTGACGGGGTACCATGCTCACACTGCTTCTCCGACAACTTGCTACTTGAGTATTGCTGTATCTCACCTTTATATTAGAAGGTTGTGGTAACAAGCGGAGAAGTTGGTCAACTTTGACAATCTAAGTCCAGACTGACTCACCGCTGCTGCTCACTGCTCCCCTCACCTCCCAGGGGGTGAACAAGGGGATGGGTCAAATGCAGAGAATACATTTCACCACACCTAGTGTGTGTGTGACGATTGTTGGTACTTTGAATAGGTCAATAGTTATATACCAAGCTTGATTTAATATTATTTCTTTTTTAGCAATGACAAAATAAAAAAAAATAAAAATAAAACTTAAATTTTTAATTAAAAATTAAATTAAAATTTTTAATTAAAATATTAATTAAAAATAAAAATTACAAAAGAAAAAAATAAAACGGTCTACATGGCAGCTTTGTTATTAGTAGAGATGTCCGATAATGGCTTTTTTGCCGATATCCGATATTATCCAACTCTTAATTACCGATACCGATATCAACTGATACCGATATACACAGTCGTGGAATCAACACATTATTATGCCTCATTTTGTTGTGATGCCCCGCTGGATGCATTAAACAATGTAACAAGGTTTTCCAAAATAAATCAACTCAAGTTATGGAAAAAAAGTGCCACAAAGTGCATTATTTTTTTTAACATGCCTCAAAACAGCAGCTTGGAATTTGGGACATGCTCTCCCTGAGAGAGCATGAGGAGGTTGAGGTGGGCGGGGTTTGGGGGGGCAGGGTTGAAGTGGGGGGGGGGGTATATTGTAGCGTCCCGGAAGAGTTAGTGCTGCAAGGGGTTCTGGGTATTTGTTCTGTTGTGTTTATGTTGTGTTACGGTGCGGATGTTCTCCCGAAATGTGTTTGTCATTCTTGTTTGGTGTGGGTTCACAGTGTGGCGCATATTTGTAACAGTGTTAAAGTTGTTTATACGGCCACCCTCAGTGTGACCTGTATGGCTGTTGACCAAGTATGCATTCACTTGTGTGTGTGAAAAGTCGTAGATATTATGTGACTGGGTCGGCACGCGAAGGCAGTGCCTTTAAGGTTTATTGGCGCTCTGTACTTCTCCCTACGTCCGTGTAAGTCATGCATTTTACTTTTTGAAACCGATAATTTCCGATATTACATTTTAAAGCATTTATCGGCCGATAATATCGGTTATTATTAGTGTCAATATTGCGACATTTTCTCATTACATCACAGCTGTTTGTTCTTTTATTTTACTTTTTTATGTAATAGTATTTTTCAAATGTGCGGCGAGCCGTAAAAAAAAATAGCTGAGGGCTCCAAGTTGGCCCCGGTTTGCAATTTGGACACCCCTGGGTTAGGCGTTCATGTCATTAATCATAACGTGAAACAAACACATATACACATACTGTACATATACAAGTATATATACATACGTACACTCATGCACATAATCACGTTTCATCAAACATATATTAACGTTGTTGCCCTAGGGTAAACTGGGTAACACATGGCACGCTGACAAAGCTTAACCTATTGTTACTATAACAATCTACAAGGTTAATATAGGTTGCTTCTCTTTCTTCCCCTCCATTTTTCTGCATTCTTTCGTATCTCAAGTTATCATTACGTATATGTATTGTTGCATTTGAACAACTGTATTGTTGATAATAAAGGTAAAGTATTGGTATTATTTATTATCAATAGTGATATTTCCATTGGTATTTGTATTGCTCCATTTGTAGTGTAATAATGCTCATTGTCATTTCTGCATTATTTTTTCATTTTTGCTAACTGCTTATTTGCTATTACTTTTACCATCATATTTGTACATGTCGTATTTGCTGATGTTGTTCCATTGTTGTTGTTGTTATTGTTGTTATTGTCTCTCTGTCTAATCCCCCTCTTGTCCCCACAATTTCCCCCTCTGTCTTCCTTTTTTTTCTCTTTCCATCCCGTCCTGCTCCGGCCCGGCTGCACCAAATGATAATATAAATACATTTAATAAAGTCAAATACAAATAAGGCAACAAGAGAAGTATCCTACACTTCTCTTTTGTAAAGTAAATGTGAACAGCAAAACTATATGATTTGCCTGAGAAGCTGGACAGGACAAAAAAAAAAAATAAAAAAAAAATAAAAATAAAAATAATAAAAATAAATAAATAAATAAAAAAATAAAAATTATGTGATTAATAGCGATATGGGCATCTACATTAACTATATGATTTGCCTGAGAAGCTGGACAGGACAAAAAAAAAAAAAAAAAAAAAAAAATAATAATAATAATAATAAAATAAAAAAAAGAATAAATAAATAAATAAATAAATAAAATCATAATTATGTGATTAATAGCAATATGGGCACCTACATCAACTATATGATTTGCCTGAGAAGCTGGACAGGACAAATAAATAAATAAAATTTAAAATTTAAAAAAAAATTAAAATAAATTAAAAAAAAGAATTAAAAAAAATAAAAAATAAAAAATAATAATTATGTGATTAATAGCGATATGGGCATCTACATTAACTATATGATTTGCCTGAGAAGCTGGACAGGACAAAAAATTTTTTTTTTTAAATTAAAAAATAATAATAATAAAATTAAAAAAAAGAATAAAAAAATAAATAAATAAATAAAATAATAATTATGTGATTAATAGCGATATGGGCATCTACATCAACTATATGATTTGCCTGAGAAGCTGGACAGGACAAAAAAAATAAATAAATAAAAAATAATAATAATAAAATAAAAAATAAAAATAATAATAATAATTATGTGATTAATAGCGCTTGAGGCCAATATGTATGGGTAAAATCAGACTAATTGCCTTTTTTTTTTTTTTTTTTTTTTTTTAAACAATCTGATGTTTATGCCGCCAACGTATACACCAGATGTATTTTTATTTAGACTCAGTGGTGCCACCTAATGGCTAACAGCGATGAACAATTGCAACTTGGGCCTTGACACGCCGCAGGATGAGCGAGCGTGACACAATCTGAGGGCGTGACAACACAAAGTTGAGGAGTCTGCAACAAACTCACGCTAGCGCGAGGAAGACGGAGGAACGTTGACGCTGGAACAATGCGAGCGAGGCTGCGGCGGGCGCGGGCCTGATTTGCATGATTATCGCTGTGAAGTTTTTGATGTGCAGCCAGCAGGCAGCAACAGCAGCAGCAGCCTGGGATTAGCCCCCCCACTCACACGCCCACCTCAACAGCACAAGTCCCTGACTCAATTAGAAACAACTTCCTGGCTCACAAGCGCCCACGCCGCCCCGCCCACCTCACCGCCAGCATGACTTTCATCATCCAGCACAGTGTGTGTGCAGGCAAGTGTGCGCAGCGATCATGTAGCGTGTCCACACACCTTTAATTGCATATCAGATCTCCTTGAGGAGGCGGCTGCATGCACTCCACCATGACACGGTGGTGTACACACACCAAGGCGAACACCACCTGAGCCACACTTGGCCTCCACCTTACAGTTCAACTTCATCACTTCTATCAGGACCACAAAATCCCTTCATTTTCTCAAAAATCGGCAGTGCGCCTTATAGCCCAGTGCGCCTAATGTACGGAATAATTCTGGTTGTGCTTACCGATCTCGAAACTGTTTTATTTGGTACATGGTGTAATGATAAGTGTGACCAGTAGATGGCAGTCATACATAAGAGATACGTGTAGACTGCAATGTGATGGCAGTCACACATAAGGGATATGCGTAGACTGCAAGGTGATGGCAGTCACACATAAGAGATACGTGTAGACTGCAACATGATGACAGTCACACATAAGAGAAACGTGTAGACTGCAATATGATGGCAGTCACACATAAGAGATATGCGTAGACTGCAATGTGATGGCAGTCACACATAAGAGATACGTGTAGACTGCAATGTGAAAGCAGTCACACATAAGGGATACGCGTAGACCGCAATATGATGGCAGTCACACATAACAGATACGTGTAGACTGCAATATGATTGAAGTCACACATAAGAGATATGTGTAGACTGCAATATGATGGCAGTCACACATAAGAGATATGTGTAGACTGCAAAGTGATGGCAGTCACACATAAGAGATTCGTGTAGACTGCAATGTGATGGCAGTCGCACATAAGAGATTTGTGTAGACTGGAATATGATGGCAGTCACACATAAGGGATACGCGTAGACTGCAATATGATGGCAGTCACACATAAGAGATACGTGTAGACTGCAATGTGATGGCAGTCACACATAAGAGATACGCGTAGACTGCAATGTGATGGCAGTCACACATAAGAGATACGTGTAGACTGCAATATGATGGCAGTCACACATAAGAGATATGTATAGACTGTAATATGATGGCAGTCACACATAAGAGATACGTGTAGACTGCAACATGATGGCAGTCACACATAAGAGATACGTGTAGACTGCAATAGGATGGCAGTCACACATAAGAGATACGCGTAGACTGCAATGTGATGGCAGTCACACATAAGGGATACATGTAGACTGCAATGTGATAGCAGTCACACATAAGAGATACGTGTAGACTGCAATGTGATGGCAGTCACACATAAGGGATACGCGTAGACTGCAATATGATGGCAGTCACACATACGAGATATGTGTAGACTGCAATGTGATGGCAGTCACACATAAGAGATACGTGTAGACTGCAATATGATGGCAGTCACACATAAGAGATATGTGTAGACTGCAATGTGATGGCAATCACACATAAGAGATACGTGTATACTGCAATGTGATGGTAGTCAGACATAAGGGATACGCGTAGACTGCAATATGATGGCAGTCACACATAAGAGATACGTGTAGACTGCGATGTGATGGCTGTCACACATAAGAGATATGCGTAGATTGCAATATGATGGCAGTCACACATAAGAGATATGTGTAGACTGCAATATGATGGCAGTCACACATAAGGGATACGTGTAGACTGCAATGTGATGGCAGTCACACATAAGAGATACGTGTAGACTGCAATGTGATGGCAGTCACACATAAGAGATATGCGTAGACTGCAATATGATGGCAGTCACACATAAGGGATACGTGTAGACTGCAATATGATGGCAGTCACACATAAGAGATACGTGTATACTGCAATGTGATGGCAGTCACACATAAGAGATATGTGTAGACTGCAATATGATGGCAGTCACACATAAGGGATACATGTAGACTGCAATATGATGGCAGTCACACATAAGAGATACATGTAGATCGCAATATGATAGCAGTCACACATAAGAGATATGTGTAGACTGCAATGTGATGGAAGTCACATACAAGAGATATGCGTAGACTGCAATATGATGGCAGTCACACATAAGAGATACGTGTAGACTGCAATGTGATGGCAGTCACACATAAGAGACACGCGTAGACTGCAATTTGATGGCAGTCACACATAAGAGATACGTGTAGACTGCAATGTGATGGCAGTCACACATGAGAGATATGCGTAGACTGCAATTTGATGGCAGTCACACATAAGGGATACGTGTAGACTGCAATATGATGGCAGTCACACATAAGAGATACGTGTATACTGCAATGTGATGGCAGTCACACATAAGAGATATGTGTAGACTGCAATATGATGGCAGTCACACATAAGGGATACATGTAGACTGCAATATGATGGCAGTCACACATAAAGGATACATGTAGACCGCAATATGATGGCAGTCACACATAAGGGATACGTGTAGACTGCAATATGACTCAAGTAAACAACACCAGCATTGTACTGTGCTTCAACATAGGAGTATTATCATGGTGTGTGTATAAGGTAAGACATTATGTGGCGTTTTGTTTTGTAATATCATGCAAAAGCAACTTTTCTTACCTTCTGATCTGTGTTTAGGATCTGCATAAGTCCTGAAAATTTGCGTGCATCCGCCTTTGTAGTTCGTGCTGACACCGTAGTCGATAAGATTCTTCTTTTTCTCTATCTTCTTCTTATGGGACATTCATCCTCCACTGTTGCCATTTCTAATATAAAGTAGTGCAAAGTTCTTACTTATATCTGTCAGTAAACTCGCCATGAAAGCGCTAAAACATACCGGTGTAGTGAGTTTACATTATTCACCCAAGGAACTTTAGTTATTAGAGAGTTCCGGTCGGACGGTTTTTCACGGGACACATTTCCGCTGTTGTTGTTGTGTCCGGATGAGGAGATGCTGCTCCGTTATTGATTGAAGTAAAGTGTGAATGTCATTAAAACAGTTAGCGCCATTTTTTGACACTTCTTCCACTCCTGTCCTTGCACGCTTTTTTAATGCGCCTTATAATCTGGTGCGTCTTTTGTCTGAAAATAGACCTGACTAGACCCGCTCATCGGCAGTGCGCTTTATAATCCGGTGCGCCCTACGGTCCGGGAAATCCGGTACATTCTCCGATTTAAAGTGATTTTGAATGTCAGCTCTCTGTGATGACCCAGCAGGCTGCGGGGGCTGGAAGGGGGCCTGGAGGGACGCAAGGCGGGGCAGAGCTGGCCTGCCTGCTGGGCTTCATACTGCCCACGAGAGGGACCGTCTACTGTATGGAGGCGATTGATCCAGCCAGAACAAAAACAATCTTGTTGTGGCTTTCAAACAGTCAAGGAGGACCAAAGTAGTTCTGTTTTCTGTCCTTAAACTGGTTCTTCTTCGTTGTGCTACCTTGTTGATGTCGGCTTTGTTTGGCTCTAAACAAGGTTTTGTTTGCAGCCTTTATTATTACTTATTTACTATTATTAGACTCCACCCCACCCTAAACCTAACGTCACTATTCCACATACACACTTTACAAGCACTTGGAAACAAATGATTGACTTTATTTGGTTAAAACTACCATAGCTTTTCAAAACATGGCACTATTCGCCTAAATATGATTGCAAATACAGTACATGCCAAAAGTTTGGACACACCTTCTCCTCATTCAATGTGTTTTCTTTAGTTTCATGACTATTTACATTCTAGATTGTCACATCAAAACTATGAATGAACACATGTGGAGTTATGTACTTAACAACAATAGGTGTGAAAACATGTTTTTTATTCTAGTTTCTTCAAAATAGCCGCCCTTGGCTCTGATTGCTGTTTTGCACACTCTTGGCATTCTCTCCATGAGCTTCAAGCACACCTGTGGAGTGAAAACCCTTACAGGTGACTACCTCTTGAAGTAGGCTCTGCCAACTTTTGATTTCAACAATGTAAAAAAGATTGAGGCAAGGAAACAAAAATCCCTTTTTCGCCAACGCATATAATAATTGTGAGGATATAAATTCATTTATGTGACCGCAAGAAGCTCTCCTGGGTTGTAATAATAAATTGAGGATACTTTTTCCAAATTTCTTGTAATCAGACCATATTTTCGGTATATTAGATGGAATAGGTAAACATTCCATCTAATATACTGAAAATATGGTCTGATTACAAAAAATTTTGAAAAAGTATACTCAATTTATTATTATGAATATTAGATGTTTACCTATTCCATCTTATACCAAAAATATGGTCTGATTACAAGAAAATTTTAAAAAGTATACTCAATTTATTATTACGACCCAGGAGAGCTTCTTGCAGTCACATAAATTAATGTCCTCACAATTTTTTTTATTATTTATTTTTTTTAATTAAATTAACATAGAAAAAAACACACGATACACTTTCAACTAGTGCATCAACCCCAAACATTTTGTATTTATTTAAACGGGGATAGCAGGTCCATTCTATGTGTCATACTTGATCATTTCGCGATATTGCCATATTTTTGCTGAAAGGATTTAGTAGAGAACATCGACGATAAAGTTCGCAACTTTTGGTCGCTGATAAAAAAAGCCTTGCCTGTACCGGAAGTAGCAGACGAGTAGCGTGACGTCACAGGTTGTGGAGCTCCTCACATCCGCACATTGTTTACAATCATGGCCACCAGCAGCGAGAGCGATTCGGACCGAGAAAGCGACGATTTCCCCATTAATTTGAGCGAAGATGAAAGATTTGTGGATGAGGAAAGTGAGAGTGAAGGACTAGAGGGCAGTGGGGGAAGATGCTGTGAGAGGCGGGTGGGACCTGATATTCAGCTGGGAATGACTAAAACAGTAAATAAACACAAGACATATATATACTCTATTAGCCACAACACAACCAGGCTTATATTTAATATGCCACAAATTAATCCCGCATAACAAACACCTCCCCCCTCCCGTCCATATAACCCGCCAATACAACTCAAACACCTGCACAACACACTCAATCCCACAGTCCAAAGTACCGTTCACCTCCCCAAAGTTCATACAGCACATATATTTCCCCAAAGTTACGTACTTGACATGCACATAGCGGCACGCACGTACGGGCAAGCGATCAAATGTTTGGAAGCCGCAGCTGCATGCGTACTCACGGTACCGTGTCTGCGTATCCAACTCAAAGTCCTCCTGGTAAGAGTCTCTGTTGTCCCAGTTCTCCACAGGCCAATGGTAAAGCTTGACTGTCATCTTCCGGGAATGTAAACAATGGAACACCGGCCGTGTTTGTGTTGCTGCAGTCGGCCCACAATACACCGCTTCCCACCTACAGCTTTCTTCTTTGCGGTCTCCATTGTTCATTGAACAAATTGCAAAAGATTCACCAACACAGATGTCCAGAATACTGTGGAATTT
>NC_084585.2:10291611-10336611 GCF_033978685.3 Nerophis lumbriciformis | reverse complement strand
ATCAGTTTGAACATCAAATATGTTGTCTTTGTAGCATATTCAATTGAATATGGGTTGAAAATGATTTGCAAATCATTGTATTCCGTTTATATTTACATCTAACACAATTTCCCAACTCGTATGGAAACGGGGTTTGTACATACAACACACAAAGACAAAGATATGTTTCAAAGGGCCAATGTGTTTTGATCTGCTGCCCGGATCATAGTCTGTTTACGTTTTCGGTTCACTTTTGTTCTCAGCACCTTTTGTGTTTTGTGTGTCTCAGTTCCTTAAATAAATCATTTCCTACCTGCACGCTGTGTCCGAAGTCCGTTGCATCCTGAGAGAAGAAAACCCCGCATCACGATGCGACCCGGTCGTCACAAATTTGTTTCAGGCCAGAACAAATTGACAAAACTATTTTAAATAGCTGCAACATAACATACATAAGTAACAAACAGCATAATAACAACATAGCTGTAAACCAAGGAAGGCACACACTACATACACAGAGCCTAACCAGGCGTTTTTTTTCTCTCAAGGAATTCTGAAATAAAATCATGTTTTACACCAGTGGTCCCCAACCAGTACCGGGCCGCACAAGAAATAAAAAAAATTAAAAAAATAAATAATTTTTTATTTTATTTTTTATTAAATCAACATAAAAAACACGATATATACATTATGTATCAATATATATCAATACAGTCTGCAGGGATACAGTCCGTAAGCACACATGATTTATTTCTTTATGAAAAAAAAAAAAATAAATAAACCCCCCCGGTCCTGGGGACAAATTTTCAAGCGTTGACCGGTCCGCAGCTACAAAAAGGTTGGGGACCACTGTTTCACACTACACATTTCCCCAGTTTTAGTTTAGAGATAAGGAAAGATTGGCCTGGCTCACTAGCATCCCTCTTTATGTTTGTGAACTTTATAGTCTATACATTTAGAGTGATGTGATAATCAAACACTCTAGAAGTCTAGAATGAAAGAGTACATAAGAGAATTGACAAGAGTGTGTGTACCTTCAGTGCGCAGTGCCTCGTTAAAATCCAGCCGCTGTTGCTTAGGTGAAGTGTGTCTCTCGTTACTAGCTCCGTCGAAGCATGTTGCTTTTGTAGCTGTTTCAGCCGATTTGAATTGCTGGGATAGGATCTTTGATCCAAGACACAACTTACATTTAACTAAAATGTTCTTTTCTTTGTGGTCGACAAAAGAAAAGTAGTGAGAATATCTCCATGTTAAGAAACTCGGCTTCGGGCTTCGCCATGACGTCTTGTTAGTAAACACAGACACGCCCCCGCACCACACACACACACAGCGCGCCTCTTCCTTGTCGCGTCTTCTGCAGCGCTCCAATAAAACACACCCAGATCTTCTCAGTTTCTAGCCGATACTACATAAAAAATAACCTAAAATAACGCAGTAACGCATCATGTAGTAACAGTAACTGAGTTACTGAATATAAAAATAATGCGTTGGATTACTATTTACCGCCGAAAGTAACGGTAAAAGTAACGTGATAGTCCCAACACTGATCATGTTGTTATCCACAATTGTCTTCACTTTAATGCAAGCATATCAAAAGGTGGTACTTCAAATCAGTCAAGTTCTACACTCAAGTACAGTAACACATGGAAGTCATTGTGTGATTTTATTGTGGAGCTCATTAACATTCACATGGAGAGGTACCCAGGGTAAATGTGGGGTGGAACAACGAGGCACACCTGTATCATAATGTTGGTATACACAACTCACATTTTCTATTAAAATTGTCTTAAAGCTTCATTTCATATTTCAGTATGCATTTATTTGTAGTGAAGGTTTTTTAAATCACTATTCAAACAAACTATATGTATGTCTGGCAACGTTTTGTATTGTACTTTGATTAGGAACAACGTCTCCACTCAGACAATGCGCTCATTATCTTTATGCTATTTTGTAGTATTTATGTCATTAAATAGAGCCATCATGATAGAATTGAACAATTGTAAAAATACTGATGCGCTTAAGCAAATATTCTTCCACCCTTCAGTTACTTAAAATCATCTGGCGAGCAAGAGCCCTGCAGTGGCTGCAGCAAGGAGATGCAGGATTGTACAAGCTACAAACCGAAGTGTGCTATATTTAAACCTGGGCACTTCCAATTTATAGCCCTACCACGTACTTCAGAATAAGTTCCAAAGGGCACAAATGTTGACAGTGTAGTGTTGTCCCAAATACGTTACTGTCTTTGTGCATTTCATAGAACTCACTATCAAAATATTTATCCGCTTTGTCTTCTTCAGACCCGCCAACCTTCAAAAAATGTTAACACAGTGCAAAAATGCATGCCGTATTTTTCCGACTATAAGTCGCAGTTTTTTTCATAGTTTCAGGAGCGACTTATGTGTGAAATGATTAACACATTAGCGTAAAATATCAAATAATATTATTGATCTCATTCACGTAAGAGACTAGACGTATAAGATTGCATGGGATTTAGCGATTAGGAGTGACAGATTGTTTGGTAAACATATAGCATGTTCTATATGTTATAGTTATTTGAATGACTCTTACCATAATATGTTACGTTAACATACCAGTTGGTTATTTATGCCTCATATAACGTACACTTATTCAGTCTGTTGTTTACTATTCTTTATTTATTTTAAATTGCCTTTCAAATGTCTATTCTTGGTGTTGGCTTTTATCAAATACATTTCCCCAAAAAATGCGACTTATATATGTTTTTTTCCTTCTTTATTATGCATTTTCGGCCGGTGCGACTTATACTCCAGAGCGACTTATACTCTGAAAAATACGGTATGTTAGCAAGTTTTTCTTTTATACTTTTTAACTCTGATGAACACTTGAGTTAGTCTCTTTTGATCTGCTACATACAAAGATGTCGATGATTGAGAGTCCATCACTGCACACTCTCCATGTGTGGTGTGTTGAGTACAACAAGTACTGACGTTGCTTCTCAGTGTCAACGCATTTATGCACTCAGATGCAAAATGTAAGTGTGAAAAGTGCACAATTTGGAACACAACATATGTCTGACTGTTTGCTTTTATTTAATTATTCATTTTCTGGTTAGATCCCGATCCTGGTGTTATAGCTTTTTATTATCATACCGTATTTTTCGGAGTATAAGTCGCTCCGGAGTATAAGTCGCACCGGCCGAAAATGCATAATAAAGAAGGAAAAAAACATATATAAGTCGCACTGGAGTATAAGTCGCATTTTTTGGGGGAAATGTATTTGATAAAAGCCAACACCAAGAATAGACATTTGAAAGGCAATTAAAAATAAATAAAGAATAGTGAACAACAGGCTGAATAAGTGTACGTTATATGAGGCATAAATAACCAACTGGTATGTTAACGTAACATATTATGGAAAGAGTCATTCAAATAACTATAACATATAGAACATGCTATACGTTTACCAAACAATCTGTCACTCCTAATCGCTAAATCCCATGAAATCTTATACGTCTAGTCTCTTACGTGAATGAGATCAATAATATTATTTGATATTTTACGCTAATGTGTTAATAATTTCGCTCCTGAGTATAAGTCGCACTCCCGGCCAAACTATGAAAAAAACTGCGACTTATAGTCCGAAAAATACGGTAGGTCTTTCTGCCTGCCTCATTACTCCATCCTAGCTGGCCTTTTGGCCTCGTCAAACTTTTTATTCCTGGTTCACCTGTCACTACTTTTTTGTTTTTCAGTATTTTTTGGCAAAGTTATCCTATGGTTTCTAGTTATATTGATTTGTACTTCATGGTTGTGAATCTTCTCGCTCTGTGAGCAGTCATTAACACTTTTTTTTTTTTTACACTTCATTATCATTCTTTCTTAGTTCGGAAAAAGAACAAAAATAGATTTAACTTAAATTAAACTTAATTTACATCACTTTATACACTTTTACTAAAGAGGCACTTGTTATCAACAGGAAGGCTTAACAGTCATAAAGGGTGGACTGACGCGACAGGAAGTTGAGATACTGTAAATCCGCTCAGTCAACAAGTACTTTTGGTGCAACGTCGCCTACTTGTGACTCCATCTGCCTCTGGTCTTTGTTGCAGTTTGGGGAGGCGGGGCTTTGTTGTGTTGGCAGTCCGGGGGCGGGTGTGGCGCCACAATCGCCTGGGTCTCTGTGTGTTGCTTGGTCATCAGGAACCTGACGATAAAGAGAGCAAACAATTGACATACACCATCATAAAGGTGTGGACACAAGCTGAAGCTAGGGGTGTAACGGTACACAAAAATTTCAGTTCGGTACGTACCTCGGTTTAGAGGTCACGGTTCGGTTAATTTTTGGTACAGTAAGAAAACAACAAAATATCAATTTTTGGGTTATTTATTTACCAAATTTGCAAAATCTTCCACCAAAAATATTTTTCTTAGTGGAATATTTGATGCGAAGAAATGGGAACCTTGGATAGGTCAATAATTCATAATAACATTGATTTTGATTCAATATTATGTTTTGAGCAATGACAGTTTGAAAGAAAAAAAAACAGCTTTGTTTTATTAGTCAACATTGCAACTTTTTCTAAATTACATTTAACCTTTAAGCTTTTTTATTTCACTTTTGTTATGTTTTTGTTTATTTTAATAGTATTTTTAGAATGTGCCGTGGGCCTTTAAAACATTAGCTGTGGGCCGCAAATGGCCTCCGGGGCACACTTTTGACACCCCTGCTATAGATAATAAAAAATTAAATCTGACAACTCTATGGATAAAAAGAAGAGCCTGGCGACGCATGCGCGTTTATCATAACTCTCTCTCTCTCTCTGTCTCTGCCCCTCCCTCACCAATGCACAATTTGTTTTGTTTTTAACCCCTTCTTAACCCTGAACGTACATTGAAAATACACGCAACCCTAACTCAAAATGCCGGACATTTGAGGCATTTAAGAAACTCCGCCCTGACAGCTCCACAAAAGAGGACGTGTCCGGTGAAAAGAGGACGTATGGTCAGTCTATCGTAGCCCGTTAGCGGCATGCTAGCAGCTATCGGCAGTGTGTTGTGCCTCGGTGTGCATTGTTTACACAACGTGCGTTACGCTACTTAATATGTCCGTGTGGAAACTCGTTCGGTACACCTCCGAACCGAACCGGAACCTCCGTACCGAAACGGTTCAATATAAATACACGTACCGTTACACCCCTAGCTGAAGCTAACAAATGTTTGTGGCTTCGGTGTCATCCCCCCAAGAAAACTAAAAAAATCTGCCACATATTGTAGGCACATGTGGTACCTTTCCATTAGGGGTGTAACGGTACGTGTATTTGTATTGAACCGTTTCGGTATGGGGGGGTTCGGTTCGGTTCGGAGGTGTACCGAACGAGTTTCCACACGGACATATTAAGTAGCGTACCGCACGTTGTGTAAACAATGCACTCTGAGGCACAACACATGGCATGCTGGCAACGACCGGGCTACTAAAACATGCAAAAGCCAGAGCTGGAAGACCCTCTTGCCTCGTTAAGATCTCTCGTTTGGGAACATTTGGGCTTCGCGGTGCGATACAACAAAGGATAACATCGCTTCAACGAAGAGAAAGACGAACAAACACAGCTCCCATTGATTAATTGATTGAAACTTTTATTAGTAAATTGCACAGTACAGTACATATTCCGTACAATTGACCACTAAATGGTAACACCCTTAAAAGTTTTTCAACTTGTTTAAGTCGGGGTCCACGTTAATCAATTCATGCATTCAAGTAAGGCTGCAGCTAACGATTATTTTTCTATCGATTAATCTATAGATTATTTTTTTCGATTAATCGGTTAATCTATAGATTATTTTTTTCGATTAATCTATAGATTATTTTTCCTTTTACCGATTTTTTTTTTTATTTAAAATGAAGATGAAAAAATAAATGTTGGCCAGTTTTTTCAAAAGGCATGACTTTTATATACAAAAAAAAAAAGTATGGCCACTCAGTCAACATTGACAACAACATGACAAAATATTCTGTAACAATGTAAACATTTAAAACTTTTAACATTTAACAAAATTAAAAGTAGCTTATTTGCTTTTTAATGTGCAAATATAAAAGTAAACATCCAGTGCAAATCTTAATATTCTGCAATAGTATAAGCATTTCTAAAGTAAAAGTATTGCTTATTTTGCTTTAAAATGTGCAAAAATTAAGATAAACATCCAATACAAAAAAGTGCAAAACGAAATATTCTGTAACAGTGTAAACATTTCAACAAAAGTAAAAGTATTGCTTATTTTGCTTAATAACACAACAATGAAAGTATGATTAAAGTGAAAGTTAATTGTTGGTTTGTACATAGTATATGTAACTGTTAATGTTGTAAAAGGTATTTGCACAACTAATTAACGTTAGCGTTAAAGAGGAGCGCGTCTTTGTAAACACTGAACAGGCACGCCAAACGCGCCTCTCAGAGCGAAACAGTGTTTTAGTTTATGAATTTACAACGCAGATACAAATGACACATTCATGATTTTGTGTAATGATGACAACGTATACTCACGCGGACGATTGACTAGTTGATGGTGATGGCAAGAACGCTGTCGGGTGTTTTCTTTTCAAATGTTCCTTCATAGCCGTTGTGCTGCTATGATAGGCCATTTCCGCTCGACACAGTGTGCATACAACAACTGTCAAGTGTTTTGCTTTTTTCGCTGTGCTTATCCCACACTTGAAGGGATGTACCAATGCTGAATGTGGCTTCTGGATTTCACTCAAAAGACCAGACCGTAGTTACTTTTTCCTTTTATTTTCCTTTAGTTTGCAACAGTTTTTCCAACCAAGAAACAGCTTCTTTTTTCTTCTTTAGTCTTTTTAGCAGTCTTTAGCAGTGTTAATAGACTTTAGTTTCTTTAGCTGTCATTAGCTGTCTTTAGTAGCCTTTAGTAGCCTTTAGCTTCTTTAGTAGGTGAAAAACCTTTAAGGACAAAACACCACAAGATTAACATGCTGTAAAAAAATCAATCAATTATCAATCCCATAATTTACAACTATTAATTAGGCTATCAAACTCTTAACCATTAAACAAGTGCAAGAAAATGGACACATCTTTTCCCTTTAAGTTAAAACAGATTTTAAATAAATTGTCTCAACATAAATGCACCAAGATACATATAAAATACATTTAACACCAGAAACACAATAGATAAATGCAACAGAAAACCCAATATGCAAATACATAAATACCTAACCAATTAACCACCTATTTAGATACATATTTAAAATCCATATTCAATATAAATATATTATTAATTTAGCAGTGAAACACTCAATCTTAAACGCTGTCTACTGGTAGAAAAATGCCCCTTTTTCTACGCCCTCACCAACACAGTTAAATCCAACACTTTAAATTGAGCGACTTCACCCTCCTGATGAAGCAAACTGCTCCAACATTTATCAAACTAAGCAAAGAATATCAACACTAAACAACAGTTACATAACACACTGTGTGTATTTAGCCTCCAGACTAAGCACGCTACATGCACACAACCCCCCCCCCCCCCCCATCTCACCAGCGCAACAGGTGCGCCACACCCACGAAGAGAAATATTAAATCTTACATACTTTTGGCACAACTCTGGGTTATCTGTAATGAACTAAACCTTTTTCCACTCTGCGCTGGCGTCTTTTGTACTCCTTGATTTGACACAGCGGTCTAATTACCGGGCTCGCGCACCAGCAGATGAGACAGGAGCGCGCCGCGTTATACCTGCGCGCGAACGTAAACTGATCGGCTCTGATTTTATAAGCCGACTGGCCGAAATAATGCAGAATTATATACATTTCCTGGGGTTGCCTAGGTGAATAGAGATGCGGATGTGCTCTAAGATAAAATATAATTTTATTAAGTGGGGTTTGACTGGTTGCTCAGCAGCCACGGTTGCGAGCTCGCGCTTCAGCTGACGAGACAGCTGTTCACCGCTACAACATTATTAGGCCGTTTATTGAAATACTCCCACACTTTTGACGACTTTTGGCGTGCTTTTTTTCCCTCGCTCGCACCGCTCGCATCATCTGCTTTGCGCTCCGCCATGACGGCAGTGTGACGTAAATATGCGACGCGTCGAAGCATAAAAACGACGTCGACGTATTTACGTAACCGACTACGTCGACGCGTCGTTTCAGCCTTACATTCAAGCAGCTTCTCCTCGGCGAGTCAGGCAGGGCTAAAGCAATAACAAATGTTTTTATAGCAGCAGATTTAAGACCATACTGCATTAAAAACTAGATTTTGACCCACTTCTATGGTGGAAGAACAATGAGCCCATATATGCTCTTACTGCCAAGTTAGCCAGGCACTACCTCACCATACCTGCTAGCTCCGTGAACCAGAGAAATTGTATTTTCCACAACTGGAGACATTTTAACTGCAAGCAGGTCTGCTCTTTCTGCACACAATGTAGATAAACTGATTTTTCTGGCAAAAAACATGAAGATTGAGTGAAAGTCACCAAGGTTAAAGGCTGGGGGGGGGAAAGAAAAGTTAATCTGAGGCTGAGTTGACTTGAAACTGTTTAATGTTGCACTTTTTGTATGGAGAAGAAAAGTTTTGTCATTTTGTTTAATCTGAGCAACAACTTGAATCAGTTTAATGTTGCACTTTATATGTGGAAATGTTGCACTTTAAATGTAGAAAGGTTTAGTTAAGAAACCAATTCTGAGCCTTATCTTATTTAGTTTTTATTTGATATATGTTGACTGCATTAACCCTGGCAATGGACCCTGTGTGTATATGTATGTTATTGTTATGCTTAGCATTCACGACTGCCTGCTGTTGCACTGATCAGCCTAGTGGTGGCTCACATCCATCACACACACAGCTATTTTAAAGCAATGTTAAAAGGATAAAGCCATTGTTTACAAATTTTGGTAAATAACTACCGTATTTTTCGGACTATAAGTCGCAGTTTTTTTCATAGTTTGGCCGGGGGTGCGACTTATACTCAGGAGCGACTTATGTGTGAAATTATTAACACGTTAGCGTAAAATATCAAATAATATTATTGATCTCATTCACGTAAGAGACTAGGCGTATAAGATTTCAAGGGATTTAGCGATTAGGAGTGACAGATTGTTTGGTAAACGTATAGCATGTTCTATATGTTATAGTTATTTGAATGACTCTTACCATAATATGTTACGCTAAAGGGGAACATTATCACCAGACCTATGTAAGCGTCAATATATACCTTGATGTTGCAGAAAAAAGACCATATATTTTTTAAACTGATTTCCGAACTCTAAATGGGTGAATTTTGGCGAATTAAACGCCTTTCTAATATTCGCTCTCGGAGCGATGGCGTCACAACGTAACGTCACATCGGGAAGCAATCCGCCATTTTCTCAAACACCGAGTCAAATCAGCTCTGTTATTTTCCGTTTTTTTCGACTGTTTTCCGTACCTTGGAGACATCATGCCTCGTCGGTGTGTTGTCGGAGGGTGTAACAACACGAACAGGGACGGATTCAAGTTGCACCAGTGGCCCAAAGATGCGAAAGTGGCAAGAAATTGGACGTTTGTTCCGCACACTTTACCGACGAAAGCTATGCTACGACAGAGATGGCAAGAACGTGTGGATATCCTGCGACACTCAAAGCAGATGCATTTCCAACGATAAAGTCAAAGAAATCTGCCGCCAGACCCCCATTGAATCTGCCGGAGTGTGTGAGCAATTCAGGGACAAAGGGCCTCGGTAGCACGGCAAGCAATGGCGGCAGTTTGTTCCCGCAGACGAGCGAGCTAAACCCCCTATTGACCCTAGCTTCCCTGGCCTGCTGACATCAACTCCAAAACTGGACAGATCAGCTTTCAGGAAAAGAGCGCGGATGAGGGTATGTCTACAGAATATATCAATTGATGAAAATTGGGCTGTCTGCACTCTCAAAGTGCATGTTGTTGCCAAATGTATTTCATATGCTGCAAACCTAGTTCATAGTTGTTAGTTTCCTTTAATGCCAAACAAACACATACCAATCGTTGGTTAGAAGGCAATCGCCGAATTCGTCCTCGCTTTCTCCCGTGTCGCTGGCTGTCGTGTCGTTTGTCGGTTTCGCTTGCATACAGTTCAAACCGATATGGCTCAATAGCTTCAGTTTCTTCTTCAATTTCGTTTTCGCTACCTGCCTCCACACTACAACCATCCATTTCAATACATTCGTAATCTGTTGAATCGCTTAAGCCGCTGAAATCCGAGTCTGAATCCGAGCTAATGTCGCTATAGCTTGCTGTTCTTTCCGCCATGTTTGTTTGTGTTGGCATCACTATGTGACGTCACAGGAAAATGGACGGGTGTATATAACGATGGTTAAAATCAGGCACTTTGAAGCTTTTTTTAGGGATATTGCGTGATGGGTAAAATGTTGAAAAAAACTTCGAAAAATATAATAAGCCACTGGGAACTGATTTTTAATGGTTTTAACCCTTCTGAAATTGTGATAATGTTCCCCTTTAACATACCAGGCACGTTCTCAGTTGGTTATTTATGCCTCATATAACGTACACTTATTCAGCCTGTTGTTCACTATTCTTTATTTATTTTAAATTGCCTTTCAAATGTCTATTCTTGGTGTTGGCTTTTATCAAATACATTTCCCCCAAAAATGCGACTTATACTCCAGTGCGACTTATATATGTTTTTTTCCTTCTTTATTATGCATTTTCGGTTGGTGCGACTTATACACCGGTGCGACTTATACTCTGAAAAAATACGGTATGTTATTGTTATGCTTAGCATTCACGACTGCCTGCTGTTGCACTGATCAGCCTAGTGGTGGCTCACATCCATCACACACACAGCTATTTTAAAGCAATGTTAAAAAGATAAAGCCATTGTTTACAAATTTTGGTAAATAAATAACCAAAAAATGTATATTTTGTTGTTTTCTTACTGTACCGAAAATGAACCGAACCGTGACCGCTAAACCGAGGTACGTACCGAACCGAAATTTTTGTGTACTGTTACACGCTTACTTTCCATTATTCTCACCTCTCTGCAGGAACGGAGCAACCGCTTGTATAGCAGAGGAGGAAGCGTAAAGTCAGAAGATCAAAATCAACACAAGAAATAGGAAGTTATGTTCGAAACTGCTTGTAAACCACAGCTCAAAAACTAATACCCGTTTTTCGATGCGGCAACATCACATGTATTAAATGATTACTTCTTCAGAAACTGACCTGGTTCATCTGCAGCGGCTGAGTCTCCTGCGGCAGCTTGCCACTCTTTACCATGGTGAGCATCTCTCTAATCTGGACAATGGCGAAGGCGATGGTGACCCAGGGGGCACCGGAGAGCACCCAGGCTGGTCGAGCTACATCCTCTTGTTCCTCTTGGTACTTGGTCTTTTTCAGAGTAACTGGGGCAACCTGGAGGTTGATGTTGGTGCCCTGGCTCTCTACCAAGTCAATGGTGGCAATAGGAACAGGGCTTGAGGGGACTGGGATGTTCTCTGCCAGCATTTTGTCCTCTTAGGAAACCAAGAAATGACACAAAATAAATGACCAAAATTACTCTAAGTGCACTCTTTAAAGCAGACCTGGGCAAATTAAGGCCCACATGCGGCCCGTTGAGCTTTTCAATCTGGCCCAAACGGACATTCACAAATATTTTTTTTATATCTTTAAGATGGAAAGGGTAGCTGCCATTATGATGTGCATTGATGTTTTCAAATTACCATAAGTCTTCAACTATACAACACATTTCAATAGTTGGAATCTGCGCTTTTGCATGATATTTTAGTGACTAGTCTTGTCCTGATACCAATATTATTTTGATACTTTTCGGTACTTTTCTAAATAAAGGGGACCAGAAAAAAATGCATTATTGGCTTTATTTTAACAAAAAATCTTAGGGTGTGGCAGACCGGTACTTTTCAAAGGCGGTATGGTACCGAATATGATTCATTACAACCCTACTAGTGACTATGGTAATCTACGTCACAGCAGGTCAGACGAGGCACCAAGCAGTGTGGGTGGGGAGCGTTTCCACAGAGTGTTTCCAGAGCCTGAAATGTGGGTGTCAGGGACAGACGTGGAAGGAGATTTTTACAAGAAACTTCTAAAGCTTAGTGATGTATCACATATATCAGATTGTAGATGTTGTTTGTGTTTTTACCCATCACGTTCATATTTCGCTGTGTTTAGTGCATTTTTGTTGCATTTGGCTTGATTGTAAAATATGTCGATTGAGAGGGGGTGTGACATTCATATTGGTGTTAGTTTTCATTGTTATGCTGATGACACCCAACTCTACATGCCCCTAAAGCTGACCAACACGCCGGATTGTAGTCAACTGGAGGCGTGTCTTAATGAAATTAAACAATGGATGTCCGCTAACTTCTTGCAACTCAACGCCAAGAAAACGGAAATGCTGATTATCGGTCCTGCTAAACACCGACATTTATTTAATAATACCACCTTAACATTTGACAACCAAACAATTACACAAGGCGAATCAGTAAAGAATCTGGGTATTATCTTCGACCCAACTCTCTCGTTTGAATCACACATTAAGAGTGTTACTAAAACGGCCTTCTTTCATCTCCGTAATATCGCTAAAATTCGTTCTATTTTATCCACTAGCGACGCTGAGATCATTATTCATGCGTTCGTTACGTCTCGTCTCGACTACTGTAACGTATTATTTTCGGGTCTCCCTATGTCTAGCATTAAAAGATTACAATTGGTACAAAATGCGGCTGCTAGACTTTTGACAAGAACAAGAAAGTTTGATCATATTACGCCTATACTGTATATACCTTTATATACATATATACCTATACTGGCTCATCTGCACTGGCTTCCTGTGCACTTGACGATGTTACTTTAAGGTTTTACTACTTACGTATAAAATACTACACGGTCTAGCTCTGTCCTATCTTGTCGATTGCATTGTACCATATGTCCCGGCAAGAAATCTGCGTTCAAAGAACTCCGGCTTATTAGTGATTCCCAGAGCCCAAAAAAAGTCTGCGGGCTATAGAGCGTTTTCTATTCGGGCTCCAGTACTATGGAATGCCTTCCCGGTAACAATTAGAGATGCTACCTCAGTAGAAGCATTTAAGTCCCATCTTAAAACTCATTTGTATACTCTAGCCTTTAAATAGACCCCCCTTTAGACCAGTTGATCTGCCGTTTCTTTTCTTTTCTCCTCTGCTCCCCTCTTCCTTGTGGAGGGCGGGGGCCACAGGTCCGGTGGCCATGGATGAAGTGCTGGCTGTCCAGAGTCGGGACCCGGGGTGGACCGCTCGCCTGTGCATCGGCTGGGAACATCTCTGCGCTGCTGACCCGTCTCCGCTCGGAATGGTGTCCTGCTGGCCCCACTATGGACTGAACTATTACTATTATGTTGGATCCACTATGGACTAGACTCGCACAATATTATGTCAGACCCACTCGACATTCATTGCATTCGGTCTCCCCTAGAGGGGGGGGTGGGTTACCCGCATATGCGGTCCTCTCCAAGGTTTCTCATCGTCATTCACATCGACGTCCCACTGGGGTGAGTTTTTCCTTGCGCTTATGTGGGCTTTGTACCGAGGATGTCGTTGTGGCTTGTGCAGCCCTTTGAGACACTTGTGATTTAGGGCTATATAAATAAACATTGATTGATTGATATGTTCTCAATATTCAGGGTTTTATCGTGCATGGAAAAAAAATTAAATTCCATTCCGTTTTTAAGGCGGTCTGTCATAACATTTTTAGCATTCAATCAGACTTTATTGTGAGGTTTTGTATTAGTTTTCCTAAATATAGATATACCAGCGCCAAGACACATTTTTTTCTCTAAATTTGGCCCCCGAGTCAAAATAATTGCCCAGGCCTGCTTTAAAGCTCCATGTCCATCATAAGAGTATTATTTACACACTTAAATATCCACTTATAGCTGGTGCTGTACCCACCATTTCCCTCTATTTCGCGTGTCAGACACTGGATGAGGGTGAAGATGAGGAGAATGACCAAGGAGGCCATGCCAATCCCGCGGAATGTTACAGCAGCACCTGTAAAGTGAACAAATGCGAAAATTTACTAGTTGTCTCGACACTTCTTGGACTTGCTGACGCTCGGCCCTGGCCAACATTGATGAAATCTAATAGGATATACTCCAGCTAACCTGTGACCCTGAATAAATGATAGTGTAGAAAAGACAGTCAATGAGATAATCAATGAACCAAGAAAAACACAAAAAGGTAGACACTAGCTTGGGACCTTCTTGCTAGGGGGAACCACAGGAAAAGAGCTAAATGAATCAGAGTCTCATACCAAAGTAACCAACCAGCAACCCCCCAACCATGGCCCCACAGCCACGGCCCAGCCCGAGGTGAAGCCCCTGTAGGATGCCCTGCGCCGACGTCCTGAGATCCGGTGGGACTGCAGCGCTCAAGAAGGAGATACAAGCTGCCCAAACAGAGGCGTGCGTCACACCTGCAAGACAACCAAGTGTACCAGTTACTCACTGTAACAATTCTAAAAGGAGTTGTGGGTAAAATGATGATTAATGACAACCAGTCCATTCAAATATTACTATATGGATGTTCCCATCAGGGTATTATGCTGCTGATTCTGATACCAAACATCCATGACTGAGATCAACCGATACCAATACCGAACACCAATGTATTTATGGTGAGTGCTATGGGCAGTTTAAAGATATCCACACAATATTTAAACTTCTTATTAGAGATGTCCGATAAAATCGGCCTGCCGATATAATCGGCCGATAAATGCTTTAAATTGTAATATCGGAAATTCAATATCGGTTTCAAAAAGTAATAATTAATTACTTTTTTTAAAACGCCGCTGTACGGAGCGGTAAGTACAGAGCAGTTGGGTCTCCCAGTCAGCAGCCCCTCCCCTCTCCCCTCTCCCACACACAACACAGGAGTTGACGACTGCAGAATGAGAGGTTTACTGGCGACGCTTGATGACCTCATCAAACCGCCGCACGCGGAGCTTAACAACAACAAGAGTGTGTTGTTGCCGGTGCTGTAGCCGTGGCTAACAAGCGAGCTCGCTCGATGACTGACTAACAACACCATGTCTATGGTTTGGGATTATTTTAAAGGGGAACATTATCGCCAGACCTATGTAAACGTCAATATATACCTTGATGTTGCAGAAAAAACACCATATATCTTTTTAACCGATTTCCGAACTCTAAATGGGTGAATTTTGGCGAATGAAACGCCTTTCTATTATTCGCTCTCGGAAGCAATCCGCCATTTTCTCAAACACATTACAAACACCGAGTCAAATCAGCTCTGTTATTTTCCGTTTTTTCGACTGTTTTCCGTGCCTTGGAGACATCATGCCTCGTCGGTGTGTTGTCGGAGGGTGTAACAACACGAACAGGGACGGATTCAAGTTGCACCAGTGGCCCAAAGATGCGAAAGTGGCAAGAAATTGGACGTTTGTTCCGCACACTTTACCGACGAAAGCTATGCTACGACAGAGATGGCAAGAATGTGTGGATATCCTGGGACACTCAAAGCAGATGCATTTCCAACTGGACTGGACAGATCAGCTTTCAGGAAAATAGAGCGGATGAGGGTATGTCTACAGAATATATTAATTGATGAAAACTGGGCTGTGCATGTTGTTGCCAAATGTATTTCATATGCTGTAAACCTAGTTCATAGTTGTTAGTTTCCTTTAATGCCAAACAAACACATACCAATCGTTGGTTAGAAGGCGATCGCCGAATTCGTCCTCGCTTTCTCCCGTGTCGCTGGCTGTTGTGTCGTTTTCGCTTGCATACGGTTCAAACCGATATGGCTCAATAGCTTCAGTTTCTTCTTCAATTTCGTTTTCGCTACCTGCCTCCACACTACAACCATCCGTTTCAATACATGCGTAATCTGTTGAATCGCTTAAGCCGCTGAAATCAGCGTCTGAATCCGAGCTAATGTCGCTATAGCTTGCTGTTCTATGCGCCATGTTTGTTTGTATTGGCATCACTATGTGACGTCACAGGAAAATGGACGGGTGTATATAACGATGGTTAAAATCAGGCACTTTGAAGCTTTTTTTAGGGCTATTGCGTGATAGGTAAAATTTTGAAAAAAACTTCGAAAAATAAAATAAGCCACTGGGAACTGATTGTTAATGGTTTTAACCCTTCTGAAATTGTAATAATGTTCCCCTTTAAAGTGTGTCTAATGGATAAAAAACTGGCAATCTGCAATGACTGCAAAAAGTTGTTTATGCGAGGAGGAACCAAGACGTCTTCCTTCAGCATTTCAGAAGCTCTGACTGACTGCTAGGCCACTTCAAGCACTCACCACTAGCTTGCAGCACATTTGTGTTACTCATACAAATACATTAGAGCAGGACAGATTGAGCCCAGTTTATAATTCCCTGTTATACAGTATACCAGGCAGTCTTGCACTAAAGGAGGACTATGTTATTGTTTACTTTATTACTCTAGTGTACTCTGTACTGAAGCTGTGTGCCTTCATTGTTTTTGTAGCTGTTGTTTTGAGGCATGTTTAAGAAAAAAAATAAAAATAATGCACTTTGTGAAAGTCAAAGTATAGTATTTCCCATAGTTGTAGTGGGTTATCAGGATTATCTCAGGGAGAGCATGTCCCAAAATCCAAGCTGCTGTTATGAGGCTTGTTAAAAAAAATAATGCACTTTGTGACTTCAATAATAAATATGGCAGTGCCATGTTGGCACTTTTTTTTTCCATAACTTGAGTTGATTTATTTTGGAAAACCTTGTTACGTTGTTTAATGCATCCAGCGGGACATCACAACAAAATTAGGCATAATAATGTGTTCATTCTACAACTATTGGTTGATATCGGTATGGTAATTAAGAGTTGGACAATATCGGAATATCGGATGTCGGCAAAAAAGCCATTATCGGACATCTCTACTTCTTATTCTTTTCCCTTATGTGTAATATGTTCAGCCTAATCGACCAGTGATAATGTTACAAAATGCAGTTTATTTGCCGATTTGTCTCTTTAGCTTAGAGAAGTGGCTTCACGCGTGTATGGAAACAAATAATCAGCTGCTACATCAGGGGTGGGCAAACTTTTTGGCTGAGGTGCTACAATGGCTTTTGATATTTGACAGACAGGCCGGGTGAGCACATGTTCAAAGCATACTAAATTTGTTAGAACTAGGAGTCGGCTGGGGGCAGCACGGTGGAAGAGGGGTTAATGCGTCTGCCTCACAATACGAAGGTCCTGAGTAGTCGTGAGTTCAATCCCGGCCTCGGGATCTTTCTGTGTGGAGTTTGCATGTTCTCCCCGTGAGTGCGTGGGTTCCCTCCGGGTACTCCGGCTTCCTCCCACCTCCAAAGACATGGAGGTTGATTGGCAACACTAAATTGGCCCGAGTGTGTGAATGTGAGTGTGAATGTTGTCTGTCTATCTGTGTTGGCCCTATGATGAGGTGGCGACTTGTCCAGGGTGTACCCTGCCTTCCGCCCGATTGTAGCTGAGATAGGCTCCAGCGCCCCCCGCGACCCCGAAAGGAATAAGCGGCAGAAAATGGATGGATGGATAGGAGTCGGCTTCTCAAACATGGACTATTTTAATCATAATACATCTGTGGAAGGGGCGTGGTCCAGGCGTCACCTGCGGGCAGGGCATGTGCAGGAGCCGGCTGTGAAGCAGATGACAGGTGAGTGGATATCTCAGCTGGAACGAGTTAGCTAATAACCTGTCTCTTTATTAGCAGCGTTGGGGACCGCAGAGGGCGAGCTGAAAAGCTGGAGAGGAGAGCCGCAAGAAAGAAGAACAAAAAGAGAATGAAGAACAAAAAGAGAATGAAGAGACTTTAAAAGAATAATAAAAAGAAGATTGTAAACCTGGCAAGCACGCTTGGCTCCAATTATGTCGGTCCTAAAAGAACCCCACGACACGAGTCGTTCACACAACTATGTTCAACAATATCATATCAAAGAAACACACAAATGGTGTTAAAGGGTTAACACTTACATTCTCTATTAGTGGGAGTAGTGTTGTTAATCACCCATTTTTGCCAGTGCCTCAAAGTCCAGTATCAGTTTTGTTGTGGCAATTCTCAAAACAGATTCTCAATTCTGTTTTAATATTTGGCGGGCCGGATTAAAAGGGACCAGATGTGGCCCGCGGGCAGTAGTTTGCCCACCATTGTACTAGATCAGGGGTGCTCATTACGTCGATCGCGAGCTACCGGTCGATCTCGGAGGGTGTGTCAGTCGATCACCAGCCAGGCATTAAAAAAATAGTCCTAAAAATGAGCGATCATAAATCTTCACTATGACGTCACTTTCGTCACTTGATTGACATTCACGGGACCCGAGGGTCTTCTGAGATGACGCTAGCTGCTGCCAGCTCATTAAAATTACCGACTGGAAGGCGAGAAACACTTTATTTCAACAGACTCTGGCGCCGTACCTGTCGTCAAAACTCCAAAGACCGACTGCACAGTTGTGCTACCAAAATAAGAGTCTCAGAAAGCTGGCGTGCACAAGCTAGCAAGCTACGGAGTTTGCCGACAATGTATTTCTTGTAAAGTGTATACAAAGGAGTACGGAAGCTGGACAAATAAGATGCCAAAAACCAACCACTTTCATGTGGTATTGGACAGAAAGGAGGACTTTTTTTCTCCTCCATTCGAAAATGCGGACCTTATCAGCACCACTGCATAATCAATGCAAGTCATCAGAATCAGGTAATACTTATATTCTTGTCTTCATGAAAGAAAGGAATCTATATGTGTTAAACATGCTTGTATTATCTTTAAACACCTTTAACTTATTAACAATATTAACTATATGTGTTAAACATGCTTGTATTATCTTTAATCACCTTTAAGTTGTTAACAATATTAACTATATGTGTTAAACATGCTTGTATTATCATTAAACACCTTTAATTTATTTACAATATTAACTATGTGTTAGACATGCTTGTATTATCATTAAACACCTTTAACTTGTTAACAATATTAACTATATGTATTAAACATGCTTGTATTATCATTAAACACCTTTAATTTTTTAACAATATTAACTATATGTGTTAAACATGCTTGCATTATCTTTAAACACCTTTTACTTGTTAACAATATTAACTATATGTATTAAACATTCTTGTATTATCATTAAACACCTTTAACTTGTTAACAATATTAACTATATGTATTAAACATTCTTGTATTATCATTAAACACCTTTAATTTTTTAACAATATTAACTATGTGTTAAACATGCTTGTATTATCATTAAACACCTTTAACTTGTTAACAATATTAACTATATGTATTAAACATGCTTGTATTATCATTAAACACCTTTAATTTTTTAACAATATTAACTATATGTGTTAAACATGCTTGCATTATCTTTAAACACCTTTTACTTGTTAACAATATTAACTATATGTATTAAACATACTTGTATTATCATTAAACACCTTTAATCTTTTAACAATATTAAATATGTATTAAACATACTTGTATTATCATTAAACACCTTTAATGTATTAACAATATTAACTATATGTTAAACATGCTTGCATTATCATTAAACACCTTTAACTTGTTAACAAAAACAAATATTTCATAAATAAGTAAATGTAAATTATATATATGAATGAGGTAGATCCCCACGACTTGATCAATTGAAAAGTAGCTCGCCTGCAGAAAAAGTGTGAGCACCCCTGTACTAGATGCTTGTCAGCCAGGGGGCTAAAAATAAATATTGTCAGCCAGAGGGGTTCGGCAATAAAATGCATTAATCGGCGAACACATTGTTTTTCAAAAAAATCGGGCGATACTGATCGATGGCAGATTGATAGGCACATCCTTCATAAATACTATATTTGGTCATCTTTGGCGTCGAGACTCTCCCGAAGGTCAGTGCAGCGAAGACACAACAAAGTCCCTTCTTGTCTCTCATGGACACACACTTGTTGTTGTTGACTTTGGACTAGCGACTGCACAGACATCAAGGCCGCAGAACAGAGACACACTACGGGCTTACACACACACTTGCAACCACAAAAATATACGCCACACGTACACCCCCCCAACCCAACGCCCTTGACGCAAATCCCGTAGGGGTGATGAATGGATGGTCAGCGCCTGAGAGCTGCGGCCTATCATCATGACCTCGCCCTCCCCTCTGTTGCTAGATATCTGGAGATGTACGTTGTAGTATGTATATGTGCTTTGCTATGGAGGTTTTTTCCCACTCCAGACTGTATTTTTTTACTCATCCTTCCCCAGCGTTTTACCTTTTCCCATCTTTTACGGGGCGCTTTGTGGCGACCCATCAGCGTTCCTGTTCTGTAACCCTGCACACTGTTTGTTTGTCTAATCTTGAACGGGTTTGTGCTGAAAACAAAGTTTTGTTGTACTTGTGCAATGACAATAAATACCTATCCTATCCTATCCTTTCTTTTGCATTTAATAACTGCAAAAAATCTACATATAATCAAAACCTTGTCAAATGACATGAAACTATATGCTCACCACAAAAGTACATATTTATAATTTGAACATAAAACAACATGCTGTAAAGGTAATCAATTCATTAAACCGATCTAAAAATGGCTGAAGTCAGGTTTATCAACACGAAAATAGTTACTAATTTATATCAAACTGCTGCAACAAAAATGAGGTACCGTATTTTCCGCACTATTAGCCGCACCTAAAAACCACAAATTTACTCAAAAGCTGACAGTGCGGCTTTTAACCCGGTGCGCTTTATATATGGAATAATATTAAGATTCATTTTCATAAAGTTTCGGTCTCGCAACTACGGTAAACAGCCGCCATCTTTTTTCCCCGTAGAAGAGGAAGTGCTTCTTCTTCTACGCAAGCAACCGCCAAGGTAAGCACCCGCCCCCATAGAACAGTAAGCGCTTCTTCTTCTACTGTAAGCAACCACCCGCCCGCGTAGAAGAAGAAAAAGCGCGCGGATATTACCGTACGTTTCATTTCCTTTGTGTGTTTACATCTGTAAAGACCACAAAATGGCTCCTACTAAGCGACAGGGATCCGGTTCATGAAAAGACGCAATCTCTCCATCCGCACACGGATTACTATTTCACAGCAACTGCCTAAAGACTTTCAAGAAAAGCTGGCTACTTTCCGTGCATATTGTAAAAACAAGATAGCTGAAAAAAAGATCCGGCCAGAGAACATTATCAACATGGACGAGGTTCCACTGACTTTTGATATTCCTGTGAACCGCACTGTGGATACAACGGGAGCACGTACGGTGAATATTCGCACCACAGGGAATGAGAAGTCATCCTTCACTGTGGTTCTAGCTTGCCATGCTAATGGCCAGAAACTTCCACCCATGGTGATATTCAAAAGGAAGACCTTGCCAAAAGAGACCTTTCCAGCCGGCGTCATCATAAAAGCTAACTCGAAGGGATGGATGAAGAAAAGATGAGCGAGTGGTTAAGGTAAGTTTAAGTTTACGCGAAGAGGCCGGGTGGCTTTTTTCACGCAGCTCCGTCCATGTTGATATACGATTCCATGCGCGCCCACATCACGCTGGTTTTAATATATTATTAAAGTTTGACTGACCTATTTGACTGTTTTTTTGACATTCCTTTAGCGCAGTTAGATGCGGCTTACAACACGGGGCGGCTTATAGGTGGACAAAGTTTTGAAATATGCCGTTCATTGAAGGCGCGGCTTATAACCCAGGGCGCCTTATGGTGCGGAAAATACGGTACTCAATACAATTATGGGGTGATTAAGAATGCAGCTGATCTCCAGCACCCCACACGACCCCGTAAGGGACAAGCAGTAGAAAATGGGTGGATGGATAAACAATTCAAGATAATAATTTGAAATTAATTAACAATCAACATTTAGTTTTAAATACATTTTCAATACAATTTAACCGCAAATAATATTACAACTTCAGGATGACTTTTATGGGTGCAAAACAGACACAGTAGGGGGCGCTCCACAGTCCCCATGGTTAATAATCACTAACAGACAGTAGACATGTTGATAGCTACTGACTTTTTACATAGTCTCTACTTTTTATCTTCCTGGCACAGCTTTGGAGCCATCTGCTCTCCTGGGTCCTAGACTCTGCCCCATTCTGCACACAGGCATAATCACATTACCTTGAAGGATCTCCATGGGCAGCACAGTCCAGGCATTCTGCAGGTATGAGATGTAGAGGTAGCGTGCCGTGTTGCAAGCCAGGCCAATGTACAGCACCCTGCGGGCGAGACCACATCCACATTTTTAGCATATCGGTGACGTGTGCGTCAAAACGGTTAAAGCTATCATCCGACACTGACGAGGAAATCTAAACGTGACACACCCTGGGAACACAAATTCACAAACGGACTGAATCATTGCCTTTGCTCAGAACACACAACGTGTTTGCAGTCACATTCTGTACATGTTCACACACCCGTGACATGTAGGTGTGACCTTTGAAATAGCAGAATAGAGCCTGAGGTAGGCAAGTTTGATTGTTAAACATTTGACTTATTCTTGTCAAGCTATGCCTTCTTGTGGAGTTGTGCACTCCTGGCGCAACATAACTAATTACACAGTCACGTTTTACATCACTAATACATTTGTCTAAAGCAGGGATGCTCAAACTTTTTACCTCCAAGGGCTGTATGCAAAACAGGAACTTTGAGCATGAAACACAAATATAAATGTAAATAATAAAGCTCTTTAATTAGTGCAAATAACATGGATAGATGGCAACTAGTCAGCCTTGCGGAGATGCCATCAAAAGTTAAAGTACCAATGATTGTCACACACACTAGGTGTGGTGAAATTTGTCCTCTGCATTCGACCCATCCCCTTGGGAGGTGAGGGGTCCACGTTAATCAACATTAAACTCCCTCAAGTTGTTGCTCAGATTAAATAAAATGACACAACTTTTCTTCTACATATAAAAAGTGCAACATTAAACAGTTTCAAGTCAACTCAGCCTCAGATTAACTTTTCTTCCCCCCCACCCCCCAGCCTGGCTAACTTGGCAGTAAGAAGATATATGGGCTCATTGTTCTTCCACCACAGAAGTGGGTCAAAATCTAGCTTTTAAATGCAATATGGACTTAAATCTGCAGCTATAAAAACATTTGTTATTGCTTTAGCCCTGCCTGACTCGCCGAGGAGAGGCTGCTTGAATGCGGTGGTGACGCTTGTGTTATGAGAGTAGCGTGTGTGTGTGTGTGTGTGTGTGGCCCTTTAATATGTGACAGCATGTGAGGTGAGTGTGTGGGCGAGCGAGGTGAGGGAGCGGTAGCGTGAGTGGCTAGTGTTTTGTTGGATTGGCTGTGTGCAAGACCTCAATAAAGCCACGATTTGCAACTAATCGCCGGACTCGTCATTTACCCTGGAGTCCGGAGCTGTGGAGACCCACTGCCGGGTAGAGTGAAGGGTGTTGCCCCCGAGAATACATCGGCCCTGGAGGAGTGTCTCCCCTGCGCTCCTCGACTACGGTCTGGGAGCCGGAAGCAGGAAAGGTGCAACACACGTTTGACGTGTTGTCAGAAGCAGCTGCTGAACAATGTCGGCAAACCTCCGTCCTCCATTGTTGTATCGCACAGCCAAAGTGTTCCCAAACGGGAGATCTTACCGAGGCAGGAGGGTCTTCCAGCTCTGGCTTTTACGTGTTGTCCTAGCCCATGGGTCGGCAACCTTTACCAGTCAAAGAGCCATTTTGAGCAGTTTCACAAATTAAAGATAACAACGGGAGCCACAAAATTTTTTTGAAATTTAAAACGAAATAACACTGCATAAAAAGTATTTTTTTTGCTTTGTGCTATGTGTAAAAAAGACACACTACCCATACCTTAATATGGAATTTGAATGCTGGTGCAGCATGCGGGTTTTATATAAATGGCACTTGACAGCGGCACGCGGGTATTATATGAATGGCGCTTGTCAGCGTCATGCGTGCCGTGATGGTACAGCATATAGCACCCACTACATCCAGCGTGCATGATCAGCCACACGTGTATGGGGGCTTCCGCTTGCTCACGTAGGTGACAGCAAGGCATACTTGGTCAACAACCACACAGGTTACACTGACGGTGGCGGTATAAAAAAAAAAAAAAACTTTAACACTCTTACTAATAATGCGCCACACTGTGAACCCACACCAAACAAGAATGACAAACACATTTCGGGAGAACATCTGCACCGTAACAAAACATAAACACAACAGAACAATACCCAGAATCCCATGCAGCCCTGACTCTTCCGGGCTACATTATACACCCCCGCCCACCTCAACCGACGCACAGAGGGGCGGGGGGGTTGATGTGTGAGGGAGCAGGGTTGGGGTGGGGGCGGGGTTTGGTAGCGGGGGTGTATAATGTAGCCCGGAAGAGTCAGGGCTGCATGGGATTCTGGGCATTTGTTCTGTTGTGTTTATGTTGTGTTAAGGTGCAGATGTTCTCCCGAAATGTGTTTGTCATTCTTGTTTGGTTTTGGTTCAAAGTGTGGCGCATTATTAGTAAGAGTGTTAAAGTTGTTTTATATGGCCACCGTCAGTGTAACCTGTGTGGCTGTTGACCAAGTATGCCTTGCTGTCACATACTTGTGCAAGCTGAAGACGCATACTACATAAAAAGGGGTTGGGCTGGCACGCTGTTAACACAGATTGTAGAGGGCGCCAAATGCTGTACCGTCATGGCACGCCCTTAGTATAACTGTAATATATAATATAATATAACAATGATATTAAAAGCTATGTATATAATGATATTAAAAGCTATGTATATAATTTATACCGTATATCATCTATATCGCGCAACCCTAACCTACATTATTGCAAGACATCTGTTAATTGGCAATGGTCTACGAGACTGGTTTAAACAAAGGAGCAGTATGTTGCAATATGTTAAAAGATCTCACCTGATGTGTCCCACCAGCTCAATGAACTTGTGACTGGTGAAGTAGGCGGCGAGCTCCGAGGCGTGACTCAAGACGGAGCAGACGCCAAACAGCGTGTATGTGCCTTGCAGGTCCTCCAGGTGCCAGTACAAGAAGCTGAAGACAAAGCCGTAGCCGAAACCCATGAACCACGCCACAAATAGAACCGAACTGTAGCGCACGCTGCACAACAGCCTTAGAAGGTCACTGTAGTGGAACTCCTGACTGACGTCGGTGCTGATGGTGGTCGGGTCCACCTCGGGTGTTCCCTCTGCCGCGCCCTCGGGAACCTCTCGCAGATAGTCACCGCCTTTTTCAAAATAGAACTGTGTGGCAACGACGAAAGCTGCACCCATCAGCACACCGAAGACGATGAAGGCAATCTGATAGTTGCGGAGGCGGAAGTCGGGCACGATGCAGCCAACGCTGTCGATGACCACGGAGATGTGCGTGTGGTCGATCCAAATGCCCACCAGCAGCATGGCGAGCCCCCAGCCCAGAGAACCCCACATCCTCTGCAACCCGTAGCGGTCGCGGGCCTTGCCCAAGTACTGCAGTGTGACCGTGTCCACAATGGTGACAGCCGGAGCGCTGAAAAACTCGCCAACGATGATGACAAGCAGAATAATCAGGAAAATGTTCTCCACTTGGATGTTGTCGTAGATTATCTGGTACTCCTTGGTACCGGTGGGAGCAGGAACAGCGGTTGTTGTGGTGCTGTCGGTGGTGTTAATAGAGAGCGATGTGTCATCGATGCTTCTTTGGAATATGGAGATCGGGAACTCGGGAAGCCAGCTGCGGCGAACCCGGATAGTGGAGTTGTTGTCCAGCGTGAAGTTTCCTGGAGTGGTAACGGTGGGCGCCACCGTCACATCAGCTCCCTTCTCCACACATTTCATGTCAGCCGGCTTCACAAAGCCAATGCCGCAGTTGAACACCAACCAGCAGAAAACCGAGAACAGCAGCACCGCCTTTCCCTTCTTAAAGCGGTCCGCCATCACACCCCAGAAAGGAGCGCTGCAGAATTCTATGAAGTAACGGATGCCGACCAGGAGGCCGCTGCGACTGGCGGACATTCCCAGCTGCTTATAGTAGACGGCAAGCAGCGGGTGCAGTGAGCCATAAGCGGCGTAGAAGAAGAAGTAGAAGACTTTGGAGATGAGGAGGTGACTGTTGATTCGCAGACACATCCTCTGACAACAGTCGAGAGAGTCAGGCGGCGAGTCCGCGGGCGGCTCGGACAGGTCGGCGGCGGAGGGCGTGGATGGAGCACTCCTCTGTTGCAGCGACAGTGAGGCGAAGGCTTCCGCCATTGCATACTTGTTCTTTGGCTTCTCCTCATCATCTGTGAGGATAGCAACCTTGTCGTCAGCTGGCATATCTGGAAACAATTAAGAGACCTTGAAATTCCCAGAACAACCATGATTCACTAACACTTGAAAATGACTCAGTGTGTTGAATTTGAGAGGCATTTACTGGCAAATCATCAAGCAATGGGACGAGTTTTTAAGACTAAACGTCTATGAGTTAATACCCAAGAAGCACAAGACATTAAAACAACGTTAAGAAATGTTGAATTAGGTCCTGACGTTGAGCACTCAAACAAAACATCATACCTGCCAACTTTTGAAATCAGAAAAACCTAGTAGCCAGGGTCCAGGGGCCGCAGGCCCCGGTAGGTCCAGGACAAAGTCCTGGTGGGGGGTTCAGGGGCCCGACGCAAAATGATTATTAGCATTCAGACAGGTTAAAATGTTGCTAAAACCATCACTTTTCTATCAGTCACAGTGACTTTTCAAAACAAAAATATTACAGCAAAAATCATATGGGTTGATTGACATGTTTATTCTGTAAGCTAACTTCAATAGTTTGAAATTATGTTGACAGTTAATGCCAGTTATCCTGTCAACCTTTCACAAGACTTCAATTTGTTAATTGAAAGTATAAACAGTATAAACAATTTTTACAGTAAACAAATGGTAAAACAGTACTAAACAATTCCATTAAAAAAAAAATTGGTGTCATTAACTTTCTGTCCAATCTTGTATAATCTACTGCCTTGTTCAATTGTAAAAAATATTCTGTGCCTAAAATTCACATTTCTATCACAATTATCATACTGTAAACATGGTAAGCTAACTTCATTAAAATTAATAGTCCTGTCAATAGCATGGAATTACAATTCAAATGTAGTTTTTTTGTAAGCCTTTCAAAAGAATTCAAAATATGAAAAAATTAATGAAAATTAATTTAAGCCATCAGACACTTGAAAAGTGGCACATCACATCTTTAATGTAATCATTTTAACTTTTCAACAGAAATAGCACTGCAAAAATATTAAGGACATACTTCTGTATTTTGGTAGTTATGCTGTCAACATTTAACAAGATTTCTTCAACTTGGACTTGAAAGCATAAACAGTATAAACACTTTTAACAGTATAACAGTACTAAACAATTCCAATAGATAACATTGGTGTCATTACCTTTTTGTGGCTAAAATCCAAAAAACGTTGAAAGTTTTCCACTTGTATCGCTAGCAACGGCATTAGACTTGTGTTTTTTTGTCCCAACGTGGTCTTTTACATCGCTAATTCCTCCGTGTCCGATCGAAAAATCTTGTCTGCACAAGGTGCAATTCGCGTAGTTTTCACCCTTTTTGGAACGGATAATTATTCCCGGATAGGCTTTTGAATATTCTTCACGGAATGACTGCAGTTTTCTTTTCGGTTTAAGACTCGTTTGCAATTTTTCTCCGGCTGATTCCATGATCGTTCGCTCGTTTGGAAACAATGGCAACAGGTGCCTCGTGCTTGGCAGCGGTGCTATAAATAGCCTCGCGCATGGCATTCGGAATGGCTCGATAGGAAGTTACGGGAAGCAGTGTCGATTGTCATTGTTGTTACGCGATTTCGTGAATAAAACTTTTAAAAAATATATATTTTTAATTAATGAAAAACCGTATTTTTTATCACTGCAACCGTAACCCGGAATAGGTTGATGAAAACCGTACTAATTACGGGAAAACCGGAGTAGTTGGCAGGTATGTAACATTGAAACAACACGCTTTTTGACAACGTTTATTCAATGTCAGGTTGTGACGTTGATTTGACCATTGAAATTTGGTCTTTTCCTGACCAACAACGTGGATCCAATGTTGGACATCAATGTCTCAATTTACAAATAAAACTATTTTGTAACATTGTTTCAAAGTCAGTTTTAGAGAACATGTACTGTATGTACAGTACAGGCCAAAAGTTTGGACACACCTTCTCATTTCAATGCGTTTTCTTTATTTTCATGACATAAGGCATCAAAACTATGACACTTGTGAAGCGAAAACCCTTTCAGGTGACTACCGCTTGAAGAAACTAGAATATAAAACATGTTTTGAGTTATTTCACCTTTTTTTTTTTTTTAAGTACATAACTCCACATGTGTTCATTCATAGTTTTGATGTGACAATCTACAATGTAAATAGTTGTAAAAATAAAGAAAAGGCATTGAATGAAAATGGGTGTCCAAACTTTTGGCCTGTACTGTATGTCAAGTTTCCCTTTACTTCATAGTGTAAGGTAGAGGTGACCTAATTTATGTAGGATTATCAATAGTGGATGATAATAATCCTAACAATACATCATTACATTATCATTATTAGTGCATCTACCGGGGTCTGTAAAGACCACAGTAAACTACACAATTTGACCATGAAATCTATTGCTACTTTTACATTGCACAATTTGATGGATAACTTGCTTTGAAATCATTATTATTTGAGGGTTTTTTTGCCCTGATTTGGGATCTGAGCCGAGGATGTCGTTGTGGCTTGTGCAGCCCTTTGAGACATTCGTGATTTAGGGCTTTATAAGTAAACGTTGATTGATTGATTGATTGATTGATCATTGTAGCGACTATATTTTCAAATGGGGTGGAGCAATAAATTCCCAGAGTCAGTTTTGGCCACACGCATCTGTCTTCTTATTTACCTTCCTCCTGACACGACCATTTCTTTTTCTTTTTTTAGTTCCGCCCGTTTTCCGTTCTGGAAGACTTGGAGCTGGAATTATTTAGAGTTGTCATTTCTGTGTTTTAAAAATGTATAGGCAGAACATATACATACATATATATATATATATATATATATATATATATACATACATACATATATATATATATATATATATATATATATATACATACATATATATATATATATATATATATATATATATATATATATATATATATATATATATATATATATATATATACACACATTTACATACATACATACATACATACATATTAGAGATGCGCGGATAGGCAATTATTTCATCCGCAACCGCATCAGAAAGTCGTCAACCATCCGCAATCCACCCGATCTAACATTTGATCAGAACCGCATCCGCCCGTTGTTATATATCTAATATAGACGATGCAAGGCATTAGTGAGGTTATAAAGCTTTTGCCTGTTAAAGAAAGGAGACTGATCCAATGCAGCACAGACATTCGCGTGCCACGCTGTCAAGACCCAGACGCACACCAGTGCGCAATCATATGGGAGCCGCGCTGAGCGCACCTCCAAGCGCGTCTCGCTGCCGGCGACGGCCGGGTATATGGGCCCGACGCTCCAGCGCCATCCATTTTCAGGGCTAGTTGATTCGGCAGGTGGGTTGTTACACACTCCTTAGCGGGTTCCAACTTCCATGGCCACCGTCCTAGCTGCTGTCTATATCAACCAGGGTGAGCCCCACCCCTTTCGTGAGCGCACTGCGCGCGGAGTGACCCCTGTTACGCGCCCCCGGCAACAGGGGTGGCGGGCAGGTAAGCTGCGCGGGCGGAGCGCGCGGAGTGACCCCTGTTACGAGCCCCCGGCCACGGGGGTGGCGGGCAGGTAAGCTGCTTACCTGCTGCGCGTGACGCCGGACGCGGCGAAGGCGGACGAGGCGGGGTGTCGGTGCGGTGGGCGCGGTGGTGACCCTGGACGTGCGTCGGGCCCTTCTCGCGGATCGCCTCAGCTACGGCTCCCGGTGGGGCCCTCTCGGGGGAAGGGGCCTCGGTCCCGGACCCCGGCGAGGCGTCCCTTCTCCGCTCCGTAAAAGTGACCATCTCTTTTTTTTTTTTTCTTCTGTTGTGGCATATGCTGCAGGTGCCTGCTCGTTTTTCGTATGTGGGTAACAACATTTAACTATGTATATATATTTCCGAATTGGTTTAACTGCCACCCGCCTGAATCTATTTAAAATCTAATTTTTTTTTAACCACCCGACTCGACCCGACCCGCGGATAAAATCTAATTTTTTTAAATTTCATCCGCCCGATCCGCGGATAATCCGCGGACTCCGCGGTTGTGCCCGCAAACCGCGCATCTCTAATACATATATACATATATATATATATATATATATATATATATATATATACACACACACACACACACACACACGCACACATACATTTTATCATAATTGATTCGACGAACCAAGGTGTTGGAAAGGAATGACTCACAATGAAACCATGACAATCTAATGACAAGTGCACACATCTTCTCTTTGAATTACTTTAAGGTTATAGTCGCATTCTGTGACTCCTTGGACTACATATAAGAAGCTCTCCTGGGTTGTAATAATAAATTGAGTATACCTTTTCAAATGTTCTTGTAATCAGACCATATTTTCAGTATATTAGATGGACTGTTTACCTATTCCATCAAGGAAATAAAGAAAGCACATTGAATGAGTGTCCAAACGTGCTCATATGAAATCAAAGACAGTGTCATGTGAGGAATATTAATAAGTCACCCAACATAAGTAATGGAGATCCTTACTAACATTTAAACATCTGCCTAGCTGTCACCCACACGCCAGTGCGGACGTGTTTAGTTTCCGTCAGGAAACGTAGAAGAGGCGGAAACAATCGAACATTTAAAATAACATTTATGCGGCCAGTTAAAAGCCACACAGGTGACAAATAATGGTCAAACTGCTTACCTGCTTACGTCACCGCTTCCATTAACGTCAAACTACGGCCGCGCACTTTCTCTGGAGTTTTCCCACTTTATCGTTAGACATGCCTCATACATCCCATACAAAATGTTCCTTTCGTCGGTTCAAAGCAAGCCAATTCACCGGAATATGCCCATAACAGACTATTTTCAGCCGGCTGCTTCGTCTTTGTCTTCGGCGGACCAATAGCTCGTCAAACCGGAGCTTCCACCTGCCTGGCGATGACATCAACATCAAGTACGCCGCCACGGATGTAACTCACTTCCGTGTTGAGCTTTCAAAATAAGACACCGTCTTACATTATGTCCCGTTCAGCACTGTATTGTGAAAAACATACGCAGTTCGTCATCCTATTGTAGCGACTGGGCGTTTTCCATTTTAAAAGATTCATCTTAAACAATTAAACAGGACCGACCAGTTACATTTTCTTTAATTAGAGTTAACAAATAACTGTTTCCCATCTACTGCAGCACACTAGTGTGCCGTGAGATACAGTCTGGTGTGCCGTGGGAGATTATCTAATTTCACCTATTTGGGTACAAAATATTTTTTGCAAACCAGTAATTATAGTCTGCAAATGATGTGTTGTTGTTGAGTGGTCGTGCTGTCTAGAGCTCGGCAGAGTAACCGTGTAATACTCTTCCATATCAGTAGGTGGCAGCAGGTAGCTAATTGCTTTGTAGATGTCGGAAACAGCGGGAGACAGATGCAGGTAAAAATGTGTCTAATACTTTAACCAAAAATAAACAAAAGGGGAGTGCCCCTAAGAAAGGGCATTGAAGCTTAGGGAAGGCTATGAACAACGAAACTAAGACTGAACTGGCTGCAAAGTAAACAAAAACAGAATGCTGGACGACAGCAAAGACTTACTGTGGAGCAAAGACGGCGTCCACAATGTACATTCGAACATGACATGACAATGTCCCCACAAAGAAGGATGAAAACAACTGAAACTACTAAAAAAAAACAGATGAAAACTAGCCTTCTGGCTAATTCTGGCTTTTTTTTTTAAAACCATGTGTAGTCATGTGTTTTATGAAATTGCATTGGCCCCTTTGAAATCCTTTGATTGCTAAAACAAAGAAGATGCTGGAGCCTATCTCAGCCGCACTTCACACGCAATTCCTTCAGGAATTGCCTCTTCTAGTTGTGTGAATGTTTCAAAGCATTCATACATATGGTTTTATACACCAAAATTCATCTATTTATTCTTCTTCTTATTATTATTATTATTCTCCAGATTTTGGCATGCTCTACCTTCCACATCTTTCACCCGATTCAAACCGTTCCAACTTCAAACTGTTCAGCCTATTCAAGGAATCGCGGACTTTCCCTTGACAAATTCCAAAAATTCCCAGATTTCCAAGAATTCCAGTTGTTCCGTGACATTTTTCCCATTCAAAATGAATAGGCCATTTTTCAAACTTCCACCATTTCCACATTTTTCAACCTATTCAAACCATTCCCCCTTCAACACATTCCACCATTCTGGAAATTCAAACTTCCTCTTTTCCAAATTCCAGAATTTTCCAGAATTCTTGCTTTTCCAAAGCCCTATTTCCACCCTTTTTTTCTGGCGACTACTCCTTTCACATTTTTCAACGCATTCCCGGTTTTCCCGAAATTCCAAGAATTCCGTAATACCATTTTTAATTTCAACATGGTAGTACTTCAACATTTCTTCACCAATTAAAAAAAAAATTCAACACCAACCTTTTCAACTCATTCAGACATTATTTTTTTATTTTTAAATATGGTGCAATCGCCGCTCATGTTAACTACTAAACCGTAACTTAAAAGGGTTGGCTGAACTGCTAATACGGTATGATACAATCGCCGCCCCTGTTAACTACCAAACCATAACTTAAAAGGGTTAGCTGAACTGCTATTAAGGCATGACGCAATCGCCGCTCATGTTAACTACCGTACCATAACTTAAAAGGGTTGGCTGAACAGCTATCAAGGCATGACGCAATCGCCTCTCATGGTAACTACCGAACCGTAACTTAAAAGGGTTGGCTGAACAGCTATTAAGGCATGATGCAATCGCCGCTCATGTTAACTACCAAATCTTAACTTGAAAGAGTTGGCTGAACAGCTATTAAGGTATGACGCAATCGCTGCTCATATTAACTACCAAACGGTAACTTAAAAGGGTTGGCTGAACAGCTATTAAGGTATGACGCAATCGCTGCTCATATTAACTACCAAACCTTAACTTAAAAGGGTTGGCTGAACAGCTATTACGGTATGATGCAATCACAGCTCATGTTAACTACAAAACTGTAACTTAAAAGGGTTGGCTGAACAGCTATTAAGGTATGATGCAATCACCGCTCATGTTAACTACAAAACCGTAACTTAAAAGGGTTGGCTTAACAGCTATTAAGGTATGATGCAATCACAGCTCATGTTAACTTACAAACCATAACTTGAAAGGGTTGGCTGAACAGCTATTAAGGTATGAAGCAATCAAATTATTAGCTGTAATCTGGTGCAGAACATCTCTGTCTTTGAGCTTAATGTTTCTGTGCATTGTCCCTTTCAAATAAAGACTAAAGTAAACTATTTGAACAAATAGAAATGATCAACACAAAACATTGCAAACTTTCATTTGGAATATTTGTTGATCTGACAAGAACATTCCATTGGATTGTAATAAGTGGAACCATTATTTCCTTAAGCATATTTGAATAAAATAAACGTTTAACCAAAAGCTTTATATATGTATATGTAAGGAAAAAAACAAGTCAGTTTTGCGGAAAAACGGTTTTGGTACAAATGTGCAGTAATAATATAGTCTTATAACAAATATATTATGTGTGCAGTCATTGAGTGGGTGGGTTCATCATAGACACTATAACCTGGTGTTGCACTGTCCTCTGCTGGTCACTTGCTGGACGTTCAACTGAGACAATCAAAAACACACTTTGTAATGGCAATACATATCCTAAACTTGAGAATGTGTGTGAAGGTGCTTGTGTAAGTGCATTCTGTGTGTGTTTATAAGTTCGCAAAGAGTTACTTTCCAAGTTGTGTACACGCATGTCATGATTAAATATCCTGAAGACACTGTCAGCCAAGATGGATTTCTTAGGCCTCTCCTGGAACACAGCTGACCCCTCCAGTTGTGTTACCTTGTCATTTCACGACAACCAGCCGAGCACGGATGAGCTGCAAATAGCCGCTCTCTCTCTCACAAACACACACACACATCATCATCATCATCATCATCATCATCGGCGATCACTCGAAACGAGTATGACGATCCTCCTGGTAGGGGGGTATCCCTTTACGGAGGATGCCTGTGCGTGACTTTGTTTAACATGGGGAGACTGGTGCACAGACAGTCACCACACGGTCCTTGACAGATCTGGGTCAGGGTCCAGTGGAATGGAGTCCAAGACGACTAGGGACTGCAGCCTTCATCCGCCGTCCCAGCCGTTGTGACGCTACATAGGGTTAGCAATCATCCTCCGCCTGTTCCACTGCCCACGTGGATGTGGGGGTGCCTTCTTCCGCAATCGCAGTCGCTGTGGTAGTTCTTCCATCTACCGTCTTCCGCCTGCTCCGCCGTTGAGGTCTTCACCGTATCCCTGGCAAGGGGCAGTCAGGTACTAGGCCTTTGCCAAGGGCCACCTGGGGTAACCGTAGTAAAGGGGTTAACCTCCTAGTGCCCCAAGACCCCCGTAGAGGAGCCTACACTGCCGGATGCACTTTAACGTCATGCCCACACACACGCAAACATTGTCAGCTCCAGTTTGTATGTGTCTTGTCAAGGTGCATCAGAGACTTGATGAAGTGTACTGCATGTTGAAAATGTGGACACGCCTTGGCATCACCCAACCACTTCCCCGTTGCCTTGTGGGTTAGTCTGGGAAGACAAAAGGCTAGGGGAGCACACACCGAGAGAAAAGCAAGTGCTGGTAGGCGCGCCATAGGCGGTCCTCCGACAGACCGGAGCTCCGGCAGCCTCCTGCAGTCGTCCCGGGTTTCCCTTGCCATCGGATACAGCTCCCCACAGCGAAGAAGTGACGTTGGAGTCTACGCGTCTCTCTCGTCGTAAAGGACCTCAACGGTGGGCGGTTGATGGTTGCATGGAAGCTCCACAACGGTCACTAAGGCGGAAGAAGGCTGCAGCAAAGATGGGCCCCCAATTGTCTTGGTCTCCATGCCATTGGACCCTGGCCTTCTCTTTGCCAAGGACAGTGTGGTGGCTGTCTGTGCACCAGTCTCCACACTTCGAAAGATTCCACGTACAGGCGTTCTCTTGAAGGCAGTCCCACCAACAGGAGGGCAATCATACTCGTTTCGAGTGATCGCCGACGACGATGTACTGTATCTAATGTCTAATGTGCAGACATGGTGTAATGTGGCAGACATACGATATTGAGGTAAGACAGGTGACATAGGATAAGATAGACTTTTATTCATCCCAAAATGTAGAAATTACGTTGTTGCAGTAACAGAAGTGTAATGAAAAAACAAAGGTATTGCTCACTAATTTGTATAGATAGAAAATAAAATACAACAAAAAAACACTAATGTGGCAGATAGAGGGTGCTAGAAGGTGTAGCCCTTAGAGAGGAAGCCCTTTGCTCCAAAGCCTGGCTTTTAGTGTTTGGTGAGCAGACCTGCAAGCCAGTGGGTCAGTGTTGATTTTGGTTTTAAGAGTTTTGTTTGATGTTTGCAACCACTACATTTGAATAATAATGCTCATACCCCTTTTATGGTGTGAACCAGAAACCCAATACCCTGGTAGAAGTGTGGAGTTGTGTGCACATACACTGCCTGCCTGATATTGTGTGTGTTTGATCTTTAATTAAAGCTCTGGTTGTAGCCTTGAAGTGCACTGTGTGATTGGTTACCAGTAGTAGCAGTTTCAGCTTCCAGTTACCCGGTTAGTCTCTCCAGTCTCCAGTATTAACTGACAGGCCTGGTTTTAAAAAGCAGCATCTTCTCATCCGTGGCTCACTAGTTATAAGAGAGTTCGGTTTTTCATGGAACACATTAAAGTTCTGTGGGTGAATAATGTAAACTCACTACACCGGTATGTTTTAGCGCTTCCATAGTGAGATATAAGTTAGAACTTTACGCTACTTTATATTAGAAATGGCAACAGCGAAGGATGAATGTCTCATAACAAGAAGATAGTGAAAAAGAAGAAGCTTATCGACTACGGCATCATCAGTGGCGGACGTGCGCACATTTTCAGGACTTATGCAGATCTCAAATGCACATCAGCAGGTAGCAGAAGGTAAGAAAAGTTGGTTTTGTATAATATTGTAAAACAAAACGCCAGATAATATGTCTATTGGGTGCCATTTTGCGGTCCTTATACACACACCATAGTAATACTTGTATCTCTGACTACGATAGCCGCAATGGGCCGACAATCCATCAAGCGGTGCGGCTTCAAAGTCATACTTAAACATTTTGACAGATTTTTGAGTGCCCGTGTGTATTGTTCTTTATTCTTAATGGAACATTTAAAGTTCTCTACACATATCTCTTATGTGTGACTGCTATCTACTGGTCACACTTATCATGGTAAATGGGTTATACTTGTATAGCGCTGTGACAGTCTCTCGCTGTCGGGGTTCCATGGACCACCAAGGACTGACATGACTGCAAGCAGTTTGTGACTTTGTTTATTTTTCAATAGTACTCAGTCTCTGGCGGGTCGCTTTTCAGCTCCTTCCTCTTCCACTGCTCACTCTTCCGGTCGCTTTTCAGCCACCCGCGTAGTCGTCTGTCCCTCGCTCTCTGTGTTGATTTCGCTCTGCATGTGCTCGTGTCTCTCCAGCTCCTTCTGCCCCGTTGTTCTGGGCTGCCGCCCTTTTACACACTGGGAGGGGATTACACAATTGTGCGCAGCCGGCCACGCCTCCTCGCTGCCATCTCGGGGTCGGCCCCGGCGTGCCCCGCCTCGTTGTCGGTCTGCCGGCCACGCCTCCCCACAAGCACGTTTCTACCTTGAAGGTACTCAAAGCGCTTTGACACTATTTCCACATTCACCCATTCACACACACATTCACACACTGATGGCGGGAGCTGCCACGCAAGGCCCTAACCACCACCCATCAGGAGCAAGGGTGAAGTGTCTTGCTCAAGGACACAACGGACGTGACGAGGTTGGTAGAAGGTGGGGATCGAATTAGGAACCCTCAGGTTGCTGGCACGACCACTCTCCCAACCGCGCCACGCCGTCCCCATCGTCGTTACACCATGTACCAAATAAAATAGCTGCGAGGTCGGTAAGTGTTAGAATAATTATTTCTAAATGATCACAAAAACTTTGTTGAGGGTCTGGTGAGAAGACAAAAGCTGTCTTTGAAACCTACCAAGAGTAAGGCTCGTAAAACTCCACTGTGTAGGGGGGGAGCAAGATGAAGGTGTTTCTGTTTTCTTTCATGTTTGGTAATCAACAGAAAGATATTGTTCTAACCCAAGGACTTCAAAGCGAAGAGGAAGCAGGACCAGACTCCCCTCCAGGCGACCTCTTCTTGAACCTCCTTTTTGAAGTATTTTACAAACTCTTTTTGAACTGACCTTTTCTGTGAATTGTTGACGACCTTTTCTGTGAACTTTTTGCGACCTTTGTCCTTTGGAAACAGCAGGTGGTCATGTGGTCGGGGAGGTTCCAAAATAAAAGAAGGAGGCGTGCAATCTTTTGGCAGAGCGTGCTGAGGTACTGTACAAGGGTACAGTGTACAGATGACTCTCCTCAATATTGAGTCCAAATTGAAGTCGGTCTCTGTTTAGTTCTTTGCCTCTTGTCTTGTTTAATAGATGTCATCAGTGTTTGAACCTGACAGTAAGCACAACCAGAATTATTTCGTACATTAGGCAGTTTGCAGGCGCACTGTCGATTTTTGAGAAAATGAAATGATTTTAAGTGCGCCTTATAGTTAGAAAAATACGATATGTTTTGTTGCGATTGGAAAGGATGTTGGGTGCCGAGTGGAGGCTTGGTATATAAAAGATGGCTCAACAAGTCACAATTATTCACTGCAAGGAATTCTATTTTGAGGAATTCAAGAATCCATCCATCCATCCATCCATCTTCTTCCGCTTATCCCAGGTCGGGTCGCAGGGGAAAAGTGGACAAAGTGGCTGGGGAGAGGGAAGCCTAGACTTCCCTCTCCCCAGCCACTTCGTCCAGGGGGATCCCGAGGCGTTCCCAGGCCAGCCGGGAGACATAGTCTTCCCAACGTGTCCTGGGTCTTCCCCGTGGCCTCCTACCGGTCGGACGTGCCCGAAACCCCTCCCTAGGGGAGGCGTTCGGGTGGCATCCTGACCAGATGCCCAAACCACATCATCTGGCTCCTCTCCATGTGGAGGAGCAGCGGCTTTACTTTGAGCTCTTGCCGGATGGCAGAGCTTCTCACCCTATCTCTAAGGGAGAAACCCGCCACCCGACGGAGGAAGCTCATTTTGGCCGCTTGTACCCGTGATCTTGTCCTTTCGGTCATAACCCAAAGCTCATGACCATAGGTGAGGATGGGAACGTAGATCGACCGGTAAATTGAGAGCTTTGCCTTCCGGCTCAGCTCCTTCTTCACCACAACGGATCGATACAACGTCCGCATTACTGAAGACGCCGCACCGATCCGCCTGTCGATCTCACCATCCACTCTTCCCTCACTCGTGAACAAGACTCCGAGGTACTTGAACTCCTCCACTTGGGGCAAGATCTCCTCCCCAACCCGGAGATGGCACTCCACCCTTTTCCGGACGAGAACCATGGACTCGGACTTGGAGGTGCTGAATCCCATCCCAGTCGCTTCACACTCGGCTGCGAACCGATCCAGTGAGAGCTGAAGATCTTGGAATTCAAGAATTTATTGGCTATTTTAGTGAAGCATAATGGCTGCTAATCAATTAGCAGCTGCTGGCAGCCAGGGCCGCCTCCAGACTTTTGATGAAACGATGGACGTCACTATACGAGTTGTAAAGCGGCACCGGCGCAACACGGAGGACACCCGGGTCGCGCATGTCACACTGAGACAAAGGAAACACAAAGCACAGTGTTTGTTAGTGGAGGTGTGCTTTTGTACTTTCAACAGAGTCCTGATCCATGAACTCACAGCCACTCCCCTCTTCTCCAGCTCTTGGAAGACTCGCCGAATAGGTACGGAGAAAGACAGCGACAGCTGGCAGCCTCTCTGCTCGGGGTCGGAGGGCGTAATAATGCGAACTTGAAGTTTAGCGGGCTGGGTGGGATCCGCTGAGTAGTAGTGGGCAATCAGATACTCTAAATATCCTGTCAGTAGCACGGCCTTCCTACGCAGGGCCTGCATGCTGGTCATGTTGAAAACCTGCAGGGAACACAACATGACATAAATGACAGTGCACTGAACTTCTACACGTGGCAAATGGGTGCAGTACCTCCAAACTGGCCTGGAGGGGGCACACGAGCAAAATTGGACAGTTGGACAGTCTGAAGCCACTCACACCAGGTTGTAGATCTAGCTCTGCATACACACACACACATTGTTGCATTGCCATCATTGCGTTGAAGTGATGTGTAACGCAGGTCTCAAATTCATACTATTATGCTATTACTCTTTACTCTCTACCTACTCAGTGGCCTAGTGGTTAGAGTGTCCGCCCTGAGATCGGTAGGTTGTGAGCTCAAACCCCAATCGAGTCATACCAAAGACTATAAAAATGGGAGCCATTACCTCCCTGCTTGGCACTCAGCATCAAGGGTTGGAATTGGGGGTTAAATCACCAAAAATGATTCCCGGGCGTGGCCACGGCTGCTGCTCACTGCTCCCCTCACCTTCCAGGGGGTTGAACAAGGGGATGGGTCAAATGCAGAGGACCAAATTTCACCACACCTAGTGTGTGTGTGACAATCATTGGTACTTTAACTTTAACTTTTAACTTTAACTTTAACTTGGCGCGGTATGGCTCGGTTGGTAGAGCGGCCGTGCCAGCAACTTGAGGGTTCCAGGTTCGATCCCCGCTTCCGCCATCCTAGTCACTGCCGTTGTGTCCTTGGGCAAGACACTTTACCCACCTGCTCCCAGTGCCACCCACACTGGTTTAAATGTAACTTAGATATTGGGTTTCACTATGTAAAAGCGCTTTGAGTCACTAGAGAAAAGCGCTATATAAACATAATTCACATCACTTAACTTGCGCGCGCATTCTAGTCACGTGACGGCCGCGGTCCAATCAGCTTTGGTTATATGCCGGTAGCAGGAAGTGACTGGTATGCTCTTATTCTTTTTTTATTTTTTTTTATTTTGATTTTGATTTTATAAACCTTTTATAAAAAATGTATAAATTGCAACATTTACAAACAATTGAGAAATAATAATAATCAAAATAAGTACAAAAACAGTATAAAAACAGTACAAAACAGCGCCAGGGGGTTGTAAACTCAATAAAGTAACTAAAATAGAATGCAAAAATAAATAAATAAATAAATAAAATAAAAATAAAATATATATATATTTATATATATATATATATATATATATATATATATGTATATCCATCCCATCCATTTTCTACCGCTTATTCCCTTTTGGGGTCGCGGGGGGCGCTGGAGCCTATCTCAGCTACAATCGGGCGGAAGGCGGGGTACACCCTGGACAAGTTTCCACCTCATCGCAGGGCTATATATGTATATATATATATATATATATATATATATATATGTATATATATATATATATATATATATATATATATATATATATATATATACAAAGTGTAAAGCCATAGGCTCACACAAGTTCAGTAAATAATTTAAATTTGGTTGTTAGAGGTAGAGAGTGTTTTAACGTAGAGTTCTAATTCTTTTTTAAAGGCACAAAAAACAGGTCGGGTATTGAGAAACTTATGTTTATGAATATAAAACTTAGCCAATAATATATTGAGGTTGCAAAGGTCAAATTCCTTTGGTATGCTCTTGTTCGCTATATCAGTGTTTTTCAACCTTTTTTGAGCCAAGGCACATTTTTTGCGTTGAAAAAATCCGGAAGCACACCACCAGCAGAAATCATTAAAAAACGAAACTCAGTTGACAGTAAAAAGTCGTCGTCGCAATTGTTGTGTATGACTTTAAAGCATAACCAAGCATGCATCAATATAGCTCTTGTCTCAAAGTAGGTGTACTGTCACATCACACCCTGACTTATTTGGACTTTCTTGCTGTTTTCCCATGTGTAGTGTTTCAGTTCTTGTCTTGCGCTCCTATTTTGGTGGCTTTTTCCTCATTTTTCGGTATTTTCCTGTAGCAGTTTCATGTCTTCCTTTGAGCGATATTTCCCGCATCTACTTTGTTTTAGCAATTTTTATCCTTCTTTGCGGGGACATTGTTGATTGTCATGTCGTGTTCGGATGTACATTGTGGACGCCGTCTTTGCTCCACAGTAAGTCTTTGCTGTCGTCCAGCATTCTGTTTTTGTTTACTTTGAAGCCAGTTCAGTTTTAGTTTCGTTCTGCATAGCCTTCCCTAAGCTTCAATGCCTTTTCTTAGGGGCACTCACCTTTTGTTTATTTTTGGTTTAAGCATTAGACACCTTTTTACCTGCACGCTGCCTCCCGCTGTTTCCGACATCTACAAAGCAATTAGCTACCTGCTGCCACCTACTGATATGGAAGAGTATTACACGGTTACTCTGCCGAGCTCTAGACAGCACCGACACTCAACAACAACACATCATTTGCAGACTATAATTACTGGTTTGCAAAAAATATTTTTAACCCAAATAGGTGAAATTAGACAATCTCCCACGGCACACCAGACTGTGGTTGAAAAACACTGTTCTAACATACCTATTGTTGGATTTAATGTGACCGTAATTTGAAAGTTATGTCACAGCATTTTTTTTTTTAAAAGCCCATTTACATAACGTACATAATAGTTATTGTTGAGTTTATTTCCAACATGCATACAACGCCATGTTCTCATGTAGATCAAACAAACTTGTTCCTAAAAAATTGTCTTGAAGTCATGTTACTTAAAAACATGCTGTGCTACATGAAGCTCTTCAAACTGTGTCTTTATAGCCGAGTAGATTCATCATTTGAACAAAGTGTTTGCTGATCATGACTTCATGAAGCACATTTCAGTTATGCAATATCTCTGTCTCCATTGATTGATTGATTGCAACTCGTATTAGTAGATTGCAAAGTACAGTACATATTCCATACAATTGACCACTCAATGGTAGCACCCCAATAAGTTTTTCAACTTGTTTAAGTCGGGGTCCACGTAAATCAATTCATGGCAATGAACAGTGTTGGGAGTAACGCGTTACAAAGTAACGCGTTACTGTAACGCCGTTAGTTTCGGCGGTAACTAGTAATCTAACGCGTTATTTTTTATATTCAGTAACTCAGTTACCGTTACTACATGATGCGTTACTGCGTTATTTTACGTTATTTTTCATGTAGTATCGGATAGAAACAGAAGATCTGAGTGTGTTTTATTGCAGCGGTGGAAAAGAAAAGGCGTGCTTTGTGTGGGTGGGGGCGGGGGAGACTACCATACCGCAGTTGAGGAGCGCAAGGGAGACGTTCCTCCAGGGCCTATGTACGTCTTCGGGGCTAACAACCTTCACTTTACCCGGCAGTGGGTCTTTACAGCTGAGGGTGAATGACAAGACGGGCGGTTTGTTGCAACTTTGTGACTTTATTGGACGCAGCCATCCACCAAGATAGAGCACCTGCACACACTCACTGTCGCCGCTCGCTCACCTCTCTCGACCACTCACTCACTCACTGACGTCACTCACCTCACACGCTGTCATATCTTAAAGGGCCACACACACACACACACACACACACACACACACACACACACACACACACACACACACATACGCGACTCTCATAACAACTAACAAGACATCATGGCAAAGCCAGAAGTCGAGTTTTTTTAACATGGAGACATTCTCAATACTTTTCTTTTGTCGAGCACAAAGAAAATAACATTTTAGTTAAATGTAAGTTGTGTCTTGGATCAAAGATCCTATCTACTTAAAGTTCAAGTTAAAGTGCCATTATGTTGCAGCTATTTAAAATAGTTTTGTCAATTTGTTCTGGCCTGAAATAAATTGGCCCTTTGAAACATATCTTTGTCTTTGTGTGTTGTATGTAGACCACATTGCTTTCTGAGTTCAGTGATGCAAATGCATGTCAAGTTGATCAACAGATTGTATTATTCTCCAGTGCAATAACAGTACTGAAATGAAGACTAAAAGGGCATTAATGGGAGCCTTAAAAAAAAAGGGAAAAAAAGAAGTAACTAAATAGTTACTTTTCACAGTAACGCATTACTTTTTGGTGTAAGTAACTGAGTTAGTAACTGAGTTACTTTTGAAATAAAGTAACTAGTAACTGTAACTAGTTACTGGTTTTCAGTAACTAACCCAACACTGGTAATGAATGCAGGCTAAACTGTCAAAAACTGGAAACAAGGACACTTCACTGAAAAGCAGATTAAGCTCGGAACATCTGGAGTGACAAAAGCTGTTTTGGAATTCCTGCAAAGGACTGGACTTTATAAAGGGATCTGAGGGGACGAAGCAATTCAAATAAAGACCAGTAGAGGACAGCAATACGCCTAAGTTGCGTCTAGTCTGCTGTAACTAAAAATGATTGATTGATTGAGACTCTTATTAGTAGATTGCACAGTACAGTACATATTCCGTACAATTGACCACTCAATGGTAACACCCCGATAAGTTTTTCAACTCGTTTAAGTCAGGGTCCACGTTAATCAATTCATGGTAAAAGATGGCTAATTGTACGTCTTTAATTTGTAGAAATTCAGGGCAAAACCAATGTGTTGTTTATATGTTTTGGGAGTGTAAATGAACACCACAAGAACGCAGTGCAGGATGAAATGTTACCGTTATGCATCTGGAAGCGAGTTCTCAGGTCATGACCCCACCAGCCTGTGAGCCTGCCAATAAACAAGAATGCAAATGACATAACGCATCATACCAACTAAAGTGGAAAAAAAACAAAACATTCCATGACTTTGATTGACCTCTGCAACGCCGAGCAAGAGAAGTAGAAGGAAGACAAACTATTCCAAGTTTTGACAGAAAAACGCATCATCCATCCATCCATACATCCATTTTCTACCGCTTGTCCACCTTTTGGGGTGGCAGGCTGGGGAGCCTATCTCAGCTGCAATCGGGCGGAAGGCCGGGTACACCCTGGACAAGTCGCCACCTCATCACAGGGCCAACACAGATAGACAACATTCACACACTAGGGACCATTTAGTGCAGGGGTGCTCATTACGTCGATCGCGAGCTACCGGTCGATCTCGGAGGGTGTGTCAGTCGATCACCAGCCAGCCATTAAAAAAATAGTCCTAAAAATGAGCGATCATAAATCTTCACTATGACGTCACTTTCGTCACTTGATTGACATTCACGGCACCCGAGGGTCTTCTGAGATGACGCTGGCTGCTGCCAGCTCATTAAAATTACCGACTGGAAGGCGAGAAACACTTTATTTCAACAGACTCTGGCGCCGTACCTGTCGTCAAAACTCCAAAGACCGACTGCACAGTTGCACAGTTGCGCTACCAAAATAAGAGTCTCAGAAAGCTGGCGTGCACAAGCTAGCAAGCTACGGAGTTTGCCGACAATGTATTTCTTGTAAAGTGTATACAAAGGAGTACGGAAGCTGAACAAATAAGATGCCAAAAACCAACCACTTTCATGTGGTATTGGACAGAATGGAGGACTTTTTTTCTCCTCCATTCGAAAATGCAAACTTCAGCACCACTGTCTGATTCCAATCAATGCAAGTCATCACAATCAGGTAATACACCAACTTATATTCTTGTCTTCATGAAAGAAAGGAATCTATATGTGTTAAACATGCTTGTATTATCTTTAAACACCTTTAACTTATTAACAATATTAACTATATGTGTTAAACGTGCTTGTATTATCTTTAAACACCTTTAACTTGTTAACAATATTAACTATATGTGTTAAACATGCTTGTATTATCTTTAAACACCTTTAAGTTGTTAACAATATTAACTATATGTGTTAAACATGCTTTCATTATCTTTAAACACCTTCTACTTGTTAACAATATTAACTATATGTATTAAACATACTTGTATTATCATTAAACACCTT
>NC_084585.2:9729111-9966611 GCF_033978685.3 Nerophis lumbriciformis | reverse complement strand
AGATAAGGTCCTTTTTTTTAAATTAATAAAATAAGATAAATAAATTAAAAACATTTCCTTGAATAAAAGAGAAAGTAAAACAATATAAAAACAGTTACATAGAAACTAGCAATTAATGAAAATGAGTAAAATTAAGTGTTAAAGGTTAGTTCTATTAGTGGACCAGCAGCACGCACAATCATGTGTGCTTACGGACTGTATCCCTTGCAGACTGTATTGATATATATTGATATATAATGTAGGAACCAGAATATTAATAACAGAAAGAAACAACCCTTTTGTGTGAATGAGTGTGAATGTTTTTTTTTTTTGGGTTGGTGCACTAATTGGAAGGGTATCTTGGTTTTTTTATATGTTGATTTAATAAAAAAATAAAAATAAAAAACACCGATACAGATAATAATAATAAAAAAATGATACCGCTAATTTCTGATATTACATTTTAAAGCATTTATCGGACATCTCTAATTATTATGCCTAATTTGAACAACCAGGCATGGTGAAGATAAAGTCCTTTAAATTTTTTTTTATAAAATAAGATAAATAAATTAAAAACATTTTCTTGAATAAAAAAGAAAGTAAAACAATATAAAAACAGTTACATAGAAACTAGTAATTAATGAAAATGAGTAAAATTAAGTGTTAAAGGTTAGTACTATTAGTGGACCAGCAGCACGCACAATCATGTGTGCTTACGGACTGTATCCCTTGCAGACTGTATTGATATAAATCAGTGGTTCTTAACCTGGGTTCGATGGAACCCTAGGGGTTCGGCGGAGGTCAAAACACACCCGACTCATCGTGTAAATAAAAACTTCTCCCTATCGGCGTATTACGGATACGACAACAGCAGAAGTCGGACTGATTTGCAGGTGTGTAATTTGTTGTGAGTTTATGCACAGTGTTGGTTTTGTTGTTTGAACAAGGTGATGTTCATGCACGCTTCATTTTGTGCACCAGTAATAAAACATGGTAACACTTTAGTATGGGGAACATCTTCACCATTAATTAGTAACATATTGGCTCTTAACTAGTCATTATTAAGTACTTATTAATGCCTTATTCGGCATGGCCTTATTATAACCCTAACCCTCTAACCTTGACCCGAAACCAAATAACTCTAAATTAAGTCTTTGTTACGGAAAAGGGTGGAGTGCCATCTCCGGGTTGGGGAGGAGATCTTGCCCCAAGTGGAGGAGTTCAAGTACCTCGGAGTCTTGTTCACGAGTGAGGGAAGAGTGGATCGTGAGATTGATAGGTGGATCGGTGCGGCGTCTTCAGTAATGCGGACGCTGTATCGATCCGTTGTGGTGAAGAAGGAGCTGAGCCGGAAGGCAAAGCTCTCAATTTACCGGTCGATCTACGTTCCCATCCTCACCTATGGTCATGAGCTTTGGGTTATGACCGAAAGGACAAGATCACGGGTACAAGCGGCCGAAATGAGTTTCCTCCGCCGGGTGGCGGGGCTCTCCCTTAGAGATAGGGCGAGAAGCTCTGTCATCCGGGGGGAGCTCAAAGTAAAGCCGCTGCTCCTCCACATGGAGAGGAGCCAGATGAGGTGGTTCGGGCATCTGGTCAGGATGCCACCCGAACGCCTCCCTAGGGGGGTGTTTAGGGCACGTCCAACCGGTAGGAGGCCGCGGGGAAGACCCAGGACACGTTGGGAAGACTATGTCTCCCGGCTGGCCTGGGAACGCCTCGGGGTCCCACAGGAAGAGCTGGACGAAGTGGCTGGGGAGAGGGAAGTCTGGGCTTCCCTGCTTAGGCTGCTGCCCCCGCGACCCGACCTCGGATAAGCGGAAGAAGATGGATGGATGGATGGATACTTAGAATATGTTCCCCATACTAAAGTGTTACCAAAAACATACAACTTTGTCTTGAATTTGAAAAAAAACAACATTTTATTTTTCACTAAAGAAGGGTTCGGTGAATGCGCATATGAAACTGGTGGGGTTCAGTACCTCCAACAAGGTTAAGAACCACTGCTCTATATTGATATATAATGTAGGAACCAGAATATTAATAACGGAAAGAAACAACCCTTTTGTATGAATGAGTGGGGGAGGGAGTTTTTTTTGGGGTCGGTGCCCTAATTGTAAGTGTATCTTGTGTTTTTTTTATGTTGATTTAATAAAAAAAAATAATTAAAAATTACCGATACCGATAATTAAAAAAAACGATACCGATAATTCCCGATATTACATTTTAAAGCAGGCCGATATTATCGGACATCTCTAGTCACAACAATGCAGTGTTTGTATCGCAGCTCCTCCTGCTACTGTAACATTTGGGAAGGGACAACAGTCACAATATGGCGTCCGAGATGGCGGCAAATGTTTTTTTTTTTTTTTTTAAGGTGTGGCACTTTTTTTTTGGATGAGACGTTCCCGCGCTCAGTTAAAAGGCGTCCAGTACTTGCTGCGTGACGTAATGACGTCATTACGTCACTTCCCCGGCGAAAGTCACGTGATTACGCCATCCCGGCAAAGGGAGTCACGTGACCACTCACTGCCTCTTCTTCTTCTGCTTGAGCGACTTCCTCCTCTTCACGATCATCTCGTGCAGCGTGTCCATGCCCTCGCGCAGGCCGTCGCCGGTGATGGCGCAGGCGGGCTGCACGTGGTACCGCGTGGACGGACCGAGGTCGCCGAGGGCCAACTGGCGCTCGATGTCCGCCACGCCGAGGGCCCGCGGCAGGTCCTGCTTGTTGGCGACCACCAGCAGCGGCGTGCCCTGGTTCTCGGAGAAGCGCGCGATGCGGTGCAGCTCGGCCCGGGCCTCCTCCAGCCGCTCGGCGTCCACGGAGTCCACCACGTAGACGATGCCGTCCGTGCAGCGGCTGTAGGGCTTCCACAGCGGCCGCAGCTTCTCCTGGCCGCCGACGTCCCAGAAGTGGCAGCTGATGCCCCGGGAGCCGGCGCCCGCGCCGCCCAGCCGGATGCGCTCCGTGTTGAAGCCGATGGTGGGCACCGTGTTGACGAACTCGTTGAAGCGGAGCCGGTAGAGCACCGTGGTCTTGCCCGCCGAGTCCAAGCCCAGCATGACGACGTGCAGGGACTGGAAGGCCGCCAGGCCGGAGAAGCTCGTCCCCATCCTGCGGGGGGAGGAGGAGGAGGAGGAGGACGCGGCCTGGATGCCGATCAGCGCGTCCGCAGGGCGGCGCAGAGGCTCTCCGGGAGCCGCGCGGGCCGCAGCCTCCTGCCTGGCGTCACGCCGACGACGGCGTCCGGTGTCGACGTCGCCGCGCGTGGATGGGACATTGTGTCCGCCCGTGGGGGGGTTTGTCGCGCGAGCGAGTGCGCAGGCGGCGGTGTGGGTGCGCCGACACGCGCGCCCTGCGTGACGCGAGGGCATAAAGCCGAGCCATGGGAAAGAGTGGTGGGTCGTTCGCGAACGATATGTCTCTTAGATTCGGCTCTTTTTTTCTTTTTCTTTCTTATTTTATTAAATCAACATAAAAAACAGTTAGTCATACTCAGAGGTGGGTAGTAACGCGCTACATTTACTCCGTTACATCTACTTGAGTAACTTTTGGGATAAATTGTACTTCTAAGAGTAGTTTTAGTGCAACATACTTTTACTTTTACTTGAGTATATTTATAGAGAAGAAACGCTACTTTTACTCCGCTACTTTTATCTACATTCAGCTCGCTACTCGCTACTAATTTTTATCGATCTGTTAATGCACGCTTTGTTTGTTTTGGTCTGTCAGACAGACCTTCATAGTGCCTGCGTTTCAACAAATACAGTCACCGGTGATGTTCATTCCGTTCCACCAATCAGATGCAGTCACTGGTGACGTTGGACCAATCAAACAGAGCCAGGTGGTCACATGACCTGACTTAAACAAGTTGAAAAACTTATTGGGGTGTTACCATTTAGTGGTCAATTGTACGGAATATATACTGTACTGTGCAATCTACTAATAAAAGTTTCAATCAATCAATCAAAAGCGTGAAGGAAAAAAGACCCTTTTTTTATTTCAACCGTACATCTCGTCAAAAGCCTAAAGACTGACTGCACAGTTCCTGTCTTCACAATAAAAGTGCCGCTCCATCGCGCCTGCGCTTTCAAAACAAGAGTCTCCGAAAGCCAGCGCAAACAAGCTAGCAAGCTACGGAGTTTGCCGCCAATGTATTTCTTGTAAAGTGTATAAAAACGAATATGGAAGCTGGACAAATAAGATGCCAAAAACCAACCACTTTCATGTGGTATTAGACAGAAAGGAGGAACTTTTTTTCTCCTCCATTTGAAAACGTGGACGTTTGTCATCACTACTGTCTGATTACAATCAATGCAAGTCATCAGAATCAGGTAATACACCAACTTATATTCTTGTCTTCATGAAAGAAAGGAATCTATATGTGTTAAACATGCATGTATATTCAGTAAAACACTATTAACATGTAAACAAAAACGGCAAAAAAAAAAAATATATAAATTATAAACTGTATATATCAATGTATGTATATATATATATATATGTGTGTGTATATATATATATATATATATATATATATATATATATGTGTGTGTGTGTGTGTGTGTATATATATATATATATATATATGTGTATATATATATATATATATATATATATATATATATGATATGTGTGTATATGTTACTCATCAGTTACTCAGTACTTGAGTAGTTTTTTTACAACATACTTTTTACTTTTACTCAAGTAAATATTTGGGTGACTACTCCTTACTTTTACTTGAGTAATAAATCTCTAAAGTAACAGTACTCTTACTTGAGTACAATTTCTGGCTACTCTACCCACCTCTGGTCATACCTGCCAACTTTTGAAATCAGAAAAACCTAGTAGCCAGGGTCCAGGGGCCGCAGGGCCCGGTAGGTCCAGGACAAAGTCCTGGTGGGGGGGTTCCTGCGCCCCCCGACGCAAAATGATTATTAGCATTCAGACAGGTTAAAATGTTGCTAAAACCATCACTTTTCTATCAGTCACAGTGACTTTTCAAAACAAAAATATTACAGCAAAAATCATATGGGTTGATTGACATGTTTATTCTGTAAGCTAACTTCAATAGTTTGAAATTATTTTGACAGTTAATGCCAGTTATCCTGTCAACCTTTCACAAGACTTCAATTTGTTAATTGAAAGTATAAACAATATAAACACTTTTTACCGTAAACAAATGGTAAAACAGTACTAAACAATTCCATAAAAAAAAAAATTGGTGTCATTATTAACTTTCTGTCCAAGCTTGTATAATCTACTGCCTTGTTCAATTGTAAAAAAATTCTGTGCCTAAAATTCACATTTCTATCACAATTATCATACTGTAAACATGGTAAGCTAACTTCATTAAAATTAATAGTCCTGTCAATAGCATGGAATTACAATTCAAATGTAGTTTTTTTGTAAGCCTTTCAAAAGAATTCAAAATATGAAAAATTAATGAAAATTAATTTAAGCCATCAGACACTTGAAAAGTGGCACATCACATCTCTAATGTAATCATTTTAACTTTTCAACAGAAATAGCACTGCAAAAATATTAAGGACATACTTCTGTATTTTGGTAGTTATGCTGTCAACATTTAACAAGATTTCTTCAACTTGGACTTGAAAGCATAAATAGTATAAACACTTTTAACAGTATAACAGTACTAAACAATTCCAATAGATAACATTGGTGTCATTACCTTTTTTGTTTGCTCAATTATTGCCTCCGTAAATAAAACTTCGGCATTTATCACATCCAAAGAATCTGTTTGGGCGACGAAAAACGTTGAAAGTTTTCCACTTGTACCGAAATCTGTTACCCATCGGAATTTGTAACTCCAGGGGGCGATGTTCCCATGGCGTTTGTTTGATGGAGGAGAAGAAGAACGCTTGCGTAAATGGCGTAAACTATCCTTAATGCTGAAACGTCAGTTGTCAGAATTTCAGCATTAATAAATTACACACATTCTGGAAATCAATGACTTGCTTTCATTATAGTATGAGTCCATTGTATCAGCTGTTGATTCTCACTCACACACATACATTTTCCGGATTAAAAGCTATCACGGAATGAAACGTCAGTTGTCAGAATTTCAGCATTAATAAATTACACAATTATTTTTAATGACTTACTTTTATTATAGTATGAGTCCATTGTTATTATTAATGCTGAAATTCTGACAACTGACGTTTCAGCATTAAGGATAGTGTTGGAGTAATTGTTTGTAAGTTATCACAAAAGAAACGTGGTATTATGAATGCTGTCTTTGGAGGCCTGGCAAGAGGAAGAATGCTCGTGAAACGACACTGTGATTTCAACACGGACAGATGGCAGGATCTGCTCAACTCCCGGAGGAACTCTCTTTGAAGTGTTAAACGAACTCTCTTTGAAGTAATTCACAAACTCTCTTCCAACTATTTGGTCAACGCTATTTACGACCCGCTGCCCTCTTGAAGTTGCTGTGGACAGGAGACGGGAGGGGTTATCCATGGTCCTCCAACACCTGCCCCAGCTGGATCCAGGAAGAGCCCAAGCCCGAGAAATACCCTTCTTGGACTTCAAAGCGACCGAAAACAATGACTCTTTTACACACTTACCACTCCTGCTGTGACATATGTTGGTGCGTGAACATGGAACATCTGAATTAAAAGAGGAGACGAAAACCTTCTTCGTCAGAGCGTGCTAAGACACTGTAAGAGGTTACAGGTTGACGCCGTCTCTCCTCAATTGAGTCCAAATTGAATTCTGTCTCTGTTTGATTCCTTGCCTTTTTGTCTTGTTTAATAGATGTCCTGTGTTTGAACGTGACAGATAGTTTACGCCATTTACGCAAGCGTTCTTCTCCTCTTTGGGCTTGCCGTTTAACCATCAAACAAACGTCATGGGAACATCGCCCCCTGGAGTTACAAATTCCGATGGGTAACAGATTTCGGTACAACAACGGCATTAGACTTGTGTTTTTTTTGTCCCAACGTGGTCTTTTACATCGCTAATTCCTCCGTGTCCGATCGAAAAATCTTGTCTGCACAAGGTGCAATTCGCGCAGTTTTCACCCTTTTTGGAACGGATAATTATTCCCGGATAGGCTTTTGAATATTCTTCACGGAATTACCGCAGTTTTCTTTTCGGTTTAAGACTCGTATGCGATTTTTCTCCGGCTGATTCCATTTTTGGAAACAATGGCCTCGTGCTTGGCAGCGGTGCTATAAATAGCCTCGCGCATGGCATTCGGAATGGCTCGATAGGAAGTTACGGGAAGCAGTGTCGATTGTCATTGTTGTTACGTGCTTTCGTGAATAAAACTTTTAAAAAAATATATTTTTTTAATTAATGAAAAACCGTATTTTTTATCACTGCAACCGTAACCCGGAATAGGTTGATAAAAACCGTACTAATTACGGGAAAACCGGAGTAGTTGGCAGGTATGGTTAGTGCACCAACCCAAAAAGCCTCACTCCCACATTTACACTCATTCTCATTCATTCACATTTATGTTATTAATATTCTGGTTCCTACAACATACATCAATACAGTCTGCAAGCACACATGTTTGTGATTTAACAGTTAATTGTACTAATTAATCTATGTAACTTTTTATTTTATTTTAATTTATTTTTTGTTCAAGAAAATATTTATTTATTTATTAATTCATGAATTTATTTATTTATTTTAAATAAAGGACATTATCTTCATCATCTAGATTCGGCTCTTTTTTTTTCTTTTCTTATTTTATTAAATCAACATAAAAAAACACAAGATACACTTACAATTAGTGCACCAACCCAAAAAAAACCTCCCTCCCCCATTCACACAAAAGGGTTGTTTCTTTCTGTTATTAATATTCTGGTTCCTACAATATATATCAATACAGTCTGCAAGCACACATGATTGTGATTAAACAGTTAATTTTACTCATTTCCATTAATTACTAGTTTCCATGTAACTTTTTATTTTATTTTAATGTATTTTTTGTTGAAGAAACTGTTTTTTTATTAATTAATTAATTCATTTATTTATTTTAAATAAAGGACATTATTTTCATCATCTAGATTCGGCTCTTTGAAGTGAGCGACCGGAGCCGGCTGGGCATCTGTTTTTCCTGTTAAAGCTGCAAAATACGCGCTGTCATTTGTTGCAGCTGAGCTGAAGTAGGAGGGGGGAGACTTATTTTAATATTGTTTGTAATATCATATTTATTATTTTATTTTGCAATGCTGTTTGCTTATTTTGATTGTACTATTTGTATTTAACCAAGTGAATCACTTTGTGGGAAGTGCATAAATAACAGTTACTTACAGAACCCAAAACCAGTATATATATATATTTACATACATATAAACATTTGTACATATGTACATAAGTGAAGTGAATTATATTTATATAGCGCTTTTTCTCTATTGACTCAAAGCGCTTTACATAGTGAAACCCAATATCTAAGTTACATTTAAACCAGTGTGGGTGGCACTGGGAGCAGGTGGGTAAAGTGTCTTGCCCAAGGACACAACGGCAGTGACTAGGATGGCGGAAGCGGGGATCGAACCTGGAACCCTCGAACGACCGAATGCGGCTGTGCATCTGTTTTTCTTGTTAAAGCTGCAAAATGCACGCTGTCATTTGTCACCATATATACATGTATACAAATACATATAAACATTATACATATGTACATAAATACATACATATAAACATTTATACATATGTACATATATACATACATATACATATAAACATTTATACATATGTACGTATATACATATGTACATATATACATACATACATACACATATAAACATTTATACTTATATACATACATATAAACATTTATACATATGTACATAAATACATACATATAAACATTTATACATATGTACATATATACATACATATACATATAAACATTTATACATATGTACGTATATACATATGTACATATATACATACACATAAACATTTATACTTATATACATACATATAAACATTTATACATATGTACATATATGCATACATATAAACATTTACACATATGTACATATACACATACATATACATATAAATATTTATACATATGTACGTACATACATATATCTAAACATTCATACATATGTACGTATATACATATATACATACATATACACATTTATACATATGTACGTGTATACATATGTACATATATATACATATAAACATTTATACATATATAGAGGGGGTGGGTTACCCACATATGCGGTCCTCTCCAAGGTTTCTCATAGTCATTCACATCGATGTCCCACTGGGGTGAGTTTTTCCTTGCCCTTATGTGGGCTCTGTTCCGAGGATGTCGTTGTGGCTTGTGCAGCCCTTTGAGACACTTGTGATTTAGGGCTATATAAATAAACATTGATTGATTGATATACATACATATAAACATTTATACATGTGTACGTATATGCATACATATAAACATTTATACATATGTAGATACATATAAACATTTATACATATGTACATATATACATACATATAAACATTTATACATATGTACGTATATACATACATATGCATACTGTATAAACATTTATACATATGTACATACATATAAACATTTATACATATGTACATATATACATACATATAAACATTTATACATATGTACGTATATACAAACATATTGTCATCTGGAAAGGTAAATATGCTTGTTTAAACTAATAGGTACATGCAGATGTACTAGGTTAAGTTGATTATTCGTGCTTTGACTACATTATCGATTAGTAACTGTACTTTGTTTGCAATATTATTGCAAATATTTTAAACACGTGCACGTAATTCTTACTGTACTTACTGTCACCAAAGTTTTAAGCGAATCAATGACTTGCAGTTCAGTTAAACATTAAGAAAAACTTCCCTGTGTGACATTTTGACTAAAAATGCGCATTTGTATCCACATTTTGGGGTATTTTTTAAAGCAAATGTTATTTACGCCAACAAATAAACTGTGATTAAGAGTGTGATTGATCTGATTAAAAAAAATAAAATCACTCGACAGGCCTAAAATGTATATAAATTACCGTTTTATTTATGTACAGACTTATTAACACACAATTTATGAAGCCATATTAATAGTGAACATTGAATATATTTTAATTAATTTTACGCATAAATGAAATGTCAGCAACAAAGAGTCGGATCTAATAAGGGGGTCGAACCAAAAGAACGGCATCATTTAAAAGAGCCACAAAGCCCATCCCCAGTGTAAAGACACCTCTGGTTACAAGCATAGCGAGGAAAGACAACTTCCTGTTTTGTGGTGTGTGCCAAAATAAGAGCCGCGTGGGTGGCGATGTAATGCAGGATGCCCAGTGATGCGAAGGGAAATGCTTTTGTTTCGGAATATCGAGGTCGACGTTTCCTCTACGCCAGACATTCACCAGCCAGGGTGTATAACTGACAGTATTGTTGTCTTTTTTTCTTGACATTTTTCCATCCATCCATCCAATTTTCTACCATTTTTCCTAACTTATTAAATTATTTTAGCCTAATCCTAATTGTAATCATAATAAAACACAGGATAAAAAAAAAGTTAGGCAAACAAAAAATATGTTGTGATTGTGATTAATTCAACAATATGTAAATACAACACTGTAAGATAATGTAACAAAAATATAATCATTACATACAATTGTTTAAATTAAAGTGTAAAATAAGTCAGCAAAGAACTAATAATAAAATAAAATGTATATTAATTTAACATTGCTGTGCATTTGGTCATGCGCAGTGGAGTATGTAGGTTGACTTAATACACGTGTCCTATGGACGCCACTAGATGGCAGCAGCGTGGCGTCACACGGGTTTTGACTTAATCCACGCACTTCATTAATGAAGGAAGGAACACGCGTTTCACGGCTTTATTTCGAATGCAAAAAGATTAAACGCTCTTGTGCTGTGATGAGGACATCCTGGGCTTTGTCCGATGAAATAGAAAAAATACTGACATTTGTCTCAATTAAGTGCACTCAGTGCTTTCTGTTAGTCTTCTTCTTGATTGCACATTTGCATTTCCACTAAGAAGATGCATAGGCGCCGATCCCGTCCCGAGCACCCACGGACAACGCCGAGCACCCACGTGGGATTGACGGCATCTTTCATTCATTTACATAATTTTTGATTAATCAATTCTGTTGTTAATTTAGTGTCGTGATTGGTTCATTCAACATAATTAAAAAGACACAAATCAAATTTATATGTATAATCATACTTGCCAACCTTGAGACCTCCGATTTCGGGAGGTGGGGGGTGGGGGCGTGGTCGGAGGCGTGGTTGGGGGCGTGGTTAAGATATATATATATATAAGAAATACTTGACTTTCAGTGAATTCTAGCTATACATATATATATATATATATATATATATATATATATATATATATATATATATATATATATATATATATATATATGAATAAAATAAATACTTGAATTTCAGTGTTCATTTACAAACTACATCTCACAAACACTTTAGAGTTAGGCTCCACCATCAGAATGTGTACTTAAACTTATAAAGATCACATGGATATTATTCAGTGAGTTGATTCACCAAAACTAGCCTGTTATACAGGAGGAAAAAGCACACAGGACGTTTCAATTGTTCACAGACTGGTCGCGCTCATCAGAATGACAAGACACTTCCGGTCTGCAGGCGATAGCATTCAATTGGGAAGAAACGCCCTACTGCCCCCTACTGACCAATGTGAATACTGATAAATGTGTAATGACAGCTCCAAAAACGAATTCAAACCACAAAATAAAATAAATAAATCAACACAAAAATGTGACACATTATGGGTGGGTCACATATGCATGTACAGTAGATGGCAGTATTGTCCTGTTTAAAAGTGTCACAACATTGCTGTTTACGGCAGACGAACTGCTTTACGGTAGACACTGTTGTTGTGTGTTGTCAACACGTCACTCAGGTCCGCCTGAATTTCGGGAGTTTTTCAGGAGAAAATTTGTCCCGGGAGGTTTTCGGGAGAGGCGTTGAATTTCGGGAGTCTCCCGGAAAATCCGGGAGGGTTGGCAAGTATGTGTATAATAGACTGTATTTATATTATTCACATGTGAATAATGCTGTATAATAGACTGTATTTATACAGACCCTGTTTCCAGTATGCTACAAAGACAACATATTTGATGTTCAAACTGATAAACGTTTTTTTTTTTGCAAATAATCATTAACTTTAGAATTTGATGCCAGCAACACGTGAAAAAAGAAGAATGTGGCAAAAAATACTGATAAAGTTGAGGAATGCTCATCAAACACTTATTTGGAACATCCCACAGGTGAACAGGCAAATTGGGAACAGGTGGGTGCCATGATTGGGTATAAAAGTAGATTCCATGAAATGCTCAGTCGTTCACAAACAAGGATGGGGCGAGGGTCACCACTTTGTCAACAAATGCGTGAGCAAATTGTTGAACAGTTTAAGAAAAACCTTTCTCAAGCAGCTATTGCAAGGAATTTAGGGATTTCACCATCTATGGTCCGTAATATCATCAAAGGGTTCAGAGAATCTGGAGAAATCACTGCACGTAAGCAGCTAAGCCCGTGACCTTCGATCCCTCAGGCTGTAATGCATCAACAAGCGACATCAGTGTGTAAAGGATATCACCACATGGACTCAGGAACACTTCAGAAACCCACTGTCAGTAACTACAGTTGGTCGCTACATCTGTAAGTGCAAGTTAAAACTCTCCTATGCAAGGCGAAAACCGTTTATCAACAACACCCAGAAACGTCGTCGGCTTCGCTGGGCCTGAGCTCATCTAAGATGGACTGATACAAAGTGGAAAAGGGTTTTGTGGTCTGACGAGTCCACATTTCAAATTGTTTTTGGAAACTGTGGACGTCGTGTCCTCCGGACCAAAGAGGAAAAGAACCATCCGGATTGTTATAGGCGCAAAGTTGAAAAGGCAGCATGTGTGATGGTATGGGGGTGTATTAGTGCCCAAGACATGGGTAACTTACACATCTGTGAAGACGCCATTAATGCTGAAAGGTACATACAGGTTTTGGAGCAACATATGTTGCCATCCAAGCAACGTTACCATGGACGCCCCTGCTTATTTCAGCAAGACAATGCCAAGCCACGTGTTACATCAATGTGGCTTCATAGTAAAAGAGTGCGGGTACTAGACTGGCCTGCCTGTAGTCCAGACCTGTCTCCCATTGAAAATGTGTGGCGCGTTATGAAGCCTAAAATAGCACAACGGAGACCCCCGGACTGTTGAACAACTTAAGCTGTACATCAAGCAAGAATGGGAAAGAATTCTACCTGAGAAGCTTAAAAAATGTGTCTCCTCAGTTCCCAAACGTTTACTGAGTGTTGTTAAAAGGAGAGGCCATGTAACACAGTGGTGAACATGCCCTTTCCCAACTACTTTGGCACGTGTTGCAGCCATGAAATTCTAAGTTAATTATTATTTGCAAAAAAAATGAAGTTTATGAGTTTGAACATCAAATATGTTGTCTTTGTAGTGCATTCAACTGAATATGGGTTGAAAAGGATTTGAAGATCATTGTATTCCGTTTATATTTACATCCAACACAATTTCCCAACTCATATGGAAACGGGGGTTATATTATTCACATGTGAATAATGCTGTATAATAGACTGTGTTTATATTATTCACATGTAAAAAATACTTAAGTGTTTATTGTTTATTGTGAGCGAACTGTGGTGCTGAATTTCCCCCAGAGATCAATAAAGTACTTTCTATTCTATTCTATACAAATGGAGACTGCCTTCCTCTGGTTTTGAAAGGTGAAATGCCAATTGGCTTCATCTGGAAAACCAAAAATGAACAATAACATAAAGTTTGTTTATCTAGAATCATCTTTGTGTCTCATCTGATTACTCTGAAAAGCCAATTCAGAGTTCACGATGGACAGAGGTTTGTATCCTGTGTAAATGTGATGACCAATTAAACAACCAAACATAATGTGGTTTGTTACATATTCTGGTTTGGATCATTTCTAAATTGCAGACCATGAACAAGAATTACAGCCTCTCTCCAAGTGTTCCATGATTGGTTTTGGAGATATATCTAGAGATGCCGTTCTCCGTTGCTTTCCATACCGCAGTGTGACGGCCATTGACGGGATCAACAGAACGGCTGTCACAAAGTCGAAGTCTGCCGAAGTTTAGATCGTCTGTCGGACTTCCGTCCTGCATCACTGCTGCCTAATGCAAGGCTGGGTTGAAAGACGGTCATAAATGGTCTTTATCACAAGACTTCACTGGGAATATGGTGTTTTATTTACCCTGTCAGCGCCACCTGACAGCATCCAGCTCTATGTTCACCCTATAGTCCTCCTTTAGTTGCCTTTACGACACGCAGAGCTGGCGTGGCAGGTATTCTTTTGACGGACCCAGCACTCTGGGGGCTGGGTCCGTCCAAAGAGTACTCGCTAGAGATGCGCGGTTTGCGGGCACAACCGCGGAGTCCGCGGATTATCCGCGGATCGGGCGGATGAAATTAAAAAAAATTTGATTTTATCCGCGGGTCGGGTCGGGTCGGGCGGTTGAAATAAAAAAAATTAAGATTTTAAATAGATTCAGGCGGGTGGCAGTTAAACCAATTCGGAAATATATATACATAGTTAAATGTTGTTACCCACATACGAAAAAAGAGCAGGCACCTGCTGCATATGCCACAACAGAAGAAAAAAAAGAAAAAGAGATGGACACTTTTACGGAGCGGAGAAGGGACGCCTCGCCGGGGTCCGGGACCGAGGCCCCTTCCCCCGAGAGGGCCCCACCGGGAGCCGTAGCTGAGGCGATCCGCGAGAAGGGCCCGACGCACGTCCAGGGTCACCACCGCGGCCACCGCACCGACACCCCGCCTCGTCCGCCTTCGCCGCGGCCGGCGTCACGCGCAGCAGGTAAGCAGCTTACCTGCCCGCCACCCCCGTGGCCGGGGGCTCGTAACAGGGGTCACTCCGCGCGCGCCGCCCGCGCAGCTCACCTGCCCGCCACCCCTGTTGCCGGGGGCGCGTAACAGGGGTCACTCCGCGCGCAGTGCGCTCACGAAAGGGGTGGGGCTCACCCTGGTTGATATAGACAGCAGGACGGTGGCCATGGAGGTTGGAACCCGCTAAGGAGTGTGTAACAACCCACCTGCCGAATCAACTAGCCCTGAAAATGGATGGCGCTGGAGCGTCGGGCCCATACCCGGCCGTCGCCGGCAGCGAGACGCGCTTGGAGGTGCGCTCAGCGCGGCTCCCATATGATTGCGCACTGGTGTGCGTCTGGGTCGTGACAGCGTGGCACGCGAATGTCTGTGCTGCATTGGATCAGTCTCCTTTCTTTAACAGGCAAAAGCTTTATAACCTCACTAATGCCTTGCTTCGTCTATATTAGATATATAACAACGGGCGGGTGCGGTTCTGATCAAATGTTAGATCGGGTGGATTGGCGGATGGTTGACGACTTTCTGATGCGGTTGCGGATGAAATAATTGCCTATCCGCGCATCTCTAGTACTCGCCACGCAAGCCCCCAGAGTGCTCCTAGTCCATCCATCCATTTTCTACCGCTTGTCCATCTCGGAGCCGCAGGCGTGGCTGGAGCCCTTCCCATCTGCATTCGACCGGAAGGCAGGTTACAGACTGGCCAACACTGATAGACAACATTCACACTCGAGGGCCAATTGAGTGTTGTCAATCAACCTATCCCCAAGTGCATGTCTTTGGAGGTGGGAGGAAGCCGGAGTACCCAGAGGGAACCCACACAGTCACAGGGAGAACATGCAAACTCCACACAGAAAGACCCTGAGCCAAACCCAGAACATTCCTATTGTGAGGCACCAGCATTAACCTCTGTGCCACTCCTAGAGCAAAAGGGATACTGTACGTTCTGGACTGGCAGAGAGCCCCGGTGAGCGCAATAGGTTCACGGGTAGAGTGTTGCAAACACTTGACTCGCCCTGGATGTGGAAGCCCAACATTATACAGCAAAGTCACCATAGCCGGTGGGGCAGAAGGCGGCGCTGCGGAGGATGTCGAGGCAGTTGACGAGGATGAGCGTGCCGGTCAGGTGCTTCCACCTCTTTGTGATCGGGTTCCTCATCTTGTCCAAGCCCACGTGGAGCTCCTGGAGCACATCACGATAGCTGTCCCCGATGTGTGCTGCCCAAGTCAGCAGGAAGTCGTAGGCTGGTTTCCACATAGACTGATAGGATCCAGGTCGAGGAGGCAAAACGAGAGTTTTGAGCAACAGCTTTACAAACTTGTCCGACCTGAAAATGAATAGTAACACATTCTCACCTCGTTGTCCAACACACCGTTTTTGTCACGGTGAGGTGCCTCGTAAGCCTCCATCTGCTGCCTGGACACTCGAGCCAATTTCTCTGCAAGTTCCCTCCAGCGGGACGCCACCTCCACTGCTGTGGTTAGCAGCACAAAGTCCAAAATCAATCTGGCAACCAGACCCTGGCAGTCCATCTTCAGCAAAGCCTGGTGCGATGAAGGGAGGCAGACGGCATTAAGGAAAGGTAAAATGGTAAATGGGTTATACTTGTATAGCGTTTTTCTACCTTCAAGGTACTCGAAGCGCTTTGACACTATTTCCACATTCACCCATTCACACCCAACCACGACCCATCAGGAGCAAGGGTGAAGTGTCTTGCTCAAGGACACAACGGACGTAACGAGGTTGGTAGAAGGTGGGGATTGAAATTTCCACACGGACATATTAAGTAGCGTACCGCACGTTGTGTAAACAATGCACACTGAGGCACAACACATGGCATGGTAGCAACGACCGGGCTACTACAAAATGCAAAAGCCAGAGCTGGAAGACCCTCCTGCCTCGTTAAGAGCTCCCGTTTGGGAACATTCCGGTTTCGTGGTGCGATACAACAATGGATAACATCGCTTCAACGAAGAGAAAGACGAACAAACACAGCTCCCACCGCATTCAAGCAGCCTCTCCTCGGCGAGTCAGGCAGGGCTAAAGCAATAACAAATGTTTTTATAGCAGCAGATATAAGACCAGATTGCATTAAAAACTAGATTTTGACCCACTTCTATGGTGGAAGAACAATGAGCCCATATATCCTCTTACTGCCAAGTTAGCCAGGCACTACCAAGCCATACCTGCTACCTCTGTGCCCAGTGAAAGGGTATTTTCCACAGCTGGAGACATTTTAACTGCAAGCAGGTCTGCTCTTTCTGCAGACAATGTGGATAAACTGATTTTTACGGCAAAAAACATGAAAATTGCGTGAAAGTCACCAGGGTTAAAGGCTGGGGGGGAAAAAGAAAAGTTCATCTGAGGCTGAGTTGACTTGAAACTGTTTAATGTTGCACTTTTTGTATGTAGAAGAAAAGTTTTGTCATTTTATTTAATCTGAGCAACAACTTGAAGCAGTTTAATGTTGCACTTTATATGTGGAAATGTTGCACTTTATATGTAGAAGGGTTTTGTTAAGAAACCAATTCTGTGTCATGTCTGTGTGATCATGTTTTTGTTTTGGTCATGTTCGTTTTGGGTTTTGGACTCATTGTGCACTCTTGTTTGTCACCATAGCAACCATTAGTTTTCACCTGTCACGTCACGCACCTGTTTCACGTTTTGAATCACGCACCTGCTTTCACTAATCATGTCCATAGTATTTAAGTTCATTCATTTTCTGTTGTTCGTCCTGACGACCTCAACACATTTATGCTCTGTTCATGCCTGATACTTATTTCCATGTCAATTCCTCAAGCAACTATTTTTGTCCAAGCCAAGTAAGTTTTTGTTCCATATTTATAGTCTTTTTGGTTTCATAGTTTGTTCTCCGCCATTGTGCGTGTTTTTTGTTTGTACTTTTTGCTATAGTCTTTTGGTTTCATAGTTTATTCTCCGCCACTGTGCGCGCTTTCATTTATTCCTTTTTTTGATAATAATAAATCATGTACCTTCATTCCCGTCTCGCACGAGCCAACTTTCCATTGCATCCTGGAAAAGCACACACCCCGGACCAAGTCATGACATTCTGAGCCTTATCTTATTTAGTTTTTATTTTATATATGTTGACTGCATTAACCCTGGCAATCGACCCTGTGTGTATATGTATGTTGTTGTTATGTTAAAAGGATAAAGCTATTGTTTACACATTTTGGTAAATAAATAACCAGAAAATGTATATTTAGTTTTTTTCTTACTGTACCGAAAATGAACCGAACCGTGACCTCTAAACCGAGGTACGTACCGAACCAACATTTTTGTGTACGGTTACACCCTTAGTATATGCTACTTAAATTACGGACCTACAACAATCAGCATGTCCTACCCATTTGCGTTTACAAGGTGAAAATACGTCTGAAAGCCTTTGACAAGTTGACTTCCATCCCTGTAGTGTAAAATACGATTCGCCTTGAAGACAAAACTATTTTATTTGGAAAGTAAACCGGGTAATTTATTTTGTGTTCGTGCATGACTTACTGTCCAACACAAGCAGATTTTAGCTTAATTTAAACTGACTCATTGACTTGAATAAAAACTGAACGAGTCAATCGCCGTGTAGAAATCAGGGGTAAAGGTGGGTGGGGTTTCCCGAAAGTAACAAAAAATGGTTTTACAATTGTATGGTGTTTTTTTTCCCAACCAACCTAAAAGTGAACCGAAAGAGAAGTGTGCCACGGGAATTCTCCAGATTCTCCCAAACACTAGGGGTGCAACGGTACACAAAAATTCCGGTTCGGTACGTACCTCGGTTTAGAGGTCACGGTTTGGTTCAGTTTTGGTACAGTAAGAAAACAACAAAATATACATTTTTGGGTTATTTATTTACCAAATTTGCAAAATCTTCCACCAAAAATAATTTTCTTGGTGGAATATTTGATGTGAAGTAATGGGAACCTTGGATAGGTCAATCATTCATAATAACATTGATTTTGATTCAATATTATGTTTTGAGCAATGACAGTTTGAAAGAAAGTCAACATTGCAACTTTTTCTAAATTACATTTAACCTTTAAGCTTTTTTATTTCACTTTTGTTATGTTTTTTTTTTATTTTGATAGTATTTTTAGAATGTGCCGTGCGGCCTTTAAAACATTAGCCGTGGGCCGCAAATGGCCTCCGGGGCACACTTTTGACACCCCTGCTATAGATAATAAAAAATTAAATCTGATAAATCTATGGATAAAAAGCAGAGCCTGGCGACGCATGCGCGTTTATCATAACTCTCTCTCTCTCTCTCTGTCTCTGCCCCTCCCTCACCAATGCTGCTGCACACACAATTTGTTTTGTTTTTAACCCCTTCTTAACCCTGAACGTACATTGAAAATACACGCAACCCTAACTCAAAATGCCGGACATTTGAGGCATTTAAGAAACTCCGCCCTGTAGTGATGGGTCCGGCAACACCGATGCATCGGCGCATGCGTCGAGCTCATAGAGCAAAACCCTGTGCCGGTGCACGTACCGCTTTTAGAAAGTCACGTGACCGATCATGAGCTGTTTTGGTCACGTGACCGATACGCGAACTGTGTCGCACTGACGCCTCCTCTGTGCCCTGTGAGCGTGTCTTTTCTACAGCCGGTGAAATAATAACTAAGAGAAATCGTCTAAAATGTAATACGTCGGAAAAACTTTTTTTTAAATTTTTTTTATAAAAATGTGTAAAAAAATAAAATTAAAAAAATTCCCAGTCCACAATCATCCACAACACGTTCTCTTAGATTTCCATGTTATGATACATGTTCACATTATATATTGACTGTATCTAAAAAAGATAAAAATATATTTTTATTTAAATGAAGATATGAAATAATCCTAAATGAAATACAATGACTTGGTTTATATTATTGTATATACTAGGGCAGGGGTCACCAACGCAGTGCCCGCGGTCACCAGGTAGCCCGTAAGGACCAGATCAGTCGCCCGCTGGCCTGTTCTAAAAATAGCTCAAAGAGCAGCACTTACCAGTGAGCTGCCTCTATTTTTTAAATTGTATTTATTTACTAGCAAGCTGGTCTCGCTTTGCTCGACATTTTTAATTCTAAAAGAGACAAAACTCAAATAGAATTTGAAAATCCAAGAAAATATTTTAAAGACTTGGTCTTCACTTGGAATAAGCGGTAGAAAATGGATGGATGGATGGATGGGTCTTCACTTGTTTAAATAAATTCATTTATTTTTTTACTTTGCTTCTTATTACTTTTAGAAATACAATTTTAGAGAAAAAATACAACCTTAAAAATGATTTTAGGATTTTTAAACAAATATACCTTTTTACCTTTTAAATTTCTTCCTCTTCTTTCCTGACAATTTAAATCAATGTTCAAGTAAATGTAATTTTTTTTATTGTAAAGAATAATAAATATTTTAGCTTCCGGTTTTTCGACGAAGAATATTTGTGAAATATTTCTTCAAACTTACTATGATTAAAATTCAAAAAAATTATTCTGGCAAATCTAGAAAATCTGTAGAATCAAATTTAAATCTTATTTCAAAGTATTTTGAATTTATTTTAAAATTTCTGTTCTGGAAAATCTAGAAGAAATACTGATTTGTCTTTGTTAGAAATATAGCTTGGTCCAATTTGTTAAATATTCTAACAAAGTGCAGATTGGATTTTAACCAATTTAAAACATGTCCTCAAAATTCTAAAATGTATCTTAATCAGGAAAAATTACTAATGATGTTCCATAAATTCTTTTTTAAATTTTTTCAAAAAGATTCAAATTAGCTAGTTTTTCTCTTCTTTTTGTCGGTTGAATTTTGAATTTTAAAGAGTCGAAATTGAAGATAAACTATGTTTCAAAAATTTTTTATATTTTTTTTCGTGTTTTCTCCTCTTTTAAACCGTTCAATTAAGTGTTTTTTTTATAATTTATTCTCTACAAAAAGACTTCCGTAAAAGGGGAAAAAAAATGTACGACGGAATGACAGACAGAAATACCCATTTTTTAAATATATATACATTTATTTAGCTATTCTTGTTTAAATCACACTTACGTGTAACTTACAAATGACAATATATTTATTTAAGTGTGTATCAAACTGGTAGCCCTTCGCATTAATCAGTACCCAAGAAGTAGTTTTTGGTTTCAAAAAGGTTGGTGATCCCTGTACTAGAGCATGAAATCAGTGTCAGTTGAGTCGGTCCATAGGTTGCCTGTAGGGATTTTTAATGTCCAGCAGATGTCAGTATTAAGTGACACAGTATCGACACAGTATCAATACAGTTTTGCAATGTGTGGAAACGCTTCATGACGCCTCATCAACCCATCACTACCGCCCTGCCAGCTCCACAAAAGAGGACATGTCCGGTGAAAAGGGGACGTATGGTCAGTCTTTCGTAGCCCGTTAGCTGCTAGCATGCCGTGTGTTGTGCCTCGGTGTGCATTGTTTACACAACGTGCGTTACGCTACTTAATATGTCCGTGTGGAAACTCGTTCGGTACACCTCCGAACCGAACAGGAACCTCTGTACCGAAACGGTTCAATACAAATACACGTACCGTTACACCCCTACCAAACACTCATTGCTGCCCTGTCTTACTCATGCTGAAGACGACACCAATGCACCGCCCACGCTCTGCCTCCACCCTTTGCTTAAGTAGAGCGACAGCCTTCTAACTTGCCGTCCTTATCTGCTGATTCAGGTTGTATGCGGGCTTTGGTCTAAATATAGACTGACAAAGACACACGAGGCACCAGGCTGTGTCATGAAAAGACTGGCCTTACGTTAGAAGGAGCAGAACTGTCATTGAAGTAGTAGATGTGACATGAGATACAGCAAGCAGTTTCAAAAGATAGTTCAAAAGAGGCTGAACCTGCACCAATAAGAGTAAAGATTCTGTGCATATTTCATGCGTCATCCACACAATACCAGATGGAGATCAAAGGTGGTCATGTTGCGCAAGGACACTGTCAGCTGTGTCTGTGAAGGTGTCAACACCACCACTGCAGCATCGTCCTCTCACTGGAAATCACCTTTTAGAAGCGCAGACCCCTGTAGATTGTGGGTAAATAAGCTCTAACCAGCTGTAAGCCATGTGTACATGCACACTGACTTCTATACAAATATTGCTTTTTAAGGTAAGTTACCAGGTACATAACCAATTCCACTACCAGGATGCCAGCAGCTTGCCCTGTATTTAGATACAAAAGTATGTGTTCCATTAATATTGCGCTGAAAAGGGACACACTTTGTCACACACTTTGCCCGAATTTTCCGGGAGACTCCTGAATTTCAGTGCCTCTCCTGAAAATCTACCGGGACAACCACTCTCCCGAATGTCTCCCGATTTCCAGCCGGACAACTATATTGGGGGCGTGCCTTAAAAGGAGACTATTATATATGTCTCCGTTATCCAGAGGTTTATCTATAACCCATAAAGCATCCTTGCCAACCCTCCCGAATTTTCCGGGAGACTCCCGAAATTCAGCGCCTCTCCCGAAAACCTCCCGGGACAAATATTCTCCCAAAAATCTCCCGATTTTCAGCCGGAGCTGGAGGCCACGCTCCCTCCAGCTCCATGCGGACCTGAGTGAGGACAGCCTTTTTTTCCAGGACGGGAGGACAACAGGGTGACAAGAACTAAATCATCCAGACTAGAGACAAATTGTATTATTATGTTTATCTTACCTAAAAATAAATATATTTATTAATTTAAAAAAAAAACTAAATACATTTTTATTATATTTTGCTAAAAACATCAAAATGAATTGTATTTTTTTTGGTATTTTTTCTGACTCCTTATTACATCCAGCCGTAGAATTAAAATAAACATATTTGAAATAATTAATTTTAAATGATCATAATAATTCATTTAAAATGACCATATTTAATTATTAAAATAATTGCTTGTTTATCAACAACTTTAGCATTTTATTCATTACATTTTGAAGCTCTCAGAAGCCAAGTTATGTTATATTCCTTAAGATTTATTTATGGAAGTTTGAAGTATCAATTATCCAAACACAGTTTTGTTTGCATATTTTCAGGATGTAGATTATATATATATATATATATATATATATGTATGAAATACTTGACTTGGTGAATTCTAGCTGTCAATATACTCTTAACCACGCCCCCAACCACGCCCCAACCCACCCCTGACCACGCCCCCCACCCTCCACCCCCCCACCTCCCGAAATCGGAGGTCTCAAGGTTGGCAAGTATGCCATAAAGTAGGCAGGCACAGAGCTATTTCTCAGCGTGTGTTTCTTCCAGCCGGCACGTTAATACACTGACACACAACATCCGGATTCCCATCATGCATTGCTTCAAAACTACGGCAAGTAGTAATGTCCAAAATTTCCAGCCGGACAAACAATATTGGGGACGTGCCTTAAAGGCACTGCCTTTAGCGTCCTCTCACCTGAAAAGGAGACTATTATATATGTCTCCGTTATCCATAGGTTTATCTATAACCATAACACGGTGGCCGGATGGATATAGTCACTCATGAACGGTCAGAGAAGCACAAGGCGGCGGCAACGCAGTATTATGGGCCACCTTGCAAGCAACATCCCGTTCTCATTTGCGGATGTTTTCAACAAATCCGTGAAGGATATGTTCCCGGATTCAGAGATCGCAAGCAAATATTACAAAAAACGTACAGTTGTGTGTCTTTGTAAACACCCAGTGCAAAACAATAATGTTCACTTTGTCTTTTCAATAAAGTTAACGAACAATTTAAGTTTTGGTTTACCGCACAAATTGATGTTACGCTTCGATGGCTTCAATTATCTTTTCTGAGTGATGGTTTATAACAGACCTGGGCAAATTAAGGCCTGGGGGTCGCACGCATGCGGCCCGTTTAGCTTTTCAATCCGGCCCGCCGGACATTCCCAAATAATTTTTTCAGATCTTTAAGATGGAAAGTATAGCTGCCATTATGATGTGCAGTGATGTTTTTTAATGACCGTAAGTCTTGAACTATACAAAGTACTTCAATGGTTGGAATCTGCGCTTTTGCATGATATACTAGTTACTATGGTCATCTAATTAGCTACTGTGGTAATCTAATTAGTTACTATGGCAATCTAATTAGTTACGATGGTCATCTAAGTAGTTACTATGGTAATATACGTCACAGCAGCTTAGACGAGGCACCCAGCAGTGTGGGTGGGGAGCGTTTTCCACAGTGTTTACTCTTCGCGTTCATACTTCGCTGTTTGTTGCTGTCAGAAAAATCATTGAATTGTGTCTCTGTTTAATTCTTTGCTTCTTGTCTTGTTTAATAGATGTCATCAGTGTTTGAACCTGACAGTTGCATTTTTGTTGTGTTTCGCTTATTGGAAAAAATGTCAATGGAGAGGGGGTGTGACGTTCATGTTGTCAATATTCCGTGTTTTATCTTTCCTAGTTAATATTGTAAATCCCACATTCTTTATTTTCATGAACATTCTGGGTGTCTCATTTAGTAGAACATTTTTTTAATTCCATTCCATTTTTTAAGGTGGTCTGTCATAATTGTTTTAGCTGTCACTCAGACATTATTGTGAGGTTTTGTATAAGTGTTCCTAAAAATAGATATACCGGCCCGCAGACACATTTATTTCTCTAAATTTGGCCCCCCCGAGGCAAAATAATTGCCCACGCCTGGTTTATAAGGTGGCAACTTGTCCAGGGTGTATGATGCCTTTTGCCCGAGTGCAGCTGGATAGCCCCCCCTCCAACCCTGCGACATCGAGCGAGACAAGCGGTGGAAAATGGATGTATGGATTGAGGATTTAGTTTTTCAGTTTACTCCTATTTCTCTCCTATTATACAGGTTTCGGGACATAAATTAAGTATTGTTGCCGGTTTTTGAATGCATTTTAGAGTCATTTAGAGGCAGAAGGCATTGCTAGCCATTTAGAACGAGCCAATTAGTACAATTTAGAATGCTAAATTGTACTAATTGTACAATCCTTATGTTGTCTCTCATAAGGATTGTGAACGATAACATTTCAAAAAGTGCAGTTTCCCTTTAGAGTGTGCATCCCACTTGAATTGTTACTATAACAATCTACAAGGTTAATGTAGGTTGCTTCTCTTTCTCCCCCTTCATTTTTCTGCATTCTTTCGTATCTCAAGTTATCATCACGTATATGTATTGTTGCATTTAAACAACTGTATTGTTGATAATAAAGGTAAATTATTGGTATTGTTCATTATCAATAGCGCTATTTCTATTGGTATTTGTATTGATCCATTTGTAGTGTAATAATGCTCATTGTCATTTCTGTATTATTTTTTATTTTTCGCTAACTGCTTATTTGCTATTACTTTTACCATCATATTTGTACATGTCGTATTTGCTGATGTTGCTCTATTGTTGTTGTTGTTGTTGTTTGCTGTTGTTGTTTTTGTCTCTCTGTCTAATCCCCCTCTTGCCCCCACAATTTCCCCCTCTGTCTTCTTTTTTTTCTCTCTTTCTATCCCCTCCTGCTCCGGCCCGGCTGCACTAAATGATAATATAAATACATTTAATAAAGTCAAATACAAATAAGGCAACAAGAGAAGTATCCTACACTTCTCTTTTGTAAAGTAAATCTGAACAGCCGACATGGGCATCTACATCAACTATATGATTTGCCTGAGAAGTTGGACAGGACAAAAAAAATAAAAAAAATAAAAAATAAAAATGAAATGAGGACAATTCGAAAACTCATCAAATTTTTGTATGTTACTAAACATATTAAATATTTTTAAACATAATAAATATGTTTTGAAGTGTTTCAATGCACCTTTCTATAATTCAAAACACACTCATGTGTTGTAACCCAATCCAAGGCTTGGAGAGATCTGCTGCAGCGGTGTTAGATGCCCCCCCACCCCCAGCCCTTCAGATCACATTTCACCTGGGAACACCTGTTATAAGAAACCAACTTGAGACACCGCTGTTAGTTTTGTATCTTCATGTGACTTAGTGAGTGGTGAAAAAGGATGAAGTTAAATGCGTGTGTCAGATGGTAAACGTAGACATTGTTTCACTTGAAGAGGAACTGCACTTTATTTTGGGAATTTTGTCGATCAATCACAATATCTATGTATCTGTTTTTCTTTTTTTAATCCATTCTAACTTGTTTATATACTCTAGCAAAAGTCGGCTAACAATGGATGGGATTTGCTATATTCCGCCTATAAAGCGCTCTAAAAAAACCTCCATCAACATTTTATATATATGCTGTAAGTATATATGTAATTTAGTAACAGGCACATTCATAACAGCATGTAATATTTATATATTTTGCTCATTTTAAGCGTATTAATTTCACAGATGCATCACAACTTTCGCTTTTCCCTTCAACAACAACTACTACTAATCAGGCAGACTCCATGACAGCCAACAACAACTACTTTGAGACATATGATGATCTCTAGAACCTTATACTTTTGAGCCTGAATATACAGAGGATGAGCTACAAGTGTTATAAGCTGAGTGATAAACACTTGAAACACTAAGCATCATGCCGCAGTATTGATAAGTGCTAAACAAGATATACAATCTACGGACATAATACAACAATCACTTACTGTACAATGTCTGTTCTTACTGGTATGCCAACTGATGGGATGTTTATATCTTCCCGTTTAGATGAAGATCCATCCATCCATTTTCTTCCGTTTATCCGAGCTCGGGTCGCGGGGGCAGCAGCCTAAGCAGAGAAGTCCAGACTTCCCGCTTCCCAGCCACTTTGTCCAGCTCCTCCCGGGGGATCCCGAGGCGTACCCAGGACAGCAGGGAGACATAGTCTTCCCAACGCGTCCTGGGTCTTCCTCGTCTTCCCCCTTAAGGAACTCTGGCCGGATCTCATGCACCCCAGGGGCCTTGCCATTGAGGAGCTTTTAAACTACCTCAGCAACCTCAGCCCCAGAAATAAGAAAGCCCACCACAGATTCCCCAGGCACTGCTTCCTCATAGGAAGATGTGTAGGTGGGATTTAGGAGGTCTTCGAAGTATTCCCTCCACCGATCCACAACATATGGAGTCGAGGTCAGCAGCACACCATCCTCACCGTACACGGTGTTGACAGTGCATTGCTCCGCCCTCTTGAGGCGGCGGATGGTGGTCCAGAATCGCTTTGAAGCTGTCCAGAAGTCGTTTTCCATGGCTTCCCCGAACTCCTCCCATGTCCAAGGTTTTGCCTCCGCAACTCCCGAAGCTGCACACCGCTTGGCCTGTCGGTACCTGTCCAGTGCCTCCGGAGTCCCATGAGCCAAAAGGACCCGATAAGACTCTTTCTTCAGCTTGACGGCATCCCTGACCGCTGGTGTCCACCAGCAGGTTTTAGGATTACCGCCACGACAGGCACCAACCACCTTGCGGCCACAGCTCCGATTGGCCGCCTTGACAATAGAGGTACGGAACATGGTCCACTCGAACTCAATATCCAGCGCCTCCCTCGTGACATGTTCAAAGTTCTTCCAGAGGTGGGAATTGAAACGCTCTCTGACAGAAGACTCTGCTAGACGTTTCCAGCAGACCCTCACAATGAGTTTGGGCCTGCCAGGTCTGTCCAGCATCCTCACCTATCATTGGAGTCAACTCACCACCAGGTGACCGCAAATCTGATGACACAACTACAAAGTCGATCATAGAACTGCGACGTAGGGTGTCCTGGTGCCATGTGCACATATGGACACCCTTATGTTTGAACATGGTATTTGTTATTGACAATCTGTGACGAGCACAAAAGTCCAATAACAAAACACCACTCAGGTTCAGATCCGGGCGGCCGTTCTTCCCAATCAAGCCTTTCCAGGTTTCACTGTCATTGTCAATATGAGTGTTGAGACACCCAGCAGAACAAGGGAATCACCTGAGGGAGCACTCTCCAGTACTCCCTCTAGAGAATCCAAAAAGGGTGGGTACTCTGAGCTGCTGTTTGGTGCGTAGGCACAAACAACAGTCAGGACCCGCCCTCCCCACCCGAACGTGCAGGCAACAAACATTTCCACCCCACCCCATCCCCTCTCACTGCGTGCAACGCCAGAGTGGAAGAGAGTCCAGCCCCTCTCGAGAGAACTGGTTCCAGAGCCTTTGCTGTGCGTCAAAGTGAGCCCGACTATATCTAGCCGGGACTTCTCCACCTCGCGCACCAGCTAAGGCCCCTCCCACCCAGCGAGGTGACGTTCCACGTCCCAAGAGCTAGTTTATGTAGCCGAGGAACCGACCGCCAAGTGCCCTGCCTTCGGCTACCGTCCAGCTCACACTGCACCCGACCTATATGCCCCCTTCTATGAGTGGTGAGCCCATTGCCTCCTCGGGCGGTGCCGGCCGGACCCCATGGAGACAGGACAGGCCATCAGGCGTACGCCGTTGAGCCCCACCTCTGGGCCTATCTCCAGAGGGGGGCCCCGGTGACCCGCGTCCGGGCAAGGGAAATCTGTGTCTTTTAATCTGACTTTCCATAGAGATCTTCGAGCTGCTTTTTGTCTGGTCCCTCACCTAGGACCTGTTTGTCTTGGGAGACCTTACCAGGGGGCATAAAATCCCCCGGACAACATAGCTCCTAGGATTATTGGGACACGCAAACTCCTCTACCACGATAAGGTGGCAGCTCAGAGAGAAGTGGAGATGAAGATGTTTAGATGAAGAATTCATCATATTCCTCACGTAAGTAAAACAAATAATATAAATAAACCAATGTCTTTAAGTGTCTTTCTTGCCAACTTCTTGGTTTATGGCCACAACCTTCCCCTATTCAGTTGAGATACATGATTTATAGTCTGGGATTGACTTTCACCAACTCAGAGGCGAAGCAGCAGCTCACCGGCTCCATATGTAAATATAGCAACATTAAGCTAGTTAGCTATCAGTGATTAAAGCGCTGCTAAAAGTAGTCCCTTAACCTTAGCCTTATAATAACAATATTGCTAATATTTAGTTAATATTCAGGTCACGAGATGGAAATGGAGTACTGTTGGTGGTTTTTGGATGCTTTTTTAAAGGGCTTTATGGGTGCAAAAGACGCAATGACGTCATGAATGCCATTACCTCTATTGTTAGCGGACTTTTGTAAGTGTTTATTTACGAGTTAGAATGCATTACAATTATTGTCTTATACAGGGATTGTGCATGATAGGCAATATTCCAAGAAAGTGCAGTTCCCCTTCAATGGAATAATGAAGCTGACCATGACATACTCAAATGGGGGAGTCTCCACACTTTTCGTCTGCATTTGGTGTCAATTATCATTTCCCAGGTTTCAACGTTCCCACATTGCAACCTGGTAGCAGCCCAAAGCTTCTAGAAAATTGTGGAATTATAATCCGGCTGTTTTTTCTCTCTTGAGCCACATTAGCAAGAGAAAGAATGAAAGTCTTGTTTATTAGCCACATATTTTGTTCTGACACTGTAAAAGCTTTCAGTAGATCAACAATTGGGTAGGACAGGCTGTCTGTTATTGGCTCTGAAAGTCACATACGTTGCCTGGGAAACACCCGTTTCAGAGTGCTTTAGAGACGCATTGAGAGTCATAGGGTTTAAATTACGGTTGATCTGAGGAAATGTGCTGCCTCAGCCATAACATCCAAATGATCAATGCTTGTGAATAAAGTTTGATTTAATACAGCCCTTCTCAAAAAGTGGGGCGGGCCTCCCTGGAGGGGGGCGCGATGCGATGCCAGGGGCATCAGGGAACATGTTTTTTTTTTTGCCGTACCAGAATATGATTACCGTATTTTCCGCACTATTAGCCGCACCTAAAAACCACAAATTTACTCAAAAGCTGACAGTGCGGCTTATAACCCGGTGCGCTTTATATATGGATTAATATTAAGATTCATTTTCATAAAGTTTAGGTCTCGCAACTACGGTAAACAGCCGCCATCTTTTTTCCCCGTAGAAGAGGAAGTGCTTCTTCTTCTACGGTAAGCAACCGCCAAGGTAAGCACCCGCCCCCATAGAAGAAGAAGCGCGCGGGTATTACGTTTCATTTCCTTTGTGTGTTTACATCTGTAAAGACCACAAAATGGCTCCTACTAAGCGACACACTGTGGTTCTAGCTTGCCATGCTAATGGCCAGAAACTTCCACCCATGGTGATATTCAAAAGGAAGACCTTGCCAAAAGAGAACTTTCCAGCCGGCGTCATCATAAAAGCTAACTCGAAGGGATGGATGGATGAAGAAAAGATGAGCGAGTGGTTAAGGGAAGTTTACGCGAAGAGGCCGGGTGGCTTTTTTCACGCAGCTCCGTCCATGTTGATATACGACTCCATGCGCGCCCACATCACAGATGGTGTCAAAAAACAAGTGAAGCACATAAATACAACACTCGCCGTCATTCCGGGTGGATTAACGAAAGAACTCCAACCGCTCGATATTGGTGTCAACAAGGTATTTAAAGCATGACTGCGAACGGCGTGGGAACAATGGATGACCGAAGGCGAACACACATTCACTAAGACAGGGAGACAGCGCCGGACGACATACGCCAACATCTGCCAGTGGATCGTAAATGCCTGGGCGGATATTTCGGTCTCAACTGTGGTCCGAGCTTTCCGGAAGGCAGGATTCACGGAACTGCTGGAAAAACAACAGCGACACTGACTCTGATGACTTCGACGAGACGGAGCCGGCCATTTTGGATCCCGTATTCGCCCAACTTTTTAATTCGGACACCGTAGGAGAAGAATTCGAGGGATTTATGAATGAAGAATAACTTCAGAAAGTGAGTATTATGTTTATTTTGTGTGTTGTGACATTAACGTTCGAGCAACATTAAGTTATTGCTATTGCTCTGCACTATTTTGAATTTTACTATGTTTGTGATTGCACATTTGCACATTACCGTACATTTTGGGAGTGAACAGAGTTGTTAGAACGCTGGTTTTTAATATATTATTAAAGTTTAACTGACCTATCTGACTGTTTTTTTGACATTCCCTGTAGCGCAGTTAGATGCGGCTTATAACACGGGGCGGCTTATAGGTGGACAAAGTTTTGAAATATGCCGTTCATTGAAGGCGCGGCTTATAACACGGGGCGGCTTATGGTGCGGAAAATACGGTAAGCGTATGTTGCACTTGGCTTCACTGTAATCACGGTGGGAGACAAGGAAAGACCGGTGTGTTGTTTCCTTTAATGTTAATAAGCTTACAATGTAATGCAGAGGTATAGTTGTAACAATTTTATAGACAAATTACACTATATATATAGTCAAAATGGAGAGTGGGGGGAAATATTTGAGAAGCGCTGGTTTAATACAAACAAGAAAACTCCATGCCAACATCTAACCTCATGTTAACAGCAACAGCAAAGCAGATTGCAGAGCTATGATTGATCGGCTGTTTATTTCTGGTACAAAGCCTTTCCTCTTGTTCCCTCCAAAGAAAGCACCACTTTCAAAATCTGCTAAATAAAAATATAAACTAGAAATGACCTTAAACAGTGCAGACCTCCGCCCGGCCTTAAACCCTTAAAAAAGATCCTGAATCCAGACAGTGAATAGGGATCACCCGCTAAATTGTATCATTTTCTTATCCTACCCTATCCCATAGATGACAGTTCCTGAAAGTTAAATCAAAATCCACCAATAACTATTTGAGATATGCAGCACCACCCTAAGACCAGATGTGGTGCTGTGGTCTGCAGCTGTGAAGTCAGTAGTACTGATTGAGCTGACAGTGCTATGGGAGGAGGGACTGGAAGCTGCCTACGAGAGAAAGAAGGTGACGTATGCAGACCTGGTCGCGGAGTGCAGAGAAAGTGGATGGAGTGTGAGGCTGTACCCGGTGGAGGTGGGAGCCAGAGGCTTTGTGGGCAGATCAACACCACGCCTGCTCAAGGACCTGGGACTACGTGGAGCCACCCTGAGCACGTCCACTAGAGATGCGCGGTTTTCGGACACAACCGCGGAGTCCGCGGATTATCCGCGGATCGGGTGGTTGCCAGATGAGGTGGTTCGGGCATCTGGTCAGGATGCCACCCGAACGCCTCCCTAGGGAGGTGTTTAGGGCACGTCCGACCGGTAGGAGGCCGCGGGGAAGACCCAGGACACGTTGGGAAGACTATGTCTCCCGGCTGGCCTGGGAACGCCTCAGGGTCCCCCGGGAGGAGCTGGATGAAGTGGCTGGGGAGAGGGAAGTCTGGGCTTCCCTGCTTAGGCTGCTGCCCCCGCGACCCGACCTCGGATAAGCGGAAGAAGATGGATGGATGGATGGATGGGTGGTTGAAATAAAAAATTTTTAGATTTTATCCGCGGGTCGGGTCGGGCGGTTGAAATTAAAAAAAATTAGATTTTAAATAGATTCAGGCGGGTGGCAGTTAAACCAATTCGGAAATATATATACATAGTTAAATGTTGTTACCCACATACGAAAAACGAGCAGGCACCTGCAGCATATGCCACAACAGAAGAAGAAAAAAAAAAGAGATGGACACTTTTACAGAGCAGAGAAGGGACGCCTCGCCGGGGTCCGGGACCGAGGCCCCTTCCCCCGAGAGGGCCCCACCGGGAGCCGTAGCTGAGGTGATCCGCGAGAAGGGCCCGACACTCGTCCAGGGTCACCACCGCGCCCACCGCACGACACCCCGCCTTGTCCGCCTTCGCCGCGGCCGGCGTCACGCGCAGCAGGTAAGCAGCTTACCTGCCCGCCACCCCCGTGGCCGGGGGCTCGTAACAGGGGTCACTCCACGCGCTCCGCCCGCGCAGCTTACCTGCCCGCCACCCCCGTTGCCGGGGGCCCGTAACAGGGGTCACTCCGCGCGCAGTGCGCTCACGAAAGGGGTGGGGCTCACCCTGGTGAGCCGAGTGTGAGCAGAGAGTGATGAGCAGAACTGGCGCTGCGGGATGAACCGAACGGCGGGTTAAGGCGCCCGATGCCGACGCTCATTAGACCCCAGAAAAGGTGTTGGTTGATATAGACAGCAGGACGGTGGCCATGGAAGTCGGAACCCGCGAAGGAGTGTGTAACAACCCACCTGCCGAATCAACTAGCCCTGAAAATGGATGGCGCTGGAGCGTCGGGCCCATACCCGGCCGTCGCCGGCAGCGAGAGCCGCGAGGGCTAGGCCGCGACGAGTAGGATGGCCGGCGCGGTGCGCGCTGAAGCCTCGGGCGCGAGCCCGGGTGGAGCCGCCGCTGGTGCGAGGGACATCGCACCTCCACGCGCTTGGAGGTGCGCTCAGCGCGGCTCCCAGATGATTGAGCACTGGTGTGCGTCTGGGCCGTGACAGCGTGGCACGCATTGAATGTCTCTGCATCAGTCTCCTTTCTTTAACAGGCAAAAGCTTTATAACCTCACTAATGCCTTGCATCGTCTATATTAGATATATAACAACGGGCGGGTGCGGTGTTGATTAAATGTTAAATTCGGGTGGATGCGGATGGTTGACGACTTTTGTGATGCGGTTGCGGATGAAATAATTGCCTATCCGCGCATCTCTAACGTCCACCAAGGAGCTTTCAGAAGTAGCAGAGAAAGCTAGCCACTGGCTCTGGCTGAAACGACGCGACAAGGCTTGGGGAGCAACATCCAAGTAGGTTTGCTGCAAGGGGTGTCAGGGAGACGTCCCTGTTCACTGCCCCGCCACCAGGAGATGTTCTGGGCTAAGGGGCGAAACATCAATGAGAGGTGGTCCACAGCTAAAGATCCTGCAACAAAAACTTTTCTGGTATGCGGTCAGGTTTAGGCCTGCCTCAGGGAAGAGGACACCACAGGCACCGGTGGAGGTGCGACAGGCCTAAGGCCCAGCGGCAAGACCACCTTGCTGTAATTAAAATGAGTTATGGCGCTAAAAGAACGGACAAACAAACCCCAGAGAATATATAACCCGCTGGCGAAGGCATTTACTATAATTTAAGGATAGGTTAATTGGCCACATGTTGGTTTTGCTCGTCTGTTGCTTCCAAACAGGCTGCAAGAGACAGATTCTTTGCGGAATAAAAAAAACCTTCTTGCCAGTCATTCGCTCTCTATGTCCCTGCGCTTGGTGGAGGCGGGCTGAAGCCGCTAGCAAACACATACATAAGTTCAGCCTTTTAACTTAAAGGTAAGGTAGCATAGTAGACATTAGTGATGGGTTGATGAGGCGTCATGAAGCGTTTTGACACATTGCAAAACTGTATTGATACTGTGTCGATACTGTGTCACTAAATACTGACATCTGCTGGACATTAAAAATCCCTACAGGCAACCTATGGACCGACTCAACTGACACTGATTTTATGCTCTTGTACAGGGGTCACCAACCTTTTTGAAACCAAAAACTACTTCTTGGGTACTGATTAATGCGAAGGGCTACCAGTTTGATACACACTTAAATAAATAAATATATTGTCATTTGTAAGTTACACGTAAGTGTGATTTAAACAAAAATAGCTAAATAAATAAATGTATATATATAAAAAAAATGGGTATTTCTGTCTTCAATTTCGACTCTTTATAATTCAAAATACAACCGACAAAAAGAAGAGAAAAACTAGCTAATTTGAATCTTTTTGAAAAAATTTAAAAAATAATTTATGGAACATCATTAGTAATTTTTCCTGATTAAGATAAATTTTAGAATTTTGATGACATGTTTTAAATTGGTTAAAATCCAATCTGCACTTTGTTAGAATATTTAACAAAGACAAATCAGTATTTCTTCTAGATTTTCCAGAACAAAATTTAAAAAAAAAAATCAAAATACTTTGAAATAAGATTTAAATTTGATTCTACAGATTTTCCAGATTTGCCAGAATATTTTTTTTGAATTTTAATCATAGCAAGTTTGAAGAAATATTTCACAAATATTCTTCGTCGAAAAAACAGAAGCTAAAATATGTATTATTCTTTACAATAAAAAATAAATAAATTTACTTGAACATTGATTTAAATTGTCAGGAAAGAAGAGGAAGAAATTTAAAAGGTAAAAAGGTATATTTGTTTCAAAATCCTAAAATCATTTTTAAGGTTGTATTTTTTCTCTAAAATTGTATTTCTAAAAGTAATAAGAAGCAAAGTCATAAATAAATGAATTTATTTAAACAAGTGAAGACCCATCCATCCATTCATTTTCTACCACTTATTCCAAGTGAAGACCAAGTCTTTAAAATATTTTCTTGGATTTTCAAATTCTATTTGAGTTTTGTCTCTTTTAGAATTAAAAATGTCGAGCAAAGCGAGACCAGCTTGCTAGTAAATAAATAAAATTTAAAAAATAGAGGCAGCTCACTGGTAAGTGCTGCTCTTTGAGCTATTTTTAGAACAGGACAGCGGGCGACTGATCTGGTCCTTACGGGCTACCTGGTGACCGCGGGCACCGCGTTGGTGACCCCTGCCCTAGTATATACAATAATATAAACCAAGTCATTGTATTTCATTTAGGATTATTTCATATCTTCATTTAAATAAAAATATATTTTTATCATTTTTAGATACAGTCAATAAATAATGTGAACATGTATCATTACATGGAAATCTAAGAGAACGTGTTGTGGATGATTGTGGACTGGGAATTTTTTTAATTTTATTTTTTACACATTTAAAAAAAAAAAAAAAAGAAAAAGTTTTTCCGACGTATTACATTTTAGACGATTTCTCTTCTTAGTTATTATTTCACCGGCTGTAGAAAAGACACGCTCACAGGGCACAGAGGAGGCGTCAGTGCGACACAGTTCGCGTATCGGTCACGTTACCAAAACAGCTCATGATCGGTCACGTGACTTTCTAAAAGCGGTACGCGCACCGACGCAGGGTTTTGCTCTATGAGCTCGACGCATGCGCCGATGCATCGGTGTTGCCGGACCCATCACTAGTAGACATTATCGGGATTATCCCCAAAATCAAATCACTTTTTCCTTATCCCATTTCCCGAAAGTTTCATTCAGTTATGTTACTAACCAGCCAACTAAGTAACTGACGGACAACAAACCCCGGCAATTACATATACCTTCTGGGGGAAGTTAGAATGGAACAAATTGATGTCAATTGATGTATATTTTTTTATTACAACAAAATGTGTAATAAAGGTGTAATAAAAGTGACGGACGTTCTACATTGATTAGTTTCAGCTCCAACAATACTCTAGATGTCGCATCAGTAGGGTGCCATTGTTTCCTATCATTTAACAGGAAGCTAAATAACTAGTCAACGAGAGGTGAGGGTTCTCACTCAGAAAAACACTGCCCCTGGTGCTTTTTATAAAATTGCAAGTCACATGCTCAGCCCCTGCTGAAGAGCTATAACTTGTTATAAGGTTCCCAGCCGTTGAAATTGTTCTGCATTTAGAAACAAAAATGCACATCCCGTAATAAATTAATAAATGTCAGGACACTTGATATGATATGTTATGGCAAACATATTCCCAGCCCATTCCTGCTCTGTCACCAGTAAGAAAATAAAATTGCAAAAATTAAAATTTTGGCAGGGTGCATGCCCGATTCCTAGCCTAGGTTGCAACAGAAAGGGTCTACAAATTGAAACATTAAGCTAAATAAACATACAGGTAAAAGCCAGTAAATTAGAATATTTTGAAAAACTTGATTTATTTCAGTAATTGCATTCAAAAGGTGTAACTTGTACATTATATGTATTCATTGCACACAGACTGATGCATTCAAATGTTTATTTCATTTAATTTTGATGATTTGAAGTGGCAACAAATGAAAATCCAAAATTCCGTGTGTCACAAAATTAGAATATTACTTAAGGCTAATACAAAAAAGGGATTTTTAGAAATGTTGGCCAACTGAAAAGTATGAAAATGAAAAATATGAGCATGTACAATACTCAATACTTGGTTGGAGCTCCTTTTGCCTCAATTACTGCGTTAATGCGGCGTGGCATGGAGTCGATGAGTTTCTGGCACTGCTCAGGTGTTATGAGAGCCCAGGTTGCTCTGATAGTGGCCTTCAACTCTTCTGCGTTTTTGGGTCTGGCATTCTGCATCTTCCTTTTCACAATACCCCACAGATTTTCTATGGGGCTAAGGTCAGGGGAGTTGGCGGGCCAATTTAGAACAGAAATACCATGGTCCGTAAACCAGGCACGGGTAGATTTACATTTCTAAAAATCCCTTTTTTGTATTAGCCTTAAGTAATATTCTAATTTTGTGACACACGGAATTTTGGATTTTCATTTGTTGCCACTTCAAATCATCAAAATTAAATGAAATAAACATTTGAATGCATCAGTCTGTGTGCAATGAATAAATATAATGTACAAGTTACACCTTTTGAATGCAATTACTGAAATAAATCAAGTTTTTCAAAATATTCTAATTTACTGGCTTTTACCTGTGTGATTGTCTTCCCGTGGTGACACCCAATGGTAAAAATTGTGTTATTTTGCATTAAAAAAAAACCCAACAACAATTTATTTCTAATGCTTTCATATGATTGAAAATCATCCCGCTGGTTGGGATGAAGACAATTGGGTTGGTTATCCCTGCTAACAAGGTGTCCCTTTTGAAATGTTCAGGGAGTTGACAACCCTAGATAGATAGTGGCAGCTATTTCTTCTGGACGGTAATTTTGGACAGATATGGGAGAACTGAAATGCCCTGGTTACCATTGATGTCTGATGCCAACCCAACTATGTAGTTACTACGCTGTAGCATAATGAAATCTACGTGTTTAGGTACTTGTTGAATGTTTAATAAATTGTAGATTATATGAAGATCATGTGACCTGGATATTTGAAATAATCCCACAAACAACTTAAAGAGGCCTGTTAGTTTTTCTTATGATGAAACCTGTACTTACCATCATGAGCTCCCTTTGAAATGACTTCCTCTCCTTGTTCTCAATGTTGGTACATTCTTCTTTGAGTTTTTCCAGAACACAAGCCACCTTCTCCGGTTCATTGTCCAGCTGAGTCCGGCAGAAGTAATTGAGCGGCAAGTTCCCGTAGCCGAGCGCCTCGGCGAACGCCCTCCAATTCACCACGTTCTCCATGAGAACGGTCCTCACCGTGGCGTAGATATACGTAAGGAATTTGCAAGGTTTAAGGATTTGCTCCAACAGAGTCATTGTGGTCAGGTCTGGCCCACACCAATAAATGGGTTTGACCTTGCCTAGAACTAAAACGTTCTTGGCGTGGACCAGCCCCATCTTGCCTTGATAGTATCCGATGTACCACTCTTTGGTGCGCAGCTGCCCTCTTAGCTTAATTTTTTCCTCACTGAGCAGCGCAATCACGTCACCTTTCTTGTACTCCAGCAGGTAGTTGCTCTTGTGCTGCCGAATTATCGTTTTAATTAACTTGCCAAATTTTATGCTGGTAATACAGCGATCCTGAAATTTGGGATATTTGGAGATGACAGCCAGTGGTGACAGGATGATCTTGTCCATCTCTTTCTTTTTTAAGAACCTCCTTTCTCCTGTCATCCTGGCTTCAGACTTTGGAGGTGGTTGCGGAGTTTGGATACAGAACTGGGTTAGAATACAATCCAACATGTCCTTGATTTGGACCCTGAGCGTGAAGTCTGAGATGTTATTGGGATTGTGCGATGACATTGCATAGATTAGCCGGCTAACCTTGCCCAGTTTGAGATGAAATCCCTGGATTATCCCACCACCCTCATTCGCTTTCACCTGATAGTTGGATGTATTAGGGTACAACCCCACTTGTATGTCCTGGGGGAACCGCAGGACAAACTGATGCTTTCCCCATAACTGGAGGGTGACTGGAGGGGTGGAGCAAGTTGGAGGAAACACCTCGCTCGTCAGTAAAGTCTTGGGGGCACAGTCATGCCCAAACATGGCCACAACTGTCTTGAAGGAGGGATGAATATGCTTGGGTCCATAAACGGCAAGTGTTACCTTCCTCTCCACATGGTCCCACATGATTATGTTGTGACTGATGTACAGGGACTGAACCACAACCGCCACATACATGCACGGCTCATGACAGTCAAGACGCACTTGAACCATGTCCTTATAAACGTAACAATCGGTAATGGGTGTGTAAGGTCCGTCTTTGCAGTCACTCCGAACACACATCACTTCACAGGGGCTGCTCTCTGTCTTTAGTGTCATTGAAACGCTCATTTCCAAAGTGACAAAAGACTTGGTATTCATGTTGCTGAGTTTGATCTCCACCACTGGGCTGACAGTGGAGCGACAGTCACTATTGAGCTCCCGAGGAGGATCCAATAAAGCTTTCATGGAAATCTGCTGATAGTCGCCTTGGCTGACATGACCTTCTGGAACGTGCATGGTGATATGGGTGTCTGGGAGCTGAACTACACCTCCACTGCTGTCCAAGCTACACACAATGCTTGTCTCAATCGGCTGAGTCTGACCCCACCCGGGACTCTGACCTAGGGATTCCAGGTCATGGCAAGACCTGGTCAATTTTCGGTGTTTGAGCCACGCCGTTCTGAAGTCCTCTCTGCTCTGAAACTGCTCCGGTGAAGGGGCTTTTAGGCCCATGAAGAAACAAGCAGACATATTTGGATTTGATTGCTCTTGTAAAACAGTGAGTTGGGAAAGACTCTGAGAACGTTTACTCCTAAAAAAGGCGTCATCCCTGTGGAGGTGTTGCACAGTCTCTTGGGTGGGACAACCATTGAACTTGATATTATTGGTGTCCAAGTTGAAGCCTGTTGGACATGCAAGTGTGTCAAAAATAATGGAATCAGATGAGTTTGTTACATTTGCTTGTTTGCAATTCTGATCCAACGAACACAATAGAGGTTTACAAGACAAGGGACGATTGTTGATAGCTAGTGAGGGTTTAAAAGACCCCCCTTTCCACTCTCCTAACTCCTCAAACTCCTTCAGACTGTCCTCCTCCCCAAGTGTGTCAATCGTTCCACTGTTGCTAAGCGAATAATTCCTGAAGTTGAGCAGTTGGACATAGGCAGCAGGGATGTATCCCATCTCCGTGTTATTGTGTGCATACCACCACTCGCCACCTGAAGTGTCCAGCACAAAGAGGTGATCACCTTTGGAAAATGTCAGCGTGGTAAAGCTGCTCGAGCAATAATCCTTGATGGCGACTACTTCTTGTATGCCCTCACAGGAGGAAGCCATGCCCAGTCTTAAGGCACTCGGAGAAGGCACTGAAAGAAAACAGTGTTTTATTGGTCAGTCACAGAGGATAAATACATTAAAGGGGAACATTATCACCAGACCTATGTAAGCGTCAATATATACCTTGATGTTGCAGAAAAAAAGACCATATATTTTTTTAACCGATTTCCGAACTCTAAATGGGTGAATTTTGGCGAATTAAATGCCTTTCTAATATTCGCTCTCGGAGCGATGACGTCACAACGTGACGTCGCATCGGGAAGCAATCCGCCATTTTCTCAAACACCGAGTCAAATCAGCTCTGTTATTTTCCGTTTTTTCGACTGTTTTCCGTACCTTGGAGACATCATGCCTCGTCGGTGTGTTGTCGGAGGGTGTAACAACATGAACAGGGACGGATTCAAGTTGCACCAGTGGCCCAAAGATGCGAAAGTGGCAAGAAATTGGATGTTTGTTCCGCACACTTTACCGACGAAAGCTATGGTACGACAGAGATGGCAAGAATGTGTGGATATCCTGCGACACTCAAAGCAGATGCATTTCCAACGATAAAGTCAAAGAAATCTGCCGCCAGACCCCCATTGAATCTGCCGGAGTGTGTGAGCAATTCAGGGACAAAGGACCTCGGTAGCACGGCAAGCAATGGCGGCAGTTTGTTCCCGCAGACGAGCGAGCTAAACCCCCCTGGATGTCTTGGCTCACACCGTCCCGAAGATGATCAAGAGAAGAATATCGACCCTAGCTTCCCTGGCCTGCTGACATGAGGGTATGTCTACAGAATATATTAATTGATGAAAATTGGGCTGTCTGCACTCTCAAAGTGCATGTTGTTGCCAAATGTATTTCATATGCTGTAAATCTAGTTCATAGTTGTTAGTTTCCTTTAATGCCAAACAAACACATACCAATCGTTGGTTAGAAGGCGATCGTCGAATTCGTCCTCGCTTTCTCCCGTGTCGCTGGCTGTCGTGTCGTTTTCGTCGGTTTCGCTTGCATACGGTTCAAACCGATATGGCTCAATAGCTTCAGTTTCTTCTTCAATTTCGTTTTCGCTACCTGCCTCCACACTACAACCATCCGTTTCAATACATTCGTAATCTGTTGAATTGCTTAAGCCGCTGAAATCCGAGTCTGAATCCGAGCTAATGTCGCTATAGCTTGCTGTTCTTTCCGCCATGTTTGTTTGTGTTGGCTTCACTATGTGACGTCACAGGCAAATGGACGGGTGGTCAAAATCAGGCACTTTGAAGCTTTTTTTAGGGATATTGCGTGATGGGTAAAATTTTGAAAAAAACTTCGAAAAATATAATAAGCCACTGGGAACTGATTTTTAATGGTTGTAACAATTCTGAAATTGTGATAATGTTCCCCTTTAAACAGACAAAAGTCTTCAGACACAACACTTTATTCGTTAATTCAATGATGGGTTGGGCTACAAAGCTTGGTTAAAGTTTTTTTTTTTCGATTTTGATTCTAGTATTGATTATCCTAATTTTGTTTCAGTTGACCTTAAATCATGTTTGGTGTAAAGGAAATTGAGGATCATTCCCATCAAACACTGTTGGGATTAACTAAAACAGTGGTCTTCAACAGGCGAGCGTCCGTGACCCTTAGGGGGCCTACAAAAGGTACTGCAGAGTGGTTGAGGAATTTTTGGCCAACCCTTTTTTGATATATTTATTTTTGTGTGTAGAATGGTATAGATTAGTTTTATTTTTCACAAATGTAAATAAACATTAACATTGCTCACTTAACATCACTGTAGTGAACAGATAACTGGGCCATTAACAAGAGATTCCATGAATTGATTAACGTGGACCCCGACTTAAACAAGTTGAAAAACGTATTCAGGTGTTAACATTTAGTGGTCAATTGTACGAAATATGTAATGTACTGTGCAATCTACTAATAAAAGTCTCAATCAATCAATCAATCAATTCATTCCAGAACTAGTTGCAGCATACGGGGCAGAAGTACATAGTTGCCTGTGTGCTCTACACCAGGGTTCCCCAACCTTTTTTCCACCAGGGACCGGTTTAATGTATGCATTATTTTCACGGATCGGCTTTCTACGTGTGGCAGATAAAAACAGCAAAAAAATGAGCCTTTGGCTACAATCTGGCACATTAACATTTTATATGTCCATTAATGTGCATTGTCCCAAAATAGTTGTAATATACATCTATTAACAAGCTTATTGGTGTGTTTAGTGGCACAGGCGGAAGGTAATTAAAAAAAAATGCGGTAGTTTATAAATCAGTTAATGTTTCTGTGCGGCCTGGTAGCAAACGTGTCACGGACCGGTAGCGGTCCCCGGACGGGTGGTTGTGGACCACTCCTCTACACCAGTGTGTATGCGTGAGGCTGACGCTGTACTGTGTGCTCAATGTTTTGAGTAAGAGAGCTCACACAGTTAACACAACTACAGTCAGGCACTTACAGTTACCCCACTTTTTGGTTAACTTTAGGGACTTCATTACATCCCCCATGTGCAGTGTGGCATTGAAGTGAAATTGAACATCATACAAAACTCAACCAATATAAGCTGCAAATTTGTTACCTATTTCTTTACTATCGCGACAGACTGTCAACAAAGATAACAAAAAGTATAAATGTTGAAATATAGAATGGTTATTGATTCTGTGTCGTTAAAAGATCTGGGAGGAGACGGGACAATACTCTTCCTGATTAGCCTGGGGCAATATTTTAGGAAGGCAGAAACGCCTGAAAGACAGCAACAGGGGTTAAAGAAGGTAGACATGACTGCAAATCAACCACAGGGAAGTGTATATGTTTGTCTTCTGTAGGTATTTTGTATAAATATAAGAATAATATATATATATATATATATTAGGGATGTAATGGTACGTGTATTTGTATCGAACCGTTTCGGTACGGGGGTTCCGGTTCGGTGCGGAGGTGTACCGAACGAGTTTCCACACGGACATATTAAGTAGCGTAACGTACGTTGTGTAAACAATGCACACCGAGGCACAACACACGGCATGCTAGCAGCTAACGGGCTACGATAGACTGACCATACGTCCTCTTTTCACCAGACATGTCCTCTTTTGCGGAGCTGTCAGGGCGGAGTTTCTTAAATGCCTCAAATGTCCGGCATTTTGAGTTAAGGTTGCATGTATTTTCAATGTACGTACACGGTTAAGAAGGGGTTAAAAACAAAACAAATTGTGCGCCAGCAGCATTGGTGAGGGAGGGGCAGAGACAGAGAGAGAGAGAGAGTTATGATAAACGCGCATGCGTCGCCAGGCTCTGCTTTTTATCCATAGATTTATCAGATTACATTTTTTATTATCTATAGCAGGGGTGTCAAAAGTGTGCCCCGGAGGCCATTTGCGGCCCACAGCTAATGTTTTAAAGGCCCACGGCACATTCTAAAAATACTATTAAAATTTAAAAAAAAAACATAACAAAAGTAAAATAAAAAAGCTTAAAGGTTAAATGTAATTTAGAAAAAGTTGCAATGTTGATTAATAAAACAAAGCTGTTTTTTTTCTTTCAAACGGTCATTGCTCAAAACATAATATTGAATCAAAATCAATGTTATTATGAATTATTGACCTATCCAAGGTTCCGATTACTTCACATCAAATATTCCACTAAGAAAAATATTTTTGGTGGAAGATTTTGCAAATTTGGTAAATAAATAACCCAAAAATTTATATTGTGTTGTTTTCTTACTGTACCGAAAATGAACCGAACCGTGACATCTAAACCGAGGTATGTACCGAACCAAACTTTTTGTGTACCGTTACACCCCTATAATATGGGTATTTATCTCTATTTATTTATTTTTTGTTTTCTTTAATGCTAATAAGGACAATGTTATGCAGATATATATTTTAATAGACAAATTATACTGTTTAAAGTCACGGCGGGCGCAAAGCAATTCTTCTTGGGAGGCGTAACAGAAATTAATTAAGAAGCACTTAACCGACAAGAAGGGCCAGGTGAACATTGTGCAATAACAAGGTACCTCTAGGACCAGTTTACTTTTTATCGCAATTTTATACAAGATATTTACAAACCCCGTTTCCATATGAGTTGGGAAATTGTCTTCGATGTAAATATGAACGGAATACAATGATTTGCAAACCCATATTCAGTTGAATATGCTACAAAGACAACATATTTGATGTTCAAACTGATAAACATTTTTTTTTTTGCAAATAATCATTAACTTTAGAATTTGATGCCAGCAACACGTGACAAAGAAGTTGGGAAAGGTGGCAATAAATACTGATAAAGTTGAGGAATGCTCATCAAACACTTATTTGGAACATCCCACAGGTGAACAGGCTAATTGGGAACAGGTGAGTGCCATGATTGGGTATAAAAGTAGATTCCATGAAATGCTCAGTCATTCACAAACAAGGATGGGGCGAGGGTCACCACTTTGTCAACAAATGCGTGAGCAAATTGTTGAACAGTTTAAGAAAAACCTTTCTCAACCAGCTACTGCAAGGAATTTAGGGATTTCACCATCTACGGTCCGTAATATCATCAAAGGGTTCAGAGAATCTGGAGAAATCACTGCACGTAAGCAGCTAAGCCCGTGACCTCCGATCCCTCAGGCTGTACTGCATCAACAAGCGACATCAGTGTGTAAAGGATATCACCACATGGGCTCAGGAACACTTCAGAAACCCACTGTCAGTAACTACAGTTGGTCGCTACATCTGTAAGTGCAAGTTAAAACTCTCCTATGCAAGGCAAAAACCGTTTATCAACAACACCCAGAAGCGCCGTCGGCTTTGCTGGGCCTGAGCTCATCTGAGATGGACTGATACAAAGTGGAAAAGTGTTCTGTGGTCTGACGAGTCCCCATTTCAAATTGTTTTTGGAAACTGTGGACGTCGTGTCCTCCGGACCAAAGAGGAAAAGAACCATCCGGATTGTTATAGGCGCAAAGTTGAAAAGCCAGCATCTGTGATGGTATGGGGGTGTATTAGTGCCCAAGACATGGGTAACTTACCGGTACACATCTGTGAAGGCGCCATTAATGCTGAAAGGTACATACAGGTTTTGGAGCAACATATGTTGCCATCCAAGCAACGTTACCATGGACGCCCCTGCTTATTTCAGCAAGACAATGCCAAGCCACGTGTTACATCAACGTGGCTTCATAGTAAAAGAGTGCGGGTACTAGACTGGCCTGCCTGTAGTCCAGACCTGTCTCCCATTGAAAATGTGTGGCGCATTATGAAGCCTAAAATAGCACAACGGAGACCCCCGGACTGTTGAACAACTTAAGCTGTACATCAAGCAAGAATGGGAAAGAATTCCACCTGAGAAGCTTAAAAAATGTGTCTCCTCAGTTCCCAAACGTTTACTGAGTGTTGTTAAAAGGAAAGGCCATGTAACACAGTGGTGAACATGCCCTTTCCCAACTACTTTGGCACGTGTTGCAGCCATGAAATTCTAAGTTCATTATTATTTGCAGAAAAAAAAATTAAGTTTATGAGTTTGAACATCAAATATCTTGTCTTTTTAGTGCATTCAATTGAATATGGGTTGAAAAGGATTTGCAAATTATTGTATTCTGTTTATATTTACATCTAACACAATTTCCCAACTCATATGGAAACGGGGTTTGTAAGTAAGGGGTCCAGGATCCATCTGTACTTCTGTTTGGGGGTCTTTACCCTGGAAAACATTGAATAACCCTGAAGTAGAACAAAAAATGTGAGCCAACATCACTCTCTGATCTCATAAGAATTTCCAGAGACACACTCCAAAAACTTGCAAAGGCTTGACAGAAGAGTGGACCAAGGGGACCAAGTCAACACTTTCTTCCATTTCAACTATCTTCAGCACCTGGTGTCCTACTCTAATGCTCCGGTGTAACCTGAGCATGTTTTCCTTGACATGAAAAAAATTAACTTAAAATGTCCTCTGAAGATTTAATTAATTTCACTTTCCAGGACTCTCAAAGAAACGCAACATAGATGAGAAAGTGCATAATTTGGTGGATAATTTACTCTTTTTTTCTTAGTGCATATAAAGCTTATCACCAAAGCAGTTACAAAGTGCAACCGGTGAAGGGATGTGAGAACATTTTTAGAGGCTAACTGAACTGACGGTTCATTTGAAAAGAACATGTCAGCCTATCATTCTGACCTATGACATCAGTAAAGCTGGTTGGCACCCCCTCATCTTGTTCCACGAGCGTCCCTTCTGACTTGCAGCGAGGGAGGAGGTGATTGTTGCTCGTCATTCGGACGATTCGATGGGCAGCCATGGTCCGTCCAGAGGATGGCTGGTTTTCATCTGTAAATGAATGAAATTGTGTTTAACTGAAGTCATCATGTTTACAACAACTGACATTAAAATGATTATTCAATACAGTGTTTCCCACAGGACAGGCATCTATTTGTGGTGGTGTGGTCGGGGGGCAGGGGGTGGCGGCGGCAGCGGCGATGACCAAGAAGAACGCGGAGTTGGAATATAAGTACAACACTTTATGTACATATATAGCTCATTAAAATTACCGACAGGAAGGCGAGAAACACTTTATTTCAACAGACTCTGGCGCCGTACCTGTCGTCAAAACTCCAAAGACCGACTGCACAGTTGCGCTAACAAAATAAGAGTCTCAGAAAGCTGGCGTGCACAAGCTAGCAAGCTACGGAGTTTGCCGACAATGTATTTCTTGTAAAGTGTAAACAAAGGAGTACAAAAGCTGGACAAATAAGATGCCAAAAACCAACCACTTTCATGTGGTATTGGACAGAAAGGAGGACTTTTTTTCTCCTCCATTCGAAAATGCGGACGTTATCAGCCCCACTGTCTGATTCCAATCAATGCAAGTCATCAGAATCAGGTAATACACCAACTTATATTGTATTCTTGTCTTCATGAAAGAAAGGAATCTATATGTGTTAAACATGCTTGTATTATCTTTAAACACCTTTAACTTGTTAACAATATTAACTATATGTGTTAAACATGCTTGTATTATCTTTAAACACCTTTAACTTGTTAACAATATTAACTATATGTGTTAAACATGCTTGTATTGTCATTAAACACCTTTAACTTGTTAACAATATTAACTATATGTATTAAACATACTTGTATTATCATTAAACACCTTTAATTTATTAACAATATTAACTACATGTGTTAAACATGCTTGTATTATCTTTAAACACCTTTAACTTGTTAACAATATTAACTATATGTATTAAACATACTTGTATTATCATTAAACACCTTTAATTTATTAACAATATTAACTATATGTGTTAAACATGCTTGCATTATCATTAAACACCTTTAACTTGTTAACAAAAACATATATTTCATAAATAAGTAAATATAAATTATATATATGAATGAGGTAGATCCCCACGACTTGATCAATTGAAAAGTAGCTCGCCTGCAGAAAAAGTGTGAGCACCCCTGAGTTACACCCATCTGAACAGGTCAGCCACTTGTTTAAAGCCCGATCACAGTTGAAATCTTGAAATGAAGGGCCTTTAATGGCCAAAACATTAACCTGGACAACATTTTAACAGCTGGTTCACTCAGATTTTATTCTTTTCATTGCATTCACATGCTGCAGTGGACAGTGGACAATTTAGCTTAATTATTAATGCAGTATTGGAAGCACCGTCTCCACGTGTGTTTATTGACAACAGGGTTATAACCTGGACACGTTAGCTCGTCGGTATGAAAACAGGAGACTGTTACTACGTGCGTACCCCGAGTCAAACAGCGGCGGTGTTAATGAAGCAGCGTCAGGCTGCTCACCGTCAGTGAAACGCTCGGTATAATCGCGGATTAACGTTAAATATATGACGAGCCGCGAGCGATGCAGCTATAACCTATCTACCTACAACCTATAGTACCCTCGTATTTTGATCCGGTCGGTCTTCTTCTTCTTCTTCTTCTTCTTCTTCTTGCCCACCAGGTGAATTAAGTGCTATTGGCGGAGTAACAATGCATAGTAGGCTACCGCCACCTACTGCACCGGAGTTGTAACTACAAGGTACATTCACAGACAGTCCCATTGCTTTTATGAGCGGTCGAGCGAGTCAAAAGCCGAAAAATCCATTTGTGGCGGACGTAATTCTTTCGTGGCGGGCCGCCACAAATAAATGAATGTGTGGGAAACACTGCAATACAATGTCCATTATGTTAGTTTTACTGTGTCATAATGACATTATGTTAACATTAAATGTTAAGATAATGTTGTTTTTTACAGTGGAAACGCTAAGGTTGAACAAATTTTGTACCAAGACACCGACGTATTCAGATTATCTCCCATGATTTTTGACATTGTTGAAGCCTTAAATGTCTGATATTATGGGCGGTTTTATGCCATGTTTTTTTCAGCAGTTGGTTATTGTAAAACTGGGCGGAAAAATACAAGTTGTAATAGCTGCACTGCAAAAAGTCAGTGTTCAAAAACAAGGAAAAAAAAATACAAAAATGAGGGGTATTTTACTTGAACTAAGCAAAATTATCTGACAATATAACAAGAAAATTGGGCTAGTCAAGACTTTCCAATACAAGTAAAATTAGCTAACCTCAATGAACCCCAAAATACCTTAAAATAAGTATATTCTCACTAATAACAAGTGCACTTTTCTTGAGAGCAAAAACAAATATGAGACATTTTTTCTCAATATGTTGAAAAATATTCTTAAATGAAGTAAATGCTAGTGCCATTATCTTGACATAATGATATGCGCTCGGCATTACATTTCTTGAAACCAGCAAACTTACACTAAAAACTAATTTATTTTTCTTAATGGAAAGGCAAAAAGGCAACGCTCAAGTAAATCATATTGTCTAAAAATGCATTTCCCCATCGATAACATGACATCATCGCGCCAAGTGCGTGCTCTTTCAGTCAATTAGTGAGCAAGGAATATAGTATATATATATATATATATATATATATATACATACCTGCCAACTTTTGAAATCAGAAAAACCTAGTAGCCAGGGTCCAGGGGCCGCAGGCCCCGGTAGGTCCAGGACAAAGTCCTGGTGGGGGGTTCAGGCTTCGCCCCCCGACGCAAAATGATTATTAGCATTCAGACAGGTTAAAATGTTGCTAAAACCATCACTTTTCTATCAGTCACAGTGACTTTTCAAAACAAAAATATTACAGCAAAAATCATATGGGTTGATTGACATGTTTATTCTGTAAGCTAACTTCAATAGTTTGAAATTATTTTGACAGTTAATGCCAGTTATCCTGTCAACCTTTCACAAGACTTTAATTTGTTAATTGAAAGTATAAACAGTATAAACACTTTTTACAGTAAACAAATGGTAAAACAGCACTAAACAATTCCATTAAAAACAAATTGGTGTCATTATTAACTTTCTGTCCAAGCTTGTATAATCTACTGCCTTGTTCAATTGTATAAAATATTCTGTGCCTAAAATTCACATTTCTATCACAATTATCATACTGTAAACATGGTAAGCTAACTTCATTAAAATTAATAGTCCTGTCAATAGCATGGAATTACAATTCAAATGTAGTTTTTTTGTAAGCCTTTCAAAATAATTCAAAATATGAAAAATTAATGAAAATTAATTTAAGCCATCAGACACTTGAAAAGTGGCACATCACATCTCTAATGTAATCATTTTAACTTTTCAACAGAAATAGCACTGCAAAAATATTAAGGACATACTTCTGTATTTTGGTAGTTATGCTGTCAACATTTAACAAGATTTCTTCAACTTGGACTTGAAAGCATAAATAGTATAAACACTTTTAACAGTATAACAGTACTAAACAATTCCAATAGATAACATTGGTGTCATTACCTTTTTGTGGCTAAAATCCGAAAAACGTTGAAAGTTTTCCACTTGTATCGTTAGCAACGGCATTAGACTTGTGTTTTTTTGTCCCAACGTGGTCTTTTACATCGCTAATTCCTCCGTGTCCGATCGAAAAATCTTGTCTGCACAAGGTGCAATTCGCGTAGTTTTCACCCTTTTTGGGACGGATAATTATTCCCGGATAGGCTTTTGACTATTCTTCACGGAATGACTGCAGTTTTCTTTTCGGTTTAAGACTCGTTTGCGATTTTTCTCCGGCTGATTCCATGATCGTTCGCTCGTTTGGAAACAATGGCAACAGGTGCCTCGTGCTTGGCAGTGGTGCTATAAATAGCCTCGCGCATTTTTTAAAAATATTTGTTTTTAATTAATGAAAAACCGTATTTTTTATCACTGCAACCGTAACCCGGAATAGGTTGATGAAAACCGTACTAATTACGGGAAAACCGGAGTAGTTGGCAGGTATGTATATATATATATATATATATATATATATATATATATATATATATATATATATATATATATATATATATATATATATATATATATTTACAGCCCGGCCCCCGGCCAATTTTTTTTTATTGTAATTTTGAAGAATTTCTCTGAATGTGCATGAACTATTTCTGTTCAAAATTGTTTTGAAATGTCACATGTTAAATGTTTAAATATTAACTGTCAGTTTAATCATGAGACACAATTGTGTCAAAGTCATGTTTTTTTTATTTCATGCTTGATATAAGAAATGAATGATTACTTTGAAAAAGCAGTTTTATACGTGTGAATGTTGATGACACAGCTTTGCAACACTTGATATTTCAAGCATGTTTTACTCAATACAGGTCATAAAATCTGAGCAACAAGCTGTATTATCTTACTGAGATCATTTAGGACCAAAACACTTAAAACAAGTAAAACACTAGCATAAAATCTGCTTTGTGAGAAGAATTATCTTGTCAGACGGAAAATAAGCAAATATCACCCTTATTTGAGATATTTAATCTTACTTAGGTTTCAGTTTTTGCAGTGTGCAGTTTTGCCTCTGTGTATTATTATAGGACCATGTGTTGAAGAATGAGTAAATAGTAAACAAATATTAAAGAATAAAAACTGAATGAAAAAGTAAGATTAACATGACTACAAAAATGTAAATGTACTGTAAAAATTGGCTTTATTTTTTCCACAAGGCGCAACTATAGTCCAAAAGACAAAAAAATGTAAATGAAATCTAAGAAAAACAACATTTTCACAGCTCAACATAGCAAGTGCACAGAATCTCACAACATATTTAAGCATCATTATGTCACACCGCGGTGAGGGAAGTCTTGTCTTGGTTTTTTCTGTCTTGTGATCTACATGTTTTATTTTGAAAAGCAACTCCTCTTGTTTCAGATCACGGGTCCTTCCTCTTGTGTCACCAGTCTGACGTCATTCCTGACCCTTGATTGTTTCCACCTGTTTCCCATTACCCTCATGTTTTTTATAAGCCCAAGCCTCCCCTTGTTCTGGGCCAGATTGTCTCGAGCTTTCGTGCCTGTCTTGCGTTCCATGTCCTTGTTCATGTCCATGCCTTGCCTTGTCCCACGTCTACGTCCTTGCTTCCAGAATATCCCACGCTGTAATTTTGAATTTACTTTTTTCCTCCCTCAGAGCGACTTTTGTTATTATACCTTTTTCTACCGCAGTGGTGAGTTATAATATTTCCTTAAAGATTTTTTCCTCAAAGTTTGTTGAGTGATTTTTTGTTTTCATTGATTAGAGTAGTTAAGTTTTATAGTCTTTATTTTCTTCCTCCTGTTGGAGAGTTTTTTGTTAAAGTTTTTTGATAACAGATACGGTGCTAATTATATCGTCCTTATTTTGTATTTCCTCCCTTTTGGAGTGATTTTCGGTTTTTCCCTTTGGGAACATTTTGTCGATAGTATTTTTGTATTTCATAGTATTAGAATTATTTTTGTATTTCATAGTATTAGAATTTACTCGGCTCTGGAGGCTTAAAGAGTTTTTCAAAATAAAAGCTTTATTTGGAATCACCTCTCTGCATCTGAGTCCCTTCCTTCGTCCAAGCCTGACACATTAATGCTGAAGACAACTAAACAATACAAATTTAAATACACTCAAGGGACACAATGAAGAAATGACACCTGCCATACAGGCTATATCTACAGCGGTACTTCAACTCACTGGGTTTGGGGGATATGAGCTTTCTCTCGGTTAATTGTTGAGCTTTAAAATTGAAAAAAAAAATTGCGTTAAGAGCCTCCCCACCAATAGTTGGCAGGGTAAATGCCACAAAAACTCTGTGAGCCCCACCCAAACCATCCAGTGTCTGACTCGCTAACTCGTTAAGCGAATAGTTCAGAAGAAAGTGAATGTGAAGGACAGTGCTGAGAAGAAAAAGCATTGGATTAAAGAATCAAATTATGGAACAACTTGATTGAGATGTGCATGTGGCGACTTGGCAATGCATTTACCATATTTTCCAAACTAATAGCGCGCCGGGATATAAACCGCACCCAAAAAAAGGTTATATATTAGCCGTTTCCTGCTAAAAGCCGCAGATATACGTTGCAAAATGAGTTGTTTACACAATAAGATTCTGTAAATGCTCATACCTTAATTGGTTGCATATGGTACCTGTAACAAGGCAGTAAAACGGTGCAACAAACAAAACAGAAGTCATCGTAATGGACCTACTAGCTGCAGAAGCTAGTACTCCAATCAGCTAAGCAGACTGAATAACTCCACGGTGACATCTTGGTGAGTTTACTGAGGAATTTGTAAAACTGACACAATACAAAAATAATGCCTCTGTAAGTTAATAATACTAACACAGACACTCGTGAACATGTTAGTATATTAGCTAATGCTAACGACCCTAGCGTCATTACATTACGATAGTACGTACAAATATGCATGAAAACACTCCGACAGATGTCACACATGGGACAGTTCAGTAAGTATAAACGGTTTTAGTTATACTGTAAAACTTACAAACGTTGCTTGGAGTAATGAAGAATCCATACGTGTAGAAACGCTATGGACGATTAGAAGACAGAACGGCACTCTACTTCCGGTTGTTGAAAGCACTAAATGGAAGGACACTGCAGCACCTGCAGTGAGCAAATCCGACCATGAGATGGTGCCATAGCACAAAAAATAAAGCAAACACTCTCAGCGTTTTTGTTAATTTTTTTGTATTATTATTTTAATTATGGCCGTCAGTGAAGAAAATTCCATAAATTTGCCGCTCCGTCTTATAAGCTGCAGGGTTCAAAGTGTAAAAAAAAATATTAGTGGCTTATAGATCAGAATTTACGGTAGTAAGAGTATAGCATAGGGCTGGGCGATATATTGATATACTCGATATATCGCGGGTTTGTCTGTGCGCAATATAGAAAATGACTATGTGGAGTATACATTCTCACACAGTTGCTTTTAGCTGCGGGCATTACACTGCATGCGTTTCCCACTCTTTCCTGTCTCTCCTTCTCACAGAGACGTAAACCAAGCGCACCTTTTTACACACGCCACGTGTGTAAGAACGTGGTAACGTCAGCTGTGATGCTAACGGTGAGGTGCCGGGTGGTAATACGAGAGAGAGAAGGTGCGAATCTGGTAACAAATGGAGGAAGAATTAATTACCAAGAAAAACAGCACGGTATCCATCGTCCGGCGGTGGTTTGGCTTCAAGCGGGAATATGTTCAACATTTATGCGGCAAAAGCGTTGCTACAAAAAGTAGCATTACTTCTAATATGTAGCATCATTTGAAAAGTCACCCGCTAGAGAATGAAGAGTGCTTGAAACTCCGCATGTCAACATCTCCGTTCGGTGCCACACCAACAAAAAGCCGAAGCAACCATTTCCACATCAACACCGTATGAAAAAAATAGTCAAGAACAGAAGGAGATAACGTCCGCAGGAACCTACCACATAGTGAAGGACATACACTATTTGATTTCCTATTACGCAGCTCATTTTTATTTGACACTTATTGAAATATATTGTGTGACATCATGCACAAAAGTGCACTTTATTTGTTTTAAACTATTGTAGTGGCGTTCTGTACAAAAAGTGCACCTTAATTTAGTGTTGTTTTGATATGTCATCTTAGTGACATCATGCACAAAAATGCACTAATAGCTTGTTTTAAAATGTCTCTGACAATTTTGCACTTTCTGTTTTGAAATGACATGAATGTTTGTGCCACTGCTTAATAACTGTTTAATAAATACACTTTTGGTCAATTGACTTAGTTGTGATTTCCGTCTCTGCATGAAAGTTTAAAAGTAGCATATATTAATGCAGTATGAAGAAGAATGTTTTAATGTAGACACATAGAATCATCATACTGCTGTGATTATATGCATCAAGTGTTCATTCAAGGCTAAGGCAAAATATCCACATATATATTGTGTATCGTGACATGGCCTAAAAATATCGAGATATTAATAAAAGGTCTTAGGTTATTTAAAGTGTCGTAAAAATGCGCCGCAAAGTAGAACCACCAACCAGCTGGTTTATGGACGACCTGCCCTATCTCCTGAGCAGCTGCCACCATGACATTGTGGGGAAGTTGCGACGACTAGACAAAGTTGTCAGATGGCACATTATTCACGGGGATTGGTTGACTTTTGCGAGATTTGGTGCCATTGCAACATGGCAAAATTCTGGAGGGCAATTTTTGATTGATTGATTGAGACTTTTATTAGTAGATTGCACAGTACAGTACATATTCCGTACAATTGACCACTAAATGGTAACACCTGAATAAGTTTTTCAACTTGTATTCCTGTGCTTGATTTATGATACAGATATATACTATCAGATATATACTATCATCATAATGCAGTCATCACACAAGATAATCATCCTCAGAGTATAAACATTGAATTATTTACATTATTTACAATATTTACAATCCGGAGTGTGGGATGTGGAGGGGGGGGGGGGGTTAGGCTTGGTTGTTATCATCACTTCAGTCATCAACAATTGCATCATCAGAGAAATGGACATTAAAACAGTGTAGGTCTGACTTGGTAGGATATGTACAGCAAGTAGTGGACATAGAGAGAGAGAGAGAGAGAGAGAGAGAGAGAGAGAGAGAGAGAGAGAGAGAGAGAGAGAGAGAGAGAGAGAGAGAGAGAGATCAGAAAGCATAAGAAAAAGTATCTACATTTGATTATTTACATTTGATTATTAACAATCCAGGGAGGGTGTTAGTTTAGGGTTGAAGTTGCCTGGAGGTGTTCTTTTAGTGCGGTTTTGAAGGAGGATAGAGATGCCCTTTGTTTTACACCTGCTGGGAGCGCATTCCACATTGATGTGAAATAGAAAGAGAATCAGTTAAGATCTTTGTTAGATTGGAATCTGGGTCTATCGTGGTTAGTGGAGCTCCCCCTGGTGTTGTGGTTATGGCGGTCATTTACGTTAAGGAAGTAGTTTGACATGTACTTCGGTATCAGGGAGGTTATAGACTAGGCTCAGTGCAAGTTATTTTACTCTGTCCTCCACCCTGAGCCAGCCCACTTTGGAGAAGTGGGTAGGATTGAGGTGTGATCTTGGGTGGAGGTCTAGAAGTAATCTGAATAGCTTGTTCTGGGATGTTTGGAGTCTAGATTTGAGGGGTTTTGGAGGTGCTAGGGTACCAGGAGGTGCATGCGTAATCGGAAAAAGGTTTGAACGAGAGTTCCCGCCAGAATCTTCAAGGTGCTTTTGTTGACCAGAGAGGACATTCTGTAGAGAAATCTCGTTCGTTGGTTGACCTTTCTGATTACCTTGGTTGCCATTTTATCACAGGAAAGATTAGCCTCTAGAATGGAACCTAGGTAGGTGACCTCATCTTTCCTGGTGATAACAATGTCACCCACTTTTATAGTGAAGTCATTGACTTTCTTAAGGTTGATGTGGGACCCAAAAAGGATGGATTCCGTTTTACCCAAGTGTATGGATAGCTTGTTTGTCAGCGAGCCAGGTGCAAGTTCTACAGAGTTCAGCACTGAGGATTTTCTCCACCTGTGACTTGTCCTTGTCTGATACCAGCAGGGCCGAGTCATCCGCAAACAAGAACAAATCACAGTCGCATGCTGATGACATGTCATTTATGTACATTAGGAACGGTAAAGGCCCCAATATACTGCCTTGGGGGACTCCACCGCTTACTGAGAGGGGGGGACACGATGCCGTTCACCTCTACCACCTGTTCCTTCCCCTCCAAGTAAGATTGCATCCAGCTCGATGAGGTTTTGTCAAATCCGATTGCTCTGAATCATACACGCAATGTGTCCAAATGTCGCTATTATAAAGTTATAAAGTAGTGATTTACTATTATTAGAAATACTATTAAATATGTTAACTGTTGTAATTAAAGAAATACCCTTTAAAAAATGTGTTACGTCAGGCACATTTTAATGTTCTAAATTGTGAAGATAAAAACGGTCAATAAACAACAATAAACCCTTTTGACTTTACAGAGACTCCCGTTGCTGCTCAGAAAGGATGACGAGGAATTTGATCAATAAACACACAGTGCAGCACAATCACATTCCCACATTCTGATGCCTACACGTGAACTTTTATCCAGCACTGTTGGAGAAACTGTAAAGGAGCTGGATGCTAACCACTGCCAAAGAACTTTGCGATATCAACGCATTCCTGTCAAGCTGATGGGGTTGAACAGCGGCGAGAACATCTGGGAGACGCATGTTTAATTAGCTTCTAATCTCTGGGTGGCTGTCGCTGTAATAACTATTTCCAGCAGCCATATGCGCAGCGTTTTATCAGCTACCCATCACCGCTGCATGAAATGTTGCAGGACAAAGACTTGCCGGCCGGCTCATAATATTTAAACACAGCCAGAAGCAGGAAGGAAGATTAATTGAGTTGATGGAAACCTCCCTCAATACAGTACCAAAATAGTCTGAAAGAAGAAGGTCGGTCCGAAAGAAGATAACATGAAGATGAAGCAGGAGGTGGAACAAAACAAAGATGAAATGGGTTTGCATGTGTTTTGATCAGGACTGTCAAACGAGTAAAATATTTGCCCGCAAATATTTGCAATTTCCATCCATCCATCCATCTTCTTCCGCTTATCCGAGGTCGGGTCGCGGGGGCAGCAGCTTAAGCAGGGAAGCCCAGACTTCCCTCTCCCCAGCCACTTCGTCCAGCTCCTCCCGGGGGATCCCGAGGCGTTCCCAGGTCAGCCGGGAGAGATAGTCTTCCCAGCGTGTCCTGGGTCTTCCCCGTGGCCTCCTACCGGTCGGACGTGCCCGAAACACCTTCCTAGGGAGGCGTTCGGGTGGCATCCTGACCAGATGCCCGAACCACCTCATCTGGCTCCTCTCGATGTGGAGGAGCAGCGGCTTTACTTTGAGCTCCTCCCGAATGACAGAACTTCTCACCCTATCTCTAAGGGAGAGCCCCGCCACTCGGCGGAGGAAACTCATTTCATCCGCTTGTACCCGTGATCTTGTCCTTTCGGTCATGACCCAAAGCTCATGACCATAGGTGAGGATGGGAACGTAGATCGACCGGTAAATCGAGAGCTTTGCCTTCTGGCTCAGCTCCTTCTTAACCACAACGGATCGATACAGCGTCCGCATTACTGAAGACGCCGCACCGATCCGCCTGTCGATCTCACGATCCACTCTTCCCCCACTCGTGAACAAGACTCCGAGGTACTTGAACTCCTCTACTTGGGGCAAGATCTCCTCCCCAACCCGGAGATGGCACTCCACCCTTGGAACCATGGACTCAGACTTGGAGGTGCTGATTCCCATCCCAGTCGCTTCACACTCGGCTGCGAACCGATCCAGTGAGAGCTGAAGATCTTGGCCGGAGGAAGCCATCAGGACCACATCATCTGCAAATAGCAGAGACCTAATCCTGCAGCCACCAAACCAGATCCCCTCAACGCCCTGACTGCGCCTAGAAATTCTGTCCATAAAGGTTATGAACAGAATCGGTGACAAAGGGCAGCCTTGGCGGAGTCCAACCCTCACTGGAAACGTGTCCGACTTACTGCCGGCAATGCGGACCAAGCTCTGACACTGATTATACAGGGAGCGAACTGCCACAATAAGACAGTCCGTTACCCCATACTCTCTGAGCACTCCCCACAGGACTTCCCGGGGTACACGGTCGAATGCCTTCTCCAAGTCCACAAAGCACATGTAGACTGGTTGGGCAAACTCCCATGCACCCTCAAGGACCCTGCCGAGAGTATAGAGCTGGTCCACAGTTCCACGACCAGGACGAAAACCACACTGTTCGACTATCCGGCGTAGCCTCCTCTCCAGTACACCTGAATAGACCTTACCGGGAAGGCTGAGGAGTGTGATCCCACGATAGTTGGAACACACCCTCCGGTTCCCCTTCTTAAAGAGAGGAGCCACCACCCCGGTCTGCCAATCCAGAGGTACCGCCCCCGATGTCCACGTGATGTTGCAGAGTCTTGTCAACCAAGACAGCCCCACAACATCCAGAGCCTTAAGGAACTCCGGGCGGATCTCATCCACCCCCGGGGCCTTGCCACCGAGGAGCTTTTTAACTACCTCGGCAACCTCAGCCCCAGAAATAGGAGAGCCCACCACAGACTCCCCAGGCCCTGCTTCCTCATAGGAAGACGTGCTGGTAGGATTGAGGAGGTCTTCGAAGTATTCTCCCCACCGATCCACAACATCCGCAGTCGAGGTCAGCAGAGCACCATCCCCACCATACACGGTGTTGACACTGCACTGCTTCCCCTTCCTGAGGTGGCGGATGGTGGTCCAGAATTGCTTCGAAGCTGTCCGGAAGTCTTTTTCCATGGCCTCCCCGAACTCCTCCCATGTCCGAGTTTTTGCCTCCGCGACCGCTGAAGCCGCACACCGCTTGGCCTGTCGGTACCTGTCTGCTGCCTCAGGAGTCCCATGAGCCAAAAGAACCCGATAGGACTCCTTCTTCAGCCTGACGGCATCCCTCACCGCCGGCGTCCACCAACGGGTTCTAGGATTACCGCCACGACAGGCACCAACTACCTTGCGGCCACAGCTCCAATCGGCCGCCTCGACAACAGAGGTACGGAACATGGTCCACTCGGACTCAATGTCCAGCACCTCCCTCGTGACATGTTCAAAGTTCTTCCGGAGGTGGGAATTGAAACTCTCTCTGACAGGAGACTCTGCCAGGCGTTCCCAGCAAACCCTCACAATGCGTTTGGGCCTATTTGCAATTTGTCTACAGTTAACTCAAATTTATTCGCAATTAATCGCAGATAAGTAAAAATGTTCATTATTAAGTCTACCCTCGGCAGATCATTTTCGTCTATATTAACCATGACTGGACAATTAGTTTGTTTCAATGAAACATTCTTTTAAACATTATGCTTTTTTTAAACAACTCAACACAAATAGGATACAAATATGTTTTTAATGAGAATTAAAAAAAAAAAAACCATACATAGGTGTCTAGCCAAATTTAGTACCGCATTTTTTGGAGTATAAGTCGCTCCGGAGTTTAAGTTGCACCGGCCGAAAATGCATAATAAAGAAGGAAAAAGACATATATAAGTCGCATTTTTGGGGGAAATGTATTTGATAAAACCCAGCACCAAGAATAGACATTTGAAAGGCAATTTCAAATAAATAAAGAATAGTGAACAACAGGCTGAATAAGTGTACGTTATATGAGGCATAAATAACCAACTGGTATGTTAACGTAACATATTATGGTAAGAGTCATTCAAATAACTATAACATATAGAACATGCTATACGTTTACCAAACAATCTGTCACTCCTAATCGCTAAATCCCATGCAATCTTATACGTCTAGTCTCTTACGTGAATGAGATCAATAATATTATTTGATATTTTACGCTAATGTGTTCATAATTTCACACATAAGTCTCTCCTGAGTATACGTCGCACCCCCGGCCAAACTATGAAAAAAACTGCGACTTATAGTCCGAAAAATACGGTATGAGTATGTGTATGTTTATGTGTATGTGTGTGTGATTAATAGGGATTTTCAGATTACCAGGTGATGTTACCAACAAGGCAAAAATACGTCTTGCTCACACGGGTCAAAGCTCACTGACTTACCGTATCATGAATGCTCATCAAAGCAAGAACAATAATTAAATTAACTAATGCCTATAAGTATGGGGGGGAAGCCATGCCAATCTTTAATATGTCACACAAACCTTATAACCAAGTTATAAACATTTGCTTCTTTCTACTCCTTTCGAATGCAAACACCATGTTCCTTTGTTTTGTACCGAATTTTCTCTTGATATTGTTTTATTATTGTCATGTTGTGTTCAAAACAAATCGGGGATCTTAACTGAATTGAACCAGCTTTTTACTTTGACACTGCAAGACCTGAGTATAGCTCCTTCAGCAACAGACTTCTTCACTCGCAGTGCAGGAAGGAGCACTGTTGCAGGTCATTCCGTCCCACATGCAGGCAAAAATTTATAACACAAAGTATTAATTACTGTAATATAGTGAATTATTTTTGGTGTGCAATATCCATGTTGCTATACTACTAATGTGTATACTACTAAAGGGTTAAAGAAGGTAGACATGACATGACTAACATGAGTAACATTAGCAGTTTATACTACTAATGTTTTTTTTTCTCCTTTATTTTTAAGTCATGTTTACTTCTTGTCCTGTTTGTTTACTGTTGTCCTGTTACTTATGTTTTACATTGCAACCGTGAAATGTCCTAAGTGTGTGATAAACAAGGTATTTCCCAGGGATTCTCAAACCGTGATTCGCGTACCATTAGTGGTACACGAGCTCCATCTAGTACAGGGGTATGAAACGTACGGCCCGCAGGCCGGATCAGGACCGCGGACACGTTTTATCCGGCCCGCGGGATGAGTTTGCCGAGTATAAAAATTAACCTGAAATTTTTGAATGAAAGAAACAGCTGTTCTAAATGTGTCCACTGGATGTCGCAATAGCAATTCTTTGTATCTTTGTACAAAATAAACCACATGATGGTAGTGCATCAGTCGAGGAAAAATGAGCAAACTACATAAATAACATAGTGTAATTTGATTTTTATATAATTTTCTCATTTTGATAGATTGAAAATGAACACCAATGAGTTGACTGATGAACATTATCATATCATTTATTCAGAAAATATAAATAACGACAAATAAAGATTACCATTAACCCTTGTGTAATGTTCATATTGTTGTTACTCAGCCAGCGTTTGTGGGTCTGATGGACCCGTTGCATTTTGTGGATTTTAATGCCTCACAATCAAACACTTTTATGTTAAAATACTGAACATATGTTTACCGTATCCCAATAAACATCTGTTGATCACCCCTACTAGATTCTAGTACAGTGGTTCTTAACCTGGGTTCGATTGAACCCTAGGGGCTCGGTGAGTCGGGCTCATGGGTTCGGCGGAGGTCAAGACACACCCGACTCATCGTGTAAATAAAAACTTCTCCCTATCGGCGTATTACGGATACGGCAACAGCTGAAGTCAGACTGATTTGCAGGTGTGTAATTTGTTGAGAGTTTATGTACTGTGTTGGTTTTGTTCCTTGAACAAGGTGATGTTCATGCATGGTTCATTTTGTGCACCAGTAATAAAACATGGTAACACTTTAGTATGGGGAACATATTCACCATTAATTAGTTGCTTGTTAACATGCAAATTAGTAACATATTGGCTCTTAACTAGTCATTATTAAGTACTTATTAACATAGGTGGGTAGTAACGCGCTACATTTACTCCGTTACATCTACTTGAGTAACTTTTGGGATAAATTGTACTTCTAAGAGTAGTTTTAATGCAACATATTTTACTTTTACTTAAGTATATTTATAGAGAAGGAACGCTACTTTTACTCCGCTACTTTTATCTACATTCAGCTCGCTACTCGCTACTAATTTTTATCGATCTGTTAATGCACGCTTTGTTTGTTTTGGTCTGTCAGACAGACCTTCAAAGTGCCTGCCTTACTGGTGACGTTTCACTTCGTTCCACCAATCAGATACAGTCACTGGTGACGTTGGACCAATCAAACAGAGCCAGGTGGTCACATGACCTGACTTAAACAAGTTGAAAAACTTATTGGGGTGTTACCATTTAGTGGTCAATTGTACGGAATGTGTACTGTACTGTGCAATCTAATAATAAAAGTTCCAATCAATCAATCAAAAGTGTGAAGGAAAAAAGATACTTGTTTTATTTCAACCGTACCGTCAAAAGCCTCAATACTGACCGCACATGAGGACGTTCCTGTCTTCACAATAAAAGTGCCGCGCCATCGCGCCTGCGCTTCCAAAACAAGAGTCTCCGAAAGCCAGCGTAAACAAGCTAGCAAGCTACGGAGTTTGACACCAATATATTTCTTGTAAAGTGTATAAAAACGAATATGGAAGCTGGACAAATAGGATGCCAAAAACCCACCACTTTCATGTGGTATTAGACAGAAAGGAGGAACTTTTCTTCTCCTCCATTTGAAAACGTGGACGTTATCATCACGACTGTCTGATTACAATCAATGCAAGTCATCAGAATCAGGTAATACACCAACTTATATTCTAGTCTTCATTAAAGAAAGGAATCTATATGTTAAACATGCATGTATATTCATTAAAACACCTTTAACATGTAAACAAAAACAGCAAAATAAATACTTATAAAATATATACTGTATATATCAATGTATATGTATGTATGTATATATATATATATATATATATATATATATATATATATATATATATATATGTATGATATGAGTGTGTATGTTACTCATCAGTTACTCAGTACTTGAGTAGTTTTTTCACAACATACTTTTTACTTTTACTCAAGTAAATATTTGGGTGACTACTCCTTACTTTTACTTGAGTAATACATCTCTAAAGTAACAGTACTCTTACTTGAGTACAATTTCTGGCTACTCTACCCACCTCTGCTTATTAATGCCTTATTCGGCAAGGCCTTATTATAACCCTAACCCTCTAACCCTAACCCTAACCCTCTAACCCTAACTCTAACCAAATAACTCTAAATTAAGTCTTTGTTACTTAGAATATGTTCCCCTAGTGTCCAAAAAACTCAAAATTAAGTCTTTGTTACTTAGAATATGTTCCCCAGACTAAAGTGTTACCAAAAACATATAACTTTGTCTTGAATTTAAAAAAAAAAAACATTTTATTTTTCACTAAAGAAGGGTTCGGTGAATGCGCATATGAAACTGGTGGGGTTCGGTACCTCCAACAAGGTTAAGAACCACTGTTCTAGTAGTATAATATTCAAACACAGTGTTACTGGTTAAACCGTGTATAATGTGGCCAAAAATATTAAATAAAACCGCTGCCTTGTTTTCATTGGAGTTTAGGCCTACTATGCTACTGCATGTTAATGTTGGTCATTAAGGTGGTACTAAGGTTAGGTATCTTAAATTACTCAAACACAGTGTGAAAATCTGTTTTGTTACGAAAGGTAATCAGTTCGATGTGAAATAGCTCAAATAATGTAAAAGTAATGTCAACTGACCACTTTTTGGCTCCAAGTCCGTCCACTTTGGCAAGGTGCACGACCGCTTCTTCCTGTCCCCTTGACGTCGCCTCACATCCCCACAAGAACATTAAACATATGTATTACGATATGTCGATGGATGAAGTACAAACTCAGTCCAAAAAGAGCAGAAGTTGGGCAGCGGACAAGGCGCTGCGAACCGCGGGGCTTGTATGAGAGGAGGCAGGAGGCTGCCGTGCTGCTGGATGAAGGAGGCAATGTGACGTCACCGACGGGGGCGGGAACAACCGCGCACGCGCACAAAGACTTACCCACATCTTCAGCTGGATTGTTTTTGTTTGTTATTTTTTAAATACACTATAGCACTTAGAGGTTGTTTGCTCAATGTAAAGTGCTTTTACAAATAATATCTATTATTAATATTATTATTATTATTATTTGTTTTTTTCATTTAAATTGAAATGTCCTAAATGGGCCCTTGACAACTTGTTGACTTTAACTCAGAGGTGTCAAACTCAAGGCCCGCCACTTCAGAATCAGAATAGAATAGAATAGAAAGTACTTTATTTATCCCTGGGGGAAATTCAGCACCACAGTTCCCTCACAATAGACAATAAACACTTGGGTATTATTTACATGTGAATAATATAAATACAGTCAATTATACAGAATTATTCACATGTGAATAATATAAATACAGTCTATTATACAGCATTATTCACATGTGAATAATATAAATACAGTCTATTATACAGCATTATTCACATGTGAATAATATAAATACAGTCAATTATACAGCATTATTCACATGTGAATAATATAAATACAGTCTATTATACAGCATTATTCACATGTGAATAGTATAAATACAGTCTAGTCTACAGCATTATTCATATGTGAATAATATAAATACAGTCTATTATAGAGCATTATTCACATGTGAATAACATAAATACAGTCAAATATACAGCATTATTCACATGTGAATAATGTAAAAACAGTCTATTATACAGCATTATTCACATGTGAATAATATAAATACAGTCTATTATACAGCATTATTCACATGTGAATAATATAAATACAGTCTATTCTACAGCATTATTCACATGTGAATAATATAAATACAGTCTCTTATACAGCATTATTCACATGTGAATAACATAAATACAGTCAATTATACAGAATTATTCACATGTGAATAATATAAATACAGTCTATTATACAGCATTATTCACATGTGAATAATATAAATACAGTCTATTATACAGCATTATTCACATGTGAATAACATAAATACAGTCTATTATGCAGCATTATTCACATGTGAATAATATAAATACAGTCAATTATACAGAATTATTCACATGTGATTAATATAAATACAGTCTATTATACAGCATTATTCACATGTGAATAATATAAATACAGTCTATTATACAGCATTATTCACATGTGAATAATATAAATACAGTCAATTATACAGAATTATTCACATGTGAATAATATAAATACAGTCTATTATACAGCATTATTCACATGTGAATAACATAAATACAGTCTATTATACAGCATTATTCACATGTGAATAATATAAATACAGTCTATTAAACAGCATTATTCACATGTGAATAATATAAATACAGTCAATTATACAGCATTCTTCACATGTGAATAATATAAATAAAGTCAATTATACAGAATTATTCACATGTGAATAACATAAATACAGTCTATTATACAGCATTATTCACATGTGAATAATATCAATACAGTCAATTATACAGAATTATTCACATGTGAATAATATAAATACAGTCTATTATACAGCATTATTCACATGTGAATAATATAAATACAGTCTATTATACAGCATTATTCACATGTGAATAATATAAATACAGTCTATTATACAGCATTATTCACATGTGAATAATATAAATACAGTCTATTATACAGCATTATTCACATGTGAATAATAATCAGGGTGAGGGGGGGGGATCGTGGGGCTGTGACTTTCCTGAAGTCCATGATCATCTCCACTGTCTTCTGGGCGTTCAGCTCCAGGTTGTTGTGGCTGTACCAGGACGCCAGCCGGTCCACCTCTCTCCTGTAGGCGGACTCGTCGCCATCCGAGACGAGCCCGATGAGGGTAGTGTCGTCCGCAAACTTGAGCAGTTTTACGGACTGGTGACTGGAGGTGCAGCAGTTTGTATACAGGGAGAAGAGCCCGGGGGAAAGTACACAGCCCTGAGGAGTACCAGTGTTCGGGGTTCCACTGTCCGAGACAATCTTCCCCAGCCGCACGTGCTGTGATCCTGTATGTGGTGATCATTGTATGTGGCCCGCGAAAGCCTGCAAGTAATATGCTTTTTTTTTACTAGATGTATTTATTATTTCCGCTGTGACATAAAAAAGTACATGTACTGCATGCAAATGCATACATTTATATCTAATATTATATAATAATGCAGGAGTGTCAGGGGCCGCATGGAGGAAAATCTATTCCCAAGTGTGCCGGAATGGTAAAACCCATGGCATGATAACTTAAAAATAAAGACAACTCCAGGTTGTTGTTTTTATTTTACTTTGGCCAAAAATAGAACAAGCACATTCTGAAAACGTACAAATCCCAAATAATCCTCTGGACAAAACACCTCAAGTTTGTTGAAAATTCTGAGGAAATTGGTGCAGCTTCAAAATCACAACGAGCTTAGACTTCGTCTCAGTGTATCGACAAAGCCAGGATTAAACTTTAAGTCACAGTCTTTCTGGGATAGAACCAACACAACATGTAAACTCTTCTAGGTATCAATCCAGTGCTAACTCAACAAACCGTAAGAAACGAAGGTTAAAAACTATTCAAAAGGGTTAAATTAACTTTTCTGGTGTTTGACAGAGACATTTTGGGGCAACAAATCTGATGAATCTGTAATAACAATGTTGTTTATGTTAATATTGTAATGGTAGTTGCATTTGTATGAATTTAGGTTGTAAAGTAGTTATAATCTGTTGTAATAATCAACTATTAGTTTCGGGTTTCCTAATAAACCATCTATCCATTTTCTACTGATTGTCCCTATCGGAGTAGCACACTAATTTAGTGTTGCCAATCAACCTATCCCCAGGTGCATGTCTTTGGAGGTGGGAGGGGCCTATCCCCAGGTGCATGTCTTTGGAGGTGGGAGGAAGCAGGAGTACCAGGAGCATACTTGCCAACCTTGAGACCTCCGATTTCGGGAGGTGGGGGTGGGGGCGTGGTTGGGGGTGGGGTGGGGCGTGGTTAAGAGGGGAGGAGTATATTGACAGCTAGAATTCACCAAGTCAAGTATTTCATACATATATATATATATATATATATATATATATATATATATATATATATATATATATATATATATATATATATATATATATATATACATATATATATATATATATATATATATATATATATATATATAGATATAGATATCTACATCCTGAAAATATGCAAACAAAACTGTGTTTAGATAATTGATACTTCAAACAACTTGCATAAATAAATATTAAGGAATATAACATAACTTGGCTTCTGAGAGTTTCAAAATGTAATGAATAAAATGCTAAAGTTGTTGATAAACAAGCTATTATTTTAATATCTAAATATGGTCATTTTAAATGAATTATTATGATAATTTAGAATACATTATTTCCAATATGTTTATTTTAATGTATAATTCTATGGCTGGATGTAATAAGGAGTCAGGAAAAAATACAAATAAAAATATCATTAAGTTTGATGTTTTTAGCAAAATATAGTAAACATGTATTTATTTTTATTTTTATTTTTTATTAATAAATATATTTATTTTTAGGTAAGATAAACACAATAATACAATTTATCTTAGTTCTTGTCACCCTGTTGTCCTCCCGTCATGAAAAAAGGCTGTCCTCACTCAGGTCCGCATGGAGCTGGAGGGGGCGTGGCCTCCAGCTCCGGCTGAAAATCGGGAGATTTTCGGGAGAATATTTGTCCCGGGAGGTTTTCGGGAGAGGCGCTGAATTTCGGGAGTCTCCCGGAAAATTCGGGAGGGTTGGCAAGTATGACCAGGAGGGAACCCACGCAGTCACAGGGAGAACATGCAAACTACACACAGAAATACCCCGAGCCTGGGGATCGAACCCAGGACCTTTTTATTGTGAGGCACAGCCACACCCAACAAAATCCACTTTACCTTGTTGGTTAATCTTCTTTGTGTTCATCCAAAGAAAGTGGGAGGGGTAGGCAGTGTCGACAAGGCTGTTGATAATTCCGGATTGTTTCTAACCACACATCGCTTATCAATTGCTTTATTTGGATTCAAAAGTAGAAAAATGCAGTAAAATTGCTAACGAAGATCGATCGATAAGCCCGCCCTAAACGGGTGGATGGAACCTTTGTATACGGATACAAGGTTCGTACACAAAAGCATATTTTTATTCAGTCTGTGGTTCAGACATTGAAAAGTGCGTATGAGGGATTAGTAAATCGAGGTTCCACTGCAAATCTGCCTACGGAATTATAGACACGCTTTGTTGCAATGGCTTATTTGCATAAGAGCTGTGAGGAATGCTATGTGGTGACTGGAGAGATATACATTTTGCATTGTCCGAAACATATGTGTGAGCATCTTTTGCTTGTGCAGGGTTCTACTGAGTCCGATAGATATGTCTTGAGCCCGGTGTACAGGGTTGAGCAAGTTTTTATTGTCCTACACACAGGTAGGGATTGCTTTCCAGCAATATATTTTTTGACTTTCCAGTCCGGCGTGTCTCTGCTCTTCCTTGTTCTGTCTCTGGGCGTGTATCTTTCTCTGGCTCCAACTCCAACCAAGTGTCTCGGTCCGGCTGCTGCTAATAAGGGCGACAGGTGATTAGACAACCAGCCCCAGCTGGGCAATCCACTCACCTGCCGCAGACTACGCCCCCCTCCACAATATGTTTATAGTCTGTTTTGTGAATTTTAATGTCGGTGTGATTGTTTCATGTCCAAGCTTTTGTATTCACTTGTCAGGTAGCCGTAGTTGGTGTGTGTGTGTTTGTGTGTGTGTGTGTGTGTGTGGATTAGAGATGTGCGGTTTGCGGGCACAACCGCGGAGTCCGCGGATTATCCGCGGATCGGGCGGATGAAATTTAAAAAAATTAGATTTTATCCGCGGGTCGGGTCGGGTCGGGTGGTTGAAATAAAAAAAAATTAGATTTTAAATAGATTCAGGCGGGTGGCAGTTAAACCAATTCGGAAATATATATACATAGTTAAATGTTGTTACCCACATACGAAAAACGAGCAGGCACCTGCAGCATATGCCACAACAGAAGAAAAAAAAAAAAAGAGATGGACACTTTTACGGAGCGGAGAAGGGACGCCTCGCCGGGGTCCGGGACCGAGGCCCCTTCCCCCGAGAGGGCCCCACCGGGAGCCGTAGCTGAGGCGATCCGCGAGAAGGGCCCGACGCACGTCCAGGGTCACCACCGCGCCCACCGCACCGACACCCCGCCTCGTCCGCCTTCGCCGCGGCCGGCGTCACGCGCAGCAGGTAAGCAGCTTACCTGCCCGCCACCCCCGTGGCCGGGGGCTCGTAACAGGGGTCACTCCGCGCGCTCCGCCCGCTCAGCTTACCTGCCCGCCACCCCTGTTGCCGGGGGCGCGTAACAGGGGTCACTCCGCGCGCAGTGCGCTCACGAAAGGGGTGGGGCTCACTCTGGTTGATTGGATGATATAGACAGCAGGGCGGTGGCCATGGAAGTCGGAACCCGCTAAGGAGTGTGTAACAACCCACCTGCCGAATCAACTAGCCCTGAAAATGGATGGCGCTGGAGCGTCGGGCCCATACCCGGCCGTCGACGGCAGCGAGACGCGCTTGGAGGTGCGCTCAGCGCGGCTCCCATATGATTGCGCACTGGTGTGCGTCTGGGTCGTGACAGCGTGGCACGCAAATGTCTGTACTGCATTGGATCAGTCTCCTTTCTTTAACAGGCAAAAGCTTTATAACCTCACTAATGCCTTGCATCGTCTATATTAGATATATAACAACGGGCGGGTGCGGTTCTGATCAAATGTTAGATCGGGTGGATGGCGGATGGTTGACGACTTTCTGATGCGGTTGCGGATGAAATAATTGCCTATCCGCGCATCTCTAGTGTGGATGGTTTGAACCAGGACAATAATTGTGAGCGCCCTCCAATCGTCCACCTAACCATGACATGCAGTAAAGCAGCTTCAATTGTATTTTTAGACTATGCCACGGGCCAGTCAAAAAACATCTGGACGTGATTTTCAATTTCACTGAATTTACACTCAGGAAATAACGCTTGTTTGGATCAAATATATATATTTATTTAAGCATTTTGAATGAACAAATGCTGAAATTCCTGAGATACCTTCTGAGATAGTCGACATAAAAAGCTGCATTATGCAAAGACGTGAAAGTTTCTCTGTTATTATGTTCGTTGGGGGCTGGAGTGAATTGGACGGCTCCTTTTAGCGGGCATGAATGGACGCTGAGGGATATGAAAGGACCTTCGCTATCAGCACAGCTCACTTTGCATCACAATCACGCCTGTCATCCACCTCTGTTATGGGAACTGCAGGATTATCATCCCGAGTTCTCCACCAGTCCTCTTTACCACCTGGAACATACTTTGGGTTTGCATATTTCACATTCGGTACGCATTTAGACGAGTGCCGATTTTGTTGTTTCATCTCGTTTCGCCGGCGGGTTCAAAGACAGACCTGATACCATTGGAGGCTGATCATCATAATAATATATTTCTTTTTTCAGTGCAAGCTGTCATAGAGAACACTTCCTGCACAATCTGTTCTCGATGCTAAAAAGTTTCTGATTAAACTGATATCGACTTACACGGTCGACTGCTTGTGGCGACATAATATTTGAGACCCGGAGGGGTCATTTCTATGAAAAATCGGTTTGTTTATGTCAACATGTGTTGTGGTGCTGTTAATTTCCCTATTATTGTTTGGGTGTTTATGTCAAAATCAATGAAAACAACAAAGAAGACTGCAAGGGGAAACAAAAAAGGAACTGCCGCTTACAATATATTGCAAAAAGTATTTGGCCACCTGCCTTGACTCCAGTGACGTGCGGTGAGGTTGATGGCTGGTGAGGCACTGACTTCATCACAGTCAGATTTACAAACATATGAACCCTAAAGAGTATCTTATTCACCATTTGATTGGCAGCAGTTAACGGGTTATGTTTAAAAGCTCACACCAGCATTCTTCCCTGCTTGGCACTCAGCATCAAGGGTTGGAATTGGGGGTTAAATCACCAAAAATGATTCCCGGGCGCGGCGCCGCTGCTGCCCACTGCTCCCCTCACCTCCCAGGGGGTGAACAAGGGGATGGGTCAAATGCAGAGGACAAATTTCATTACACCTAGTGTGTGTGTGACAATCATTGGTACTTTAACTTAACTTTAACTTTACACATACAAACTGTAGCACACAAAAAAGCACATTTAATAAAAAAAAAAAACGTTATTATGGTCTTACCTTTACTTATAAATGAAGTCCACAACTAAAGCCCTCACTTCAACTTTCCACGTGCAAGATTGAATCTATTTAAAAAAGTGTAACCGAGGGTTTATAAATGTCGCCTATACTGTATGAAACTACAAAATAACAAACACGGAGGCTCCAGTTTACACGAGGACCACTTTATTTACCTTCTTTCAAAAACCTACGCTCCTTTCTGTGTCATCACTTCCGCTCTTAGCGCCTTCAAAATAAGAGCTCAAGGCATATACTGTATAACAGCGCATAACAGGAACTTAACATCACAAAGAAGAAAGCCCATAAAAATAAGTTACAAAAGTTATTTAATAAGAAGCCAAAAAGTGCAAAAACAATAATGTTCGTGTTGGAGGAGTTGTGAATTAGATACACCTGCAGTCTGCAGGTGTACCTAATGTTGTGGCCCTGCAGTCATTCACAACTCCTCCAACACGAACATTATTGTTTTTGCACTTTTTGGCTTCTTATGAAATAACGTTTTTAAATAGATTCAATCTTGCACGTGGAAAGTTTAAGTGTGGGCTTTAGTTGATATAACAATTCTACGGCGGGGGTGCAAGAGGCGGGATTACTGGAGCCTCAGCCAGTGCGTCTTTTGCAGCCGTTTTATGATCGCTCAGCACAAGAAATACGTTACACACATACAGTTGTTGACAAAATACACTGTACATTATACACCTCAGCTAACTAAACTATGGAAATGTATAATATAGTTCATATAGCAATACGGTCTCACTGCACAGCAGGCCAGCAGTTAGCCGAGTCCGGAATCCATGTTGAGGCACTGAGTGACGTGCCTCAACTGGCTGCTGTTCACCGCACCGTCTCTTCTCAGTATTTGAACGGCAAATGTGAAAATTCAGCGATTTTGAATAAAAATAATCTAAAACTGGTGAAGTTAAATGGAAAATAACTTTATAGTATAATCACTGGATACATAGAACTATTTAATTAATTTTTTTTCTTTTTACATTTTTTTTATTTCCATGATGGCAGGTGAGGCTCTTCTGGGGAGGCTGTCCACAAGGTTGCAGAGTGTGTTTATAGGAATTTTTCCACCATTCTTCCAAAAGCGCATTGGTGAGGTGAAGGCCTGGCTCTCAGTCTTCGTTCTAATTCATCCCAAAGGTGTTCTATCGGGTTCAGGTCAGGACTCTGTGCAGGCCAGTCAAGTTCATCCACACCAGACTCTGTCATCCATGTCTTTATGGACCTTGCTTTGTGCACTGTTGTACAGTCATGTTGGAAGAGGAAGGGGCCCGCTCCAAACTGTTCCCACAAGATTGGGAGCATGGAATTGTCCAAAATGTTTTGGTAGCCTGGATAATTCAAAGTTCCTTTTACTGAAACTAAGGGGCCAAGCCCAACCCCTGAAAAACAACCCCACACCACAATTCCTCCTCCATCAAATTTCACGCTCGGCACAGTGGAATCTGAAATGTACCGTTCGCCTGGCAACATCCAAACCCAGACTTGTCCATCAGATTGCCAGATGGAAAAGCATGATTCATCACTCCAGAGAACTAGAGTCTAGAGTCCAGTGGCGAGGTGCTTTACAGTTTACACCACTACATCCCACGCTTTGCATTGGACTTGGTGATGTATGGCTTAGATACAGCCGCCCGGCCTTGCAAGCCCATTCCATGAAGCTCTCTGCGTATTGTACGTGGGCTAATTGGAAGGTAACATGAAGTTTGGAGCTCTGTAGGAAAGTCTTTGCACTATGCGCTTCAGCATCCGCTGACCCTCTCTGTCAGTTTACGTGGCCTACCACTTGGTGGCTGAGTTGCTGTTGTTCCCAAATTCTTCCATATTCTTATAATAAAGACGACAGTTGACTTTGGAATATTTAGGAGCGAGGAAATTTCACGACTGGATTTGTTGCACAGGTGGCATCCTATGACAGTTCCACGCTGGAAATCACTGAGCTCCTGAGAGCGACTAATTTTTTCCACAAATGTTTGTAGAAACAGTCTCTATGCTTGATTTTATACACCTGTGTCCGGGCCAATTGATTGGTACACTGGATTCTGATCATTTGGATGGGTGGCCAAATACTTTTGGCAATATAATGTACCTTCATATCTTTGGCATAGGACCAAAGGTTATTTCTTCTTTCCAGGTAGACTTCCTAGACATTCTTTTAGGTCATTTTACGCAACAAACAGAATTCCCGCATTTCATTTTGCACAAATGGATGAAAATGATTCCAACCAACTGGTGTAGGTTCAAAACTCCTTTATTATTGTCCCTTCTCCTGATATCTGAAAAAGTCTGTGTGCAAGCAATGGCTATTTTCAGGTATCCAAGACAATTCAAGGGATTTTGGCTTAGCTTGGTTTTACTGAATGAGCTTTATACCTCTGTTTCTGTGTGCCCCACTTTTCATATTGTTTGCTGTTCAATAAAAATGTTTGCCCAAGTCCTCGTTCACTGTCTCGGATGATGGTGTGGCAAAATATTTTCCACTTATATTTTGCCCAAACAAAGGATTGGTGACTCAATCTCTAGCTTCATTGAATTGAATATGAGAGCAGCCAGCATGGACGAATAGAACAGACATGTCATTGCATTGTCTGCTCTCGGAAAACAAACATCCTAATCTACGATTTGACTCCCTCGAATGGCCTCGACGCTGTGAACAACAGGAACAGGCTGTTCTGAAAACACCCCCGAGGACACTTCAATGATGGACGCTTTTGACCTCCTCAACGACACCTGGAGTCAAACTTTTGCTTGCATGCAGATCGGCCTCAGTCTATGAACATTACATCATCACACCCAAGACAATGGGAACATACACACCCTCCCCCACCCCACGCCTTCACCACCGCTTGTTTCCCTTCGGGGTGATGGTCGGCTGGCAGCGCTTCATGGCAGCAGTAGACCTCCAGGACCCCAACTCCCTGCCCCTCTGTTGCGAGTTGTCATGATTAAATGTAACGTGTTTATGTGTGCATTGCATGGAGGTTTTTCCCCACTCCAGACTAGGCCCCCTTAGGAGCCCAGTCTAGATTGTATTTTTTTACTCATCTTCTTCCCCAGCGTTTTACCTTTTTCTTATCTTTTACGGGGCGCCTCGTGGTGACCCATCAGCGTTCCTGTTCTGTAACCCTGTACACTGTTTGTTTGTCTAATCTTGAACGGGTTTGTGCTGAAAACATAGTTTCGTTGTACTTGTGCAATGACAATAAAGTCCTATCCTATCCTACATTTTTAATGCAGGCCAAAGTGGCCCGAATTAGATTTTCTTCTAAATCCGATATTTTTTTTTGCTGACTGTTTAGTTGACATGTCAAATGTGAACTTTATCAGACTCTAGTATCAACATGCACAGCCCCCAATGTGGCCTCGACATCGCTTCCATGCACAGTTGGATAAAGTCAAAACATAGGCAGTTGACCGTATTCTGTAAATGAACAAGGGGGTCACCACTACATGAGAAAACAAGAGTTTGTGCCGTGGCTGTTGTGTAGAGGAAGTAGGCTGATGATGGAAAACAACTGCAGGAGGAGGAAGAAGAGAATCGACGAAACAAAAGTGATCGTGCTGCACACTGACGTAGCGCAACTAAAGATGACGGAAAAATCGCAAATTGCTGTTTAGAGTGCGGTCACGTTTGAAAAGAACGGATTCCAAACGGATTCTGATTACCTACGAAGCACTTTGAAGCACTTAAAGGGGAACATTATCACCATACCTATGTAAGCGTCAATATATACCTTGATGTTGCAGAAAAAAAGACCATATATTTTTTTAACCGATTTCCGAACTCTAAATGGGTGAATTTTGGCAAATTAAACGCCTTTCTATTATTCACTCTCGGAGCGATGACGTCACAACGTGACGTCACATCGGAAAGCAATCCGCCATTTTCTCACTTTCGTCGGTGTGTTGTCGGAGGGTGTAACAACACGAACAGGGACGGATTCAAGTTGCACCAGTGGCCCAAAGATGCGAAAGTGGCAAGAAATTGGACGAAATTTGTTCAAAATACGAGGCTGTGGGGAAAGCCGACGAAATGGTCAGTCGTTTGTTCCGCACACTTTACCGACGAAAGCTATGCTACGATAGAGATGGCAAGAATGTGTGGATATACTGCGACACTCAGGCCCGGCCCTAATCAATCTGGCGCCCTAGGCAAGATTTTAGGTGGCGCCCCCCCCCACATCGGCAGTGAAGTGTATATACTCACAAGAACCCGAATAGCTTTGTCTTTGACCTTTTTTTTTTTACTTACAACTATACCTAATATATAAAGGGGTGGAAAAGTGACTATTACCTGCAGGGCAAACATTAGCTAACCAGAAGGCAATAATGTAAACAAAAAACACCTGCTTAAAAGATCTAATACAAATGTCCCTGAGGAATGTAAGGTGGGAGTACTGTAAATACCTAACGTTACATTATTATTTTCCATAACAATTTAGCCCCCTCCACAATATTAACCCGACGTTAAAACAGAACTAGCTATTTATTGATTAGCAATTGCCGAATCATGTAACATTAGCTTAATGCTAAAAAGCCAGGTTACTATCACATTCTGTAACAGACAAATAATTTCATGTAGGCTAACGTTACCTACCTGCTACCTCTGTCTTTTCTCATTTCTCCTCCTCTTCTTTTCTCTTTTTTCTTCCCTGGGCACCTGACAGTTTTGGCCGTTTTGACATCTTGTGTTGATTTTTTGATGTGGTGACGTCCAAAAAGAGTCATGATACGGGAAGGGAGGGGGCGCACCGTGCGTGGGGAGGAGGGGGGGCGTAATGTTGTAACAAATAATATTTCTATTAAATAGGCTTTACTTTGCATTTTAATTAACGTGAGATTATTTTTTGTATTTAGAAATAATAGTAACAACTTTTTTTCTCTTTTTTTTTTCTCCAACATTTGTGGCACTGGCATGGCGCCCCCTGATGGACGGCGCCCTTAGCATTTGCCTATACGACCTATGCCACGGGCCGGCCCTGGCGACACTCAAAGCAGATGCATTTCCAACGATAAAGTCAAAGAAATAGAAATCTGTCGCCAGACCCCCATTGAATCTGCCGGAGTGTGTGAGCTATTCAGGGACAAAGGACCTCGGTAGCACGGCAAGCAATGGCGGCAGTTTGTTCCCGCAGACGAGCGAGCTAAACCCCCTGGATGTCTTGGCTCACACCGTCCCTTATGCCACCGAAGATGATCAAGAGAAGAATATCGACCCTAGCTTCCCTGGCCTGCTGACATCAACTCCAAAACTGGACAGATCAGCTTTCAGGAAAAGAGAGCGGATGAGGGTATGTCTACAGAATATATTAATTGATGAAAACTTTATTCATTACTCGCGGTTTTACGTAAATTATTATACATAAACTGTGTTTACCAATAATTTAGCTTAAAAACATTTATTTTTTTCAATCATTTGAGTACATTCGGGTAGTAATGCAGTATTTGGTGTCTATTTAGGTATGGTTAACCTGAGTGCTGAAATCGTGGAAAAATATATGTTCTTAGCGCGCCTGAAATGGGCTGTCTGCACTCTCAAAGTGCATGTTGTTGCCAAAGGTATTTCATATGCTGTAAACCTAGTTCATAGTTGTTAGTAATTATCTTATCAGACAGTGTTAAGCCGCTGAAATCCGAGTCTGAATCCGAGCTAATGTCGCTATACCTTGCTGTTCTATGCGCCATGTTTGTTTGTGTTGGCATCACTATGTGACGTCACAGGAAAATGGACGGGTGTATATAACGATGGTTAAAATCAGGCACTTTGAAGCTTTTTTTAGGGATATTGCGTGATGGGTAAAATTTTGAAAAAAACTTCGAAAAATAAAATAAGCCACTGGGAACTGATGGTTTTAACCCTTCTGAAATTGTGATAATGTTCCCCTTTAAACTGGCAAAAACAAATCTGAGTTGGAGTTGGAGTTGGTGTCCAGTGTAGTAAATGGAGCCTATGAGTTTATTGTTATTGAGTACAAACACAAAGTAAGCCACCAAGAGGCCAAGGAACAACTATTGAGTTTAAGGAAGGAATCCATGTGGCGGATCCTTCGCCAGGTTGTACTTCTCTCTGTCATCTCGCTTTCAATTTTTTTTTAGTTGATTTTGCCTGCTAAATAACCCACTGTGTGCCACAACTTAGATGAAGAAAGTAAGAAACACTATTGAATTGAAGAAATATGTGATGATCCGTTGCCCGGATCATGTTTTGTTTTAGTTTAAGACTCCCTTAGTTCTGTTTCAGCACCCCTGGGTTTTGTGTTTCTTGGTTGCCATGGGTGCTGATTATTTTCACCTGCCTCTGATTAGCGTTCGGGACGCTCACCTGCTCCCGGACATTAATCCGAGAGCTATTTAATCCTGCCTTTCGCCACACTCGGTCTGGCTGTTTTGTTTGCTTAATGCGACAAGTTAATTATTGCTTCCTTGTTCCATACCAAGCTTTTTCTTTCGATTACCATTGTTTTTCGTGCTAGCAGCACGCTTGTACTGTTTTGTATTCCTGCCTGACTGATTTATGGAGAATAAATCATTTTTCTACCTGCACACTGATTCCGGAGGTCCGTCTGCATCTTGGGGAAACGACCAGCGCAAAAAGATGTGACCCAAGCGTAACAAAATAACTTCTAACAAAGTAACACAAGTGTAGTTAAAAGTGTTTTAAATGGTCATTTATCCATTTAATGTATTTATATGTACTTGACATTGGTTTCTTTTTATAAGTCAACAATTCACTGCAAAAACTGAAATCTAAGTGAGATGAAATATCTCAAATAAGGGTGATATCTGCTTATTTTCTGTCTGATAAGCAGATTTTATGTTAGAGTGTTTTACTTGTTTTAAGGGTTTTGGTCCTAAATGATCTCAGTAAGATATTACAGCTTGTTGCTGAGATTTGATGACCTATATTGAGTAAAACATGCTTGAAACTAGAATATCAACTGTTGCAAAGCTGTGTCATCAACACTCACAAGTATAAAACTACTTTTTTAAAGTAATCATTTCTTACTTCAAGCATGAAAAAAAAAATCATGATTTTGACACAATTGTGTCTCATAATTAAAACAGATGACAGCCAAATGGACTTTGCTGTTTTATTTTCAATGAAACAATAGAAAATATGTACTCATATAGTAGTACAGTTGGCACAGTACAGTAAACTGACAGTTAATATTTAAACATTTAACATTTCTAACAACTTTGAACAGAAATAGTTCATGCACATTCAGATAAATTCTTCGAAATTACAATTAAAAAAAACATTTGCCCGGGGGCTGGGCTGTATATGTGCACACTAATTGACTGAAAGAGCACGCACTTGGCGCGATGATGTCATGTTATCCATGGAAAAATGCATTTTTAGACCATATGATTTGCCTGAGCGGCTAGGAGACCCCGAGAGTAACAAGCGGTGCCTTTCCATTAATAAAAATAAATTAGTTTTTAGTATAAGTAAATGTAATGCCGAGTGCATATCATTATGTCAAGATAATGGCACTAGCATTTACTTAATTTAAAAATATTTTTCAACATAATGAGCAAAAAGGTCAATTTTTTTTTTTCCACCAAGAAAAGTGCACTTGTTATTTGTGAGAATATACTTATTTTAAGGTATTTTTGGGTTCATTGAGGTTAGCTAATTAGGGCCCGCATGGCCCATTGTATAAGGACTCCCTTTGGGAGTCCTTATGCAATGGGACATAAGGACCTATTGAATTTGTAAGGTTTTATTAGGGCCCGCATGGCCCATTGTATAAGGACTCCCAAAGGGAGTCCTTATGCAATGGGACATAAGGACCTATTGAATTTGTAAGGTTTTATTAGGGCCCGCATGGCCCATTGTATAAGGACTCCCAAAGGGAGTCCTTATGCAATGGGACATAAGGACCTATTGAATTTGTAAGGTTTTATTCTTTATTATTATTATACCGGCCGCCTCTTTGAGCTGTAATTTGACCCACTTAACATGCTTCAAAACTCACCATATTTAATACACACATCAGGGCTGCCGAAAATTGCCTTTTGATAAAAAAACCAAACCCCAAAAATCAAAATTGCGCTCTAGCGCCCCCTAGGAAAAAACAAACTAGACTGCCTGTAACTCCCACTAGGAAGGTCGGAGAGACATGAAACAAAAACCTCTATGTAGGTCTGACTTAGACCTAAATTTCATTAATGGTACATTCCTCGGGCAAAAATCAACAGGAAGTTGGCAATTTCCCCTTTAAGACAAAAAAGTACTAAAAACAGTCAATTTTGTCTCTTTGAGCTGTATTTTCACCCTCTTAACATGCTTCAAAACTCACCAAACTGAACACACACATCAGGACTGGCAAACATTGCGATCTAAAAAAAAAACCTAACCCCAAATCTCAAAATTGCGCTCTACTGCAATTTTTTAATAAAACGCAAAAAAAACTGCTCCTTGGAAGAAAAAAATGACAAAACTGCCTGTAACTCCCACTGGGAAGGTCGGAGAGACATGAAACAAAAACCTCTATGTAGGTCTCACTTAGACCTACATTTCAGAAACTGACAACCCCCAGCAAAAATCAACAGGAAGTTTGCTATTCCCCCTTCAAAACAAATTTTTTGTAAAAACCGGTCACCTTCCTCTGAGCGCATTTGTCGTTTCGCCTTCAAACTAACACAGGAGAGAGATTGAACCCTTGTGATTACAATGACAGAAGCGCTTTTTTTCTAACTGCTCCGGTTTTGATTTTATGACCCTTCAAAGACCCGCTGCGCTGATGCTGCTGCGCTGCTGTTTTTTTTAAGATGGCTGCTTAAAAGCAGGAAGCACCAACGTGCCCACACAATGCAGACAAGGTAGGTACACTAGACAAAAGTCTTGGGACACTTCAGACTAAAAGTAGACAAAAGTATTGGGACACTTATGACTATCACTGGACAAAAGTATTGGGACATTTAGGACTAGCACCTGCCAAATACGCGGGCCCGACCAACGCTGCTTGCAGCTTTAATTTGACTTGTTTTGGAAAGTCTTGACAAGCCGAATTTTCTTGTTCTATTGGCAGATAATTTTGCTCAGTTCAAATAAAATACCCCTCATTTTTGTATTTTTTTTCTTCTTGTTTTTGAACTCTGACTTTTTGCAGTGTTGTTAATATAATAATATAACATACTATCATTTACCTAATGTCTAATTGGAAAAATCACTTCAGTTTTCGAACGATTCGGTTTATGTCTGACCTTTTGAAACAGATTACCGACAAAAGCCAGCGTACCACCAGGTTCTACAATTGCCACTGAGGACTTGGGTGTGTCAGTAACCGAGGGTTTGTAGCTTTGTCATCCTGACCTGGCACCAGCTTAGCGTTTCCCCCATATGGTGTTGTAGTAGTTTTGTTTATTTGGTTCTGTCTGGTTCTTATTCTCCGTTGTTGTTACCCTGACTCAATGAAGTTCACAGTTCAATACTTATTTGAAAGAGGTGCTGAGCAGAAGAAAATGGAGAGAATCCTCTCGAGATAACAAAGTGTATGTTGTTGTAGGTCAATCATGTTCCGGTCTGTCCAAACCTGGAAGGAGAAAGAAGACATGTGGGTCATCAGGTGGGAGTGTGCAGATTAGACACTCTGATCCAGGAGCGTCTAATCCGATCGGGTGGTGAGAGTACAGGCTGCAGAAGATTATGGGATTCGGTATGTGACATGAGATGGCCACTCCATCTGTTGACACGTTCTCTACCGCCATGATGACAGAAAATTGTTCGAGAGATTTCAGTAAAATACATTTTTCGTTTTTTTTGCAGCCGATCATATCTTGGAATATTTTATACATCACACAAGACAAACACGCAAAAGACAAAATAATGTTTTTAATTATTTGTTTATCCAAACAGGGGTGTCAAACTTAGGGCCACGTGGAGAAAAATCTACTCCAAAGTGGGCCGGACTTGTAAAATCACGGCACGATAACTTAAAAATAAAGACAACTTCAGATTGTTTTCTTTGTTTAAAAATAGAACGAGAACATTCTTTTTTTTACACTTATATGTTGCGGTTAATAGTAGTCTTGTCATGACTTGGTCTTGAGTGTGTGCTTTTCCGGGATGCAACGGAAAGTTGGCTCGGGCGCGGGGCCGGCCCGTGGCATAGGCCGTATAGGCAAATGCTAAGGGCGCCGTCCATCAGGGGGCGCCACGCCAGTGCCACAAATGTTGGAGAAAAAAAAATAAAAAAAATAAGTTGGTACTATTATTTCTAAATACAAAAAATAATCCCACGTTAATTAAAATGCAAAGTAAAGCCTATTTAACAGAAATATTATTTGTTACAACATTACGCCCCCCCCTCCTCCCCCCGCACGGTGCCCCCTCCCTTCCCGTATCATGACTCTTTTTGGACGTCACCACATCAAAAAATCAACACAAGATGCCAAAACTGTCAGGTGCCCAGGGAAGAAAAAAGAGAAAAGAAGAGGAGGAGAAACGAGAAAAAGACAGAGGTAGCAGGTAGGTAACGTTAGCCTACATGAAATTATTTGTCTGTTACAGAATGTGATAGTAACCTGGCTTTTTAGCATTAAGCTAATGTTACATGATTCGGCAATTGCTAATCAATAAATAGCTAGTTCTGTTTTAACGTCGGGTTAATATTGTGGAGGGGGCTAAATTGTTATGGAAAATAATAATGTAACGTTAGGTAATTACAGTACTCCCACCTTACATTCCTCAGGGACATTTTTTTCTTTCTTTAGTTTATTTCGAACATGAACACACTTACATCATAATACATCACACAATTTCATATCATTTCATTTTACATCATGCACGAAAAGGAGTAGGAAGAAGCAAAGCTTATTTAATCCTACCCCTTTCCCATTTCAAAGCGTTTACAAATATATAGAATCATTTACTGACCTTTTTATATAATAAAATAACATCTATGAATTAGTATACAACAGTTTTGTAATATGTAATTAATTAATTAATTCAGTCATTATTAACATACTGAGATGAAGAATATCTTATTTTCAATAAGGTTGAAAGTATTTCTCATAATTCTTCTTCTTTGTACTCTGTAAGCACTATTATTTTGAACAACCTCTTAAACTGGATCATATCAGTACAATTTTTAACTTCTTTACTTAATCCATTCCATCATTTAATTCCACATACTGATATGCTAAAAGTTCTAAGTGTTGTACGTGCATATAAATGTTTGTATTAGATCTTTTAAGCAGGTGTTTTTTGTTTACATTGTTATTGCCTTCTGGTTAGCTAATGTTTGCCCTGCAGGTAATCGTCACTTTTCCACCCCTTTATATATTAGGTATAGTTGTAAGTAAAAAAAAAGGTCAAAGACAAAGCTATTCGGGTTCTTGTGAGTATATACACTTCACTGCCGATGTGGGGGGGCGCCACCTAAAATCTTGCCTAGGGCGCCAGATTGGTTAGGGCCGGGCCTGCTCGGGCGAGACGGGAATGAAGGTACATGATTTATTTAAAGACTATAAATACAAAAAAAAAGGATCAAACAAAAAGCGCGCACAGGGGCGGAGGTACAAAACTAGACTATAAACACAAACTTGCACATTGGCAGAAACTATGAACAATTAAACAAAACTTGCAAACTATGGCTTGAATAAAGAAAACTTACTTGGCATGGACAAAAAAAGAGCAGCGTGAACGATGGACATGAAAAGGAGTTAGAAATGTGTCGAGCATCAATGTGGTGAGGTCGTCAGAAAAACAAACTGAAAAGAATGAACTTAAATACTATGGACATGATTAGTGAAAGCAGGTGCGTGACTCAAAACGTGAAACAGGTGCGTGACGTGACAGGTGAAAACTAATGGGTTGCTATGGTGACAATCAAGAGTGCACAATGAGTCCAAACGTGGAACAGGTGAAACTAATGGGGTAATCATGGAAACAAGACAAGGGAGTGAAAAGCCAGAAACTAAACAAAACATGACTTCAAACAAAACATGATTACACAGACATGACAAGTCTATCTTTATTTGTTGTTATTTATACTTTCTGAATAAATGATTGGTGTTCATTTTCAATCTATCAAGATAAAAAAAATAATATCGAAATCAAATTACAGGATGTTATTTATGTAGTATGTTCATTTTCCTCGACTGGTGCACTAACATCATTTGGTTAATTTAATTTTTTTTTCATATGTAGCTTCATCTACAAAGATAAAAAGAATTGCTTTTACGACATCTAGTGGACACATTTAGAACAGCGGTTTCTTTCATTCAAAAATTACGGCTCATTTTTTATACTTGGCAAACTCATCCTGTGGGCCGGATAAAACTTGATCCGGCCCACGGGCCCACTGGATCAACTTTTATCCATCCATCCATTTTCTACCGTTTGTCCCTTTTGGGGTCTCAGCTGAATTCGGGCGGAAGGCGGGGTACACCCTGGATAAGTCCCCGCCTCATCGCAGGGCCCTAAACTTTCATACCCATCCCCATCCATTTTCTACCGCTTATTCCCTTCGGGGTCGCGGGGGGGGGGGGGGGGCGCTGGAGCCTATCTCAGCTACAATCAAGCGGAAGGTGGGGTACTCCCTGGACAAGTCGCCACCTCATCGCAGGGCCAACACAGATAGACAGACAACATTCACACTCACATTCACACACTAGAGCCAATTTAGTGTTGCCAATCAACCTATCCCCAGGTGCATGTCTTTGGAGGTGGGAGGGGCCTATCCCCAGGTGCATGTCTTTGGAGGTGGGAGGGGTTCTATCCCCAGGTGCATGTCTTTGGAGGTGGGAGGGGTTCTATCCCCAGGTGCATGTCTTTGGAGGTGGAAGGGGCCTATCCCCAGGTGCATGTCTTTGGAGGTGGGAGGGGCCTATCCCCAGGTGCATGTCTTTGGAGGTGGGAGGAAGCCGGAGTACCCGGAGGGAACCCATGCAGTCACGGTGAGAGCATGCAAACTCCACACAGAAAGATCCCGAGCCCGGGATCGAACCCAGGACTACTCAGGACCTCCGTATTGTGAGGCAGGCGCACAAACCCCTCTTCCACCGTGTAAGTGATTGTTTTAATGCATACTTGCCAACCTTGAGACCTCCGATTTCGGGAGGTGGGGGGTAGGGGGTGGGGGGGGCGTGGTCGGGGTGGGGCGGGGGCGTGGTTGGGGGCGGGGCTAAGAGGGGAGGAGTATATTTACAGCTAGAATTCACCAAGTCAAGTATTTCATATATATACAAAAATATATATATATATATATATATATATATATATATATATATATATATATATATATATATATATATATGTATATATGTATATATATATATATATATATATATATATATATATATATATATATATATATATATATCAGGCCCGGCCCTAACCAATCTGGCGCCCTAGGCAAGATTTTAGGTGGCGCCCCCCCACATCGGCAGTGAAGTGTATATACTCACAAGAAACCGAATAGCTTTGTCTTTGACCTTTTTATTTTTACTTACAACTAACCCTAATATATAAAGGGGTGGAAAAAAGTGACTATTACCTGCAGGTCAAACAGTAGCTAACCAGAAGGCAATAACAATGTAAACAAAAAACACCTGCTTAAAAGATCTAATACAAATGTCCCTGAGGAATGTAAGGTGGGAGTACTGTAATTACCTAACGTTACATTATTATTTTCCATAACAATTTAGCCCCCTCCACAATATTAACCCGACGTTAAAACAGTACTAGCTATTTATTGATTAGCAATTGCCGAATCATGTAGCATTAGCTTAATGCTAAAAAGCCAGGTTACTATCACATTCTGTAACATACAAATAATTTAATGTAGGCTAACGTTACCTACCTGCTACCTCTGTCTTTTCTCGCTTCTCCTCCTCTTCTTTTCTCTTTTTTCTTCCCTGGGCACCTGACAGTTTTGGCCGTTTTGACATCTTGTGTTGATTTTTTGATGTGGTGACGTCCAAAAAGAGTCATGATACGGGAAGGGAGGGGGCGCACCGTGCGGGGGGGGGGGGGGGGGGGGGGGGGGGGGGGGGGGTAATGTTGTAACAAATAATATTTCTATTAAATAGGCTTTACTTTGCATTTTAATTAACGTGGGATTATTTTTTGTATTTAGAAATAATAGTACCACCTTTTTTTTTTCTTTTTTTTTTTTCCCTCCAACATTTGTGGCACTGGCCCTTAGCATTTGCCTATACGGCCTATGCCACGGGCCGGCCCTGATATATATATATATATATAAGTCAAGAAATACTTGACTTTCAGTGAATTCTAGCTATAAATATATCTATTTTATGATATATATATATATATATATATATATATATATATATATATATATATATATATATATACACACACACATAACACTCATCTACTCATTGTTGAGTTAAGGGTTGAATTGTCCATCCTTGTTCTATTCTCTGTCACTATTTTTCTAACCATGCTGAATACCCTTTCGCAGGTACCCAGAAAGGTTTCGAGGACCACCAAAAAAACTGAATCTCTGAAGACAGTATAAAAATCTGTGTTAAAGGTGTACAAATACTGTTTGTATAATAAGCATGTTATTTTTTTTTTTTACAAATGAGGGTTAAGAGTTCAGTACTAAAAAAAAAAAGAAAAGAATGTGGCTTGAGCACAGTTTTTTAATTGAGCTGCTGCATTTTTTGGTTGGGTTGTTTATTTATTTTGAGTAACTTCTATACATTTCTAAAAGGGGAGGGATGAAATAGTGATCTATGTTTGTCTGTTGCCATCTCCTGGTGAATGTTGGCTATAGCGTGCTGGGGTTACTTTTTGGTTGGCCAACGATTTACGTGGTGTTGCGCACCTGACGTCACTCAGGTCCGCATGGAGCTGGAGGGGGCGTGGCTTCCAGCTCCGCCTGAATTTCGGGATATTTTCGGGAGAAAATTTGTCCCGGGAGGTTTTCGGGAGAGGCGCTGAATTTCGGGCGTTTCCCGGAAAATCCGGGAGGGTTGGCAAGTATGTTTTAATGTGGTTATGACCTGCAAAGTAACCATATGAAGCACTTTAACGCTGTGCTTGAAAGAGGCCAAAATGCCTAAGCTTGTACAAAATCAGGCTCAATGCATCCTTTACACACAAGGTTTTGCTGCCATCTAGTGGCTCATCAGTCATTCTGAAAAGAAACGTTTTTGACCTGTGCATAATGCCACCAATGACAAACAGTATGCAGCAGAGACCTGTGCACTGGCAAGTAAACTTGAGAAGAGGATGGCTCAGCATAACATGGCAAAAATATGCATGGCATTACAAGGACAAGACGACTAATGTATGGATCAGAGAACAAACTAAAGTCTGAGGCAGGCCTTGGCAATTATTTTGACTCCAGGGGGCCAAATTTAGCAAAAAAACAAAAAGGTGTCTGGGGGCCGGTATATCTATTTTTAGGACCACTAATACAAAACCTTGCAATAATGTTGGATTGAATACTAAAAACTAGAGATGTCCGATAATATCGGACTGCCGATATTATCGGCCGATAAATGCTTTAAAATGTAATATCTGAATTTATCGATATCGGTTTCAAAAAGTAAAATGTATGACTTTTTAAAACGCCGCTGTACAGAGTGGTACACGGACGTAGGGAGAAGTACAGAGCAGTTGCGTCTCCCAGTCATACTTGCCAACCTTCCCGATTTTTCCGGGAGACTCCCGAATTTCAGTGCCCCTCCCGAAAATCTCCCGGGGTAACCATTCTCACGAATTTCTCCCAATTTCCACCCAGACAACAAAATCGGGGGCGTGCCTTAAAGGCACTGCCTTTACGTGTCGGCCCTGTCACATAATAACGACGGCTTTTCACACACCCAAGTGAATGCAATGCATACTTGGCCAGAAGCCATACAGGTCACACTGAGGGTGGCCGTATAAACAACTTTAACACTGTTACAAATATGCGCCACACTTTGAACCCACACCAAACAAGAATGACAAACACTTTTCGGGAGAACATCCGCACCGTAACACAACATAAACACAACAGAACAAATACCCAGAACCCCTTGCAACACTAACTCTTCCGGGACGCTACAATATACACAATATACACCCAAAGCGCAGATTCCAACCATTGAAATACTTTGTATAGTTCAAGACTTACTGTTATGATCCGCCATATTTCTGTTTGGGTTTTCTGTTAGTCTTGGACTCATTTTGTTCCTGTCTGTGCACCTTTGAGTTGGTTACCATAGTTACTTATTAATTCCACCTGCCGCTTGTGTTTCTGACGCGCACCTGTTGTAATCACAGACGCTATTTAAGCCCACCTTTGTTCATCACTCGTTCTGCTTTCTTTGTTTTTGCATCACACGTCCACCTCGCCTGCGGCAGCGCCGCCCACCTCGTCAGCCACGAATGTCCGCCAAGACCTCCCTCCGCCCTCCCTTGACTCTTGAACTGTTGTGTAGTTGGTGGGTTTTAGTTTTTCCAGGGGACATCTGGAATCTGTCCCTTAAGGGGGGGGGTACTGTTATGATCCGCTGCCCGGATCATATTTCTGTTTGGGTTTTCTGTTAGTCTTGGACTCATTTTGTTCCTGTCTGTGCACCTTTGAGTTGGTTACCATAGTTACTTATTAATTCCACCTGCCGCTTGTGTTTCTGACGCGCACCTGTTGTAATCACAGACGCTATTTAAGCCCACCTTTGTTCATCACTCGTTCTGCTTTCTTTGTTTTTGCATCACGCGACTGCCACGTAAGTTTGTTCTTGTTTCCTAGACTCAGCTAAGTTCCATAGTTTGTGCTAAGTGTTAGCCTTAGCTTCCAGTGCGTTCGGCACCTCTTCCTGTCGGTTTGTTTTCTGTTTTGTACCAGTTTTGTGTTATTTTAATTATTAAATCAAGTTATTACCTGCAAGTCCTGTCCGGATTCGTCCCTTGCATCTTGGGAGAACAAACCCCCGCATCACCATGCGCACCCCTCGTGACACTTACGGTCATTAGAAAACATCACTGCACAAAATATTGGCAGCTACAGTTTCCATCTTAATGAGCTAAAAAAATTGTTTGGGAATGTCCGACGGGCCAGATTGAAAAGCTTAACGGCGGCCCCCGAGCCTTAATTTGCCCAGGTCTGGTCAAAGACATCACTAGAACCATTAAATTCAGTAAACAGTAATGGGCAGGTCACGTTAAAAGATATGTAGACAACAGATGGGCGTGAGAGATGGCAGATAGACCTAGACAATTGTTGGGGGAGACTTGGAGACTTCTTTTTATTGTCATTCAAATTTGAACTTTACAGTACAGATAAGAACGACATTTTGTTGCATTAGCTGGTTGTAGTGCAGGATAAAAGAGCAATAAGGTGCAGATATAAATAAACAGATTACTGTACACATACATATATTGTACTTTTGCATATGCATCCACATTTATGGATGTATGTTATATTGTCTTTATATTCCAGCCACTTAATCCATTTTTGGGGGGGAATTGAGGGGATTATTATGATGCGTTCAAGAGTCTTACGACCTGATGGAAGAAGCTGTTACAGAACCTGGAGGTTCTGCTTCGGAGGCTGCGGAACCTCTTTCTAGAGTCCAGCAGTGAAAAAAGTCCTTGGTGGGGGTGGGAGGAGTCTCTGCAGATTTCCTGAGCCCTGGTCAGGCAGCGGCTTTTTGCGATCTCCTGGATAGGAGGAAAAGGAGTCCTGATGATCTTTTCCGCCGTCCTCACCACTCTCTGGAGAGACTTCCAGTCTGAGGCATTGCAGGCTCCAGTCCAGGCACAGAGATGCAGTTGGTCAGCAGGCTCTCTATAGTGCCTCTGTAGAATGTGGAGCTGTGCTCTTTTTATCCGACGCTGTCACGAGGGGGTTTGCGGCTCACTGCGGGGTCGTTCTCCCGGGAATGCAGAACGGACAACTCTGGACGACAGCGTGAGGCATACTTGCCAACCTTGAGACCTCCGATTTCGGGAGGTGGGGGGGTGGGGGGTGGGGGGCGTGGTTAAGATATATATATATATATAAGAAATACTTGACTTTCAGTGAATTCTAGCTATATATATATATATATGTTTTATTACATATATATATATAAATAAATAAAAGAAATTCTTGAATTTCAGTGTTCATTTATTTACACATAAACACACACATAACACTCATCTACTCATTGTTGAGTTAAGGGTTGAATTGTCCATCCTTGTTCTATTCTCTGTCACTATTTCAGAACACACACATTATACAAATATACATTATAAAACCAATAAGAAAACGGGAGCTCTAATTTGGGAGTCTGTATTAGGATCAAAAGTTCCTATATAAACATTGCGCACTCACGTCGCCTTTTTGTATTTATTACTGCAGCTGTGCACTGGATTCATTCACAAATACAAACTACAACTCACAAACACTTTAGAGTTAGGCTCCACCATCAGAATGTGTACTTAAACTTATAAAGATCACATGGATATTATTCAGTGAGTTGATTCACCAAAACTAACCTGTTACTACTCAGTGGCCTAGTACCTACTCAGTGGCCTAGTGGTTAGAGTGTCCGCCCTGAGATCGGTAGGTTGTGAGTTCAAACCCCGGCCGAGTCATACCAAAGACTATAAAAATGGGACCCATTACCTCCCTGCTTGGCACTCAGCATCAAGGGTTGGAATTGGGGGTTAAATCACCAAAAATGATTCCCGGGCGCGGCACCGCTGCTGCCCACTGCTCCCCTCACCTTCCAGGGGGTGAACAAGGGGATGGGTCGAATGCAGAGGACAAATTTCACCACACCTAGTGTGTGTGTGACAATCATTGGGACTTTAACTTATACAGGAGGAACAAGCACACAGGACGTTTCAATTGTTCACAGACTGGTCACGCTCATCAGAATGACAAGACACTTCCGGTCTGCAGGTGATAGCATTCAATTGGGAAGAAACGCCCTACTGCCCCCTACTGACCAATGTGAATACTGGTTAAGAGGGGAGGAGTATATTGACAGCTAGAATTCACCAAGTCAAGTATTTCATACATATATATATAGATATAGATATAGATATCTACATCCTGAATATATGCAAACAAAACTGTTTAGATAATTGATACTTCAAACTTGCATAAATAAATATTAAGGAATATAACATAACTTGGCTTCTGAGAGTTTCAAAATGTAATGAATAAAAATGCTAAAGTTGTTGATAAACAAGCAATTATTTTAATAATTAAATATGGTCATTTTAAATGAATTATTATGATCATTTAAAATGAATTATTTCAAATATGTTTATTTTAATGTATAATTATATGGCTGGATGTAATAAGGAGTCACAAAAAAAATAAATTAATTTTGATGTTTTTAGCAAAATATAGTAAAAATGTATTTAGTTTTTTTTTTTTTTTAATTAATAAATATATTTATTTTTAGGTAAAATAAACATAATAATGCAATTTATGTCTAGTCTGGATGATTTAGTTCTTGTCACCCCATGAAAAAAGGTTGTCCTCACTCAGGTCCGCATGGAGCTGGAGGGGGCGTGGCTTCCAGCTCCGGCCGAAAATCGGGAGGGGAGAATATTTGTCCCGGGAGGTTTTCGGGAGAGGCGCTGAATTTCGGGAGTCTCCCGGGGAAATTCGGGAGGGTTGGCAAGTATGCACATATGGCTGCCCCACGATGATGCAACAGTTTTGTCCGTTGCCAGGGTGACAACCATGCTCAGGAGCCCCCGGGACATGTTGATATTACTTTAGAACTGGAGGCAGCAAATAGAAAGTCATGCATTTAATGACTGAGAGTCAACGTCATCACTCTAACACATTTGTGTCCCTTAAGGAGGTGGCGTCAGGGCGACTAGGAGGGGCACCAGATCAGCCCCTGGAGACTGACGCCACACCCATCAGGGTGTTGCTGCACACACTTGCACTCCCGGCTGCTGTTCGACCGAGCTGGTGAGTTTTGTTCACATTGTGCACGTCTTTCATTTCGGGGCTTGTGAGGAAGGACTATATCAGTATTTGACCACAAATCTAAGGTTATTTCTCATTTACTATTTCAATCGTTTTGCTGGTCAAAGCGCCACAATGTCATGTCTGTGTAATCATGTTTTGTTTTAAGTCATGTTTTGTTTAGTTTCTGGCTTTTCATTCCCTTGTCTTGTTTGCATGATTACCCATTAGTTTCACCTGTTCCACGTTTGGACTCATTGTGCACTCTTGTTTGTCACCATAGCAACCATTAGTTGCTATGGTGACAAACACGTTTTAAAATCGTGTTTTTATCATCTTCGTCTTTTAGCAAAGGTAAAACCGTTTTTATCTTTTAACCTTTTTGAACAAGTCGTGCATGCTTTTATTTCAAGTCGCCTGGACTACTGCAATGCACTTTATGCTGGCATTAGCCAAAAAGCTCTCTCCCGGTTGCAGTTAGTCCAGAATGCGGCAGCACGACTTTTAACAGGGGCCAGGAGACGCCAGCATATAACCCCAATCCTTGAGAGTTTGCACTGGCTCCCTGTTCATTTTAGAATTGATTTTAAAACCTTGCTGTTTGTTTTTAAAGCTTTACATGGACTGGCACCTCAGTATATCTCGGACCTCATCCAAACTTACAATCCTGCGCGCGCTCTGAGGTCCGAGAGCCAGCTCCAGCTCGTGGTGTCCAAGACGAGACTTAAAACCAGGGGAGACAGGGCCTTCTCTGTGGTCGGCCCTAAGCTCTGGAACACTCTGCCCCTCCATGTTCGAACTGCTCCCACAGTGGAGTGTTTTAAGTCTCGTCTTAAGACCCACTTTTATTCTCTGGCTTTTAACACTATGTGAGTTGTGTGGTCCTCTGTTGTCCTCTGTGTTTTTAAAATTTTGCTTTTTGCTTTCTATTTACTGTTTTAATTGGTTTTACCCTTTGAAATTGTTTTTAATCATATTTATTTTATATTGTTTTTAATTGTGTTTAATATTGTTGTGCAGCACTTTGGAAACATTTTGTTGTTTAAATGTGCTATATAAATAAAGTGGATTGGATTGGATTGGATAGTTTTCACCTGTCACGTCACGCACCTGTTTCACGTTTCGAGTCACGCACCTGTTTTCGTTAATCATGTCTGTGTTATTTAAGCTTTTCATTTTCTGTTGTTAGTCCTGACAGATGTCGTCAGCAAATAAGTTTTCCCGCAGATGACATCACGCCGCCGCCTTGTCATGACGTCACCCCACCCTCTGGTGATGACGTCAGAGACCAAGACCAAGAACTTTGTCTATCAGCCACCACCAAAGGACTTTTTTGCCAGAATCCTGCCCACTAAATTGTCCAAAAAATATTTCTTTTTCCCCCACCTGGGGTTGTGTGGGCGGAAAAAAAGAAACATTTTGTGACGGGGACGTGGCTTGAGTCTTGGGGGGGGCAAGGACAGTCCCAGTGAGCGGGTCTGTGAAAATTTTTTCTGGAAGTGTCTGATTCTGGCAAAAAAAAGTCCTTTGGTTGTGGCTGATAGACAAAGTTAACAGAATTTAAAAAAAAAATCTTGGTCTCTGACGTCATCACCAGAGGGTGGGGTGACGTCATGACAAGGCGGCGGCGTGATGTCATCTGCGGGAAAACTTATTTGCTGACGACATCTGTCAGGACTAACAACAGAAAATGAAAAGCTTAAATAACACAGACATGATTAACGAAAACAGGTGCGTGACTCGAAACGTGAAACAGGTGCGTGACGTGACAGGTGAAAACTAATGGTTGCTATGAAAACTAATGGTTGCTATGGTGACAAACAAGAGTGCACAATGAGTCCAAACGTGGAACAGGTGAAACTAATGGGGTAATCATGCAAACAAGACAAGGGAGTGAAAAGCCAGAAACTAAACAAAACATGATTACACAGACATGACATACAAGACCTTTACTGAATAACAATACCTTATATTACATGCTGCAATTTAGGAATTAAATATTATGTATTTATTTATTCGGCTCAGGTTTCTGTGGAGATGGCAGCTTCAACAACTCGTCCGCCCATGGACCATCTTGAACCTGTGACCCATCCTACGAACGGTACGTTCCTACAAGTTTTCGGAGAGACTTCAAGAAAGTTAAAGAAGACCTGGCCGAACACGCTCTTAGTTCAACATGGTAAAAGTCAACAAATACTTGCAGAAGAGCACGTGCTGAAACTGAAACCACAGATGTTTGCTTTGCTGGTTTGTCGTCACCTGCAACGTGCATCAGCCCTGCGTAGTGACCGGAGGAAATAAAAACATACAATGTTGGTAAAGTGGATGTAACGGCGCCGACGTTACTGGAGGCGGGCGGCGTCTTATCAGTCTGATGTCAGAGAAGAGTCTGGGAAGGAGCGACTCTGCCGGCGTCTGTTGCCGTGGAGATAAGAGCCGTATGGTCTTTTATTCCAAAGCAGAAGCAAGCAGAATTAAATGAGCAAAGTTGAAATTTCCCAAGGAGTTAGAATATCAAATATGTCGATGTATTCAGATGTTAAAATAATGCCTATTGTAGGGAGCAAAACAAATTGTAGAGTAAACTACAATGGTACTATTGTAAATAGGAGAAATTATATTTTTGTTCCAGAAGAGGGGTGTCAAACTCATTTTGGCTCAGGGACCGCATGGAGGAAAATCGGTGCATTAAACATGGCACTAAAACTAAAAACTAAAGACATCTTCAGATTGTTTTCTTAGATTTACTTTGGCCAAAAATTACGGAGCGCCTACAGGGACATGGATGTTTTGCGAGATCTCGCAATACCTTTTGAGAGATCTGGCAATACTTTTTGCGAAATCTCGCAATACTTTTTGTGAAATCTCGTAATACTTTTTGCGGGATCTCGCAATACCTTTTGTGAAATCTCGCAATACCTTTTGCGAAATCTCGCAATACTTTTTGCAAAATATCGCAATACTTTTTGCGAAATATCGCAATACTTTTTGCAAAATATCGCAAAAATCTCGCAATACTTTTTGCGAGATCTGGCAATACCTTTTGCGAGATCTCGCAATACCTTTTGCGAGATCTGGCAATACTTTTTGCGAAATATCGCAATACTTTTTGCGAAATATCGCAATTCTTTTTGCGAAATATCGCAATACTTTTTGCGAAATCTCGCAATACTTTTTGCGAGATCTGGCAATACCCTTTGAGAGATCTGGCAATACTTTTTGCAAGATCTCGCAATACCTTTTGTGAAATCTCACAATACCTTTTGCGAAATCTCGCAATACTTTTTGCAAAATATCGCAATACTTTTTGCGAAATATCGCAATACTTTTTGCAAAATATCGCAAAAATCTCGCAATACTTTTTGCGAGATCTCGCAATACCTTTTGCGAAATCTCGCAATACCTTTTGCGAAATCTTGCAATACCTTTTGCAAGATCTTGCAATACCTTTTGAGAGATCTGGCAATACTTTTTGCGAGATCCCGCAATACCTTTTGCGAAATCTCGCAATACCTTTTGCGAAATCTCGCAATACCTTTTGCGAGATCTCGCAATACCTTTTGTGAAATCTCGCAATACCTTTTGTGAAATCTCGCAATACCTTTTGCAAAATCTCGCAATACCTTTTGAAAAATCTCGCAATACCTTTTGCGAAATCTCGCAATACCTTTTGCAAGATCTTGCAATACCTTTTGCAAAATCTGGCAATACTTTTTGCGAGATCTCGCAATACCTTTTGCGAAATCTCGCAATACCTTTTGCAAGATCTTGCAATACCTTTTGAGAGATCTGGCAGTACTTTTTGCAAAATCTCGCAATACTTTTTGCGAGATCTTGCAATACTTTTGCGAAACCTCGCAATACTTTTGCGAGATCTCGAAATACTTTTTTGCGAAATATCGCAATAGTTTTTGCGAAATATCACAAAAATCTCACAATACTTTTTGCGAGATCTGGCAATACCTTTTGCGAGATCTCGCAATACATTTTGTGAAATATCGCAATACTTTTTGCGAAATATCGCAATACTTTTTGCAAAATATCGCAATACTTTTTGCAAAATCTCGCAATACCTTTTGCGAAATCTCGCAATACCTTTTGCGAAATCTCGCAATACCTTTTGCAAAATCTGGCAATACTTTTTGCGAGATCTCGCAATACCTTTTGCAAAATCTCGCAATACTTTTTGTGAGAGCTCGTAATACTTTTTGCGCAATATCGCCACACTTTTTGCAAAATCGCGCAATACTTTTTGCAAAATCTCGCAATACTTTTTGCGAGATCTTGCAATACTTTTGCGAAACCTCGCAATACTTTTGCGAGATCTCGAAATACTTTTTTGCGAAATATCGCAATAGTTTTTGCGAAATATCGCAAAAATCTCGCAATACTTTTTGCGAGATCTGGCAATACCTTTTGCGAGATCTCGCAATACCTTTTGCGAGATCTCGCAATACTTTTTGCGAAATATCGCAATACATTTTGCAAAATATCGCAATACTTTTTGCGAAATCTCGCAATACTTTTTGCGAGTTCTGGCAATACCTTTTGCGAGATCTGGCAATACCTTTTGAGAGATCTGGCAATTCTTTTTGCGAGATCTCGCAATACCTTTTGCGAAATCTCGCAATACCTCTTGCGAAATCTCGCAATACCTTTTGCGAAATCTCGCAATACCTTTTGCGAAATCTCGCAATACCTTTTGCAAGATCTTGCAATACCTTTTGCAAAATCTGGCAATACTTTTTGCGAGATCCCGCAATACCTTTTCAAAAACTCGCAATACTTTTTGTGAGAGCTCGTAATACTTTTTGCGAAATATCGCAATACTTTTTGCAAAATCGCGCAATACTTTTTGCAAAATCTCGCAATACTTTTTGCGATATCTTGCAATACTTTTGCGAAACCTCGCAATACTTTTTGCGAGATCTCGAAATACTTTTTTGCGAAATCTCGCAATACTTTTTGCGAGATCTCGCACTACTTTTGCCAAGTCATATTGGAGAAATTTAGACCCTATGTGTCAAAGTTAAGGTCCGCGGACCAGATCCGAATGAATGATCTATTGCCCCCCAGGATGATATTTGATTAGTATTAGACCCGGCCCGCAGGCCACAGCCGTCTGCTGCTGTTTTGCACGCACCAATACTCCATCAGTGTTGGTGCAAGGAATTCTGTAAATGGGGACCCCATCAGGTCATAAAAATGGGGTCCTACAGTAAATTTTTGGGATCCCACTTTTTTGGTAAGCGTTTTGAAAAATGATAAATGCATGCATTTTCCTGTTATATCTCACATTCTATATAGTGTTTTGGAAAAATTATTATTATTTTTTTTATTAAAATAAAAATAAAAATGTATGCATGTGTAAATGTATTCAGTTGTAAATATTCATTCACTTTCTTCTTTCCTTCGTGGATCTAAACTTTACCGCTGCCGATTTTTTTTAAATACATTTTTATTGTAATATTTTCAGAATGTGTTTGTTCTATTTTTGGCCAAAGTAAGACAAAGAAAACCATCTGAAGTTGTCTTTATTTTTTTTAGTTTTAATGCCATGATTTTAATAGTTCGGCCCGCGTGTGCACACATTTTCCTCCATGTGGCCCCTGAGCTAAAATGAGTTTGACACCCCTGACTTAGACCATGCAAACAAGTAATAACCTGTGTTTAATATCGATTCATCCAAATTTAAAAAGTGTGATTTAGAAAAAAAGAATGTTTCCAGCACGAGACCTGGTCTATTTACAATGTCTCCCAATAATGTGAATTGTGTGTTTTATGTTGAAGGTGTGACCGAGGACTACAACAGCGTTGCAGCCTTGGTTGGAGGTGAGAATTTAACCCTAAATGTCAACTTTTGAGTGATGATTGACTGACGGATTGCGTTCAGCTTGAACAGACGCAGACAATGTTCGTGAAAGAGTATTTTGCCAACAGTTTTAGAACACAAAGCGCAAATCAACAAAAAAGGTTAAAACAGCAAAACTAGGGCTCACGAAAAGCAAGAAAAAGGAACATCTAAGATGGAAAAGGCCGCTGAGACAGAACGAGGGAAGTAGGAAGTAAGGATGGGTGCTTTCCACATCTCAACCAATACGGTACCGATTCCCGGCACCTTGAAATCGATACCAATATGTAACGGCAAATGTGTTAATAAATATGACCTTTGAAGAATTTCATCTTTTCTGACTGTGGAGGGGGGCGTGGCCTGCGGGCCTGCCGCGGAACGGGGTGGGGGGTGTCAGGACCGGCCTCAAAGACAGCGACAGGTGCGTAGATGGCCCAGGTGGGCCTTGTTATCTAATCACCTGTCGCCTTGATTAGCAGCAGCCGTGAGGAAACGAGGGGTTGGAGTCAAAGGTGCTGCTGAGAGACGGACGCAGAAAAGACTGTGCTGAAAAGCAGAAGACTTTGCACCATTGAAGGAAAATAAAACAGTGTTATATGCTGAATGCCTGGCAGTCTGTGGTGGTCTGAAGAACCCACTAGAGGGCAACCTCTACAATTGTAGAAGAACCAGGGTTAGGGTTAGGATTAGGGTTAGGGTTGGGTTAGGGTTAGGGTTGGGGTTGGGGTTGATGTTGGGGTTCGGGTTCGGGTTAGGGTTAGGGTTGGGGTTGGTGTTGGGGTTGGGGTTAGGGTTAGGGTTAGGATTAGGGTTAGGATTAGGCATAAAGAAAAAGAGTTGGTTAGGGTTAGACATAAAGAAAGAGAGTTGGTTAGGGTTAGGGTTAGGGGTAGCGTTTAGGGTTAGGGTTAGGATTAGGGTTAGGGTTGATGTTGGGGTTAGGGTTAGGGTTAGGATTAGGTATAAAGGAAAAGAGTTGGTTAGGGTTAGGCATAAAGAAAGAGAGTTGGTTAAAGTTAGGGTTAGGGGTAGCGTTTAGGGTTAGGGTTAGGATCAGGGTTAGGGTTAGGGTTAGGGTTGGGGTTGGGGTTGGGGTTAGGGTTAGGGTTAGGATTAGGGTTAGGGTTAGGATTAGGCATAAAGAAAAAGAGTTGGTTAGGGTTAGGCATAAAGAAAGAGAGTTGGTTAGGGTTAGGGGTAGCGTTTAGGGTTAGGGTTAGGATTAGGGTTAGGGTTAGGGTTAGGGTTAGGGTTAGGGTTAGGGTTGGGGTTAGGGTTAAGGTTTGGGTTAGGGTTAGGGTTAGGTTTGGGGTTAGGGTTGGGTTAGGGTTAGGGTTGGGTTTAGGGTTAGGGTTGTGGTTGGGGTTCGGTTAGGGTTAAGGTTAGGGTTAGGGTTGGGGTTGGGTTAGGGTTATGGATAGGGTTAGGGGTTAGGGTTAGGGTTAGGATTAGGATTAGGGTTAGGGTTAGGCATAAAGAAAAAGAGTTGGTTAGGGTTAGGGCTAGGGTTGGGGGTGGGGTTGGGGTTAGGGTTAGGGTTGGGTTAGGCTTAGGGTTAGGGTTGGGGTTGTGGTTGGGGTTAGGGTTAGGATTAGGCATAAAGAAAAGAGTTGGTTAGGGTTAGGGTTAGGGGTAGCGTTTATGGTTAGGGATAGGATTAGGGTTAGGGTTGGGGTTGGGGTTGGGTTAGGGTTGGGGTTGGGGTTGGGTTTGGGGTTGGGGTTAGAGTTGGGTTAGGGTTAGGGTTAGGGTAGGGGTTAGGGTTAGGATTAGGGTTAGGGTTAGGATTAGGCATAAAGAAAAAGAGTTGGTTAGGGTTAGGCATAAAGAAAGAGAGTTGGTTAGGGTTAGGGGTAGCATTTAGGGTTAGGGTTAGGATTAGGGTTAGGATTAGGGTTAGGGTTAGGGTTAGGGTTGGGGTTGTGGTTGGGGTTAGGGTTAGGATTAGGATTAGGGTTAGGATTAGGCATAAAGAAAAAGAGTTGGTTAGGGTTAGGGTTAGGGGTAGCGTTTATGGTTAGGGATAGGATTAGGGTTAGGGTTGGGGTTGGGTTAGGGTTGGGGTTGGGTTTGGGGTTGGGGTTAGGGTTGGGGTTGGGTTTGGGTTAGGGTTGGGGTTAGGGTTAGGGTTAGGGTTGGGGTTAGGATTAGGGTTAGGGTTAGGGTTAGGATTGGGCATAAAGAAAAAGAGTTGGTTAGGGTTAGGCATAAAGAAAGAGAGTTGGTTAGGGTTAGAGTTCGGGGTAGCGTTTAGGGTTAGGGTTAGGGTTAGGGTTGGGGGTGGGGTTGGGGTTAGGGTTAGGGTTGGGTTAGGGTTAGGGTTAGGGTTAGGGTTGGGGTTGTGGTTGGGGTTAGGGTTAGGATTAGGGTTAGGGTTAGGATTAGGCATAAAGAAAAGAGTTGGTTAGGGTTAGGGTTAGGGGTAGTGTTTATGGTTAGGGATAGGATTAGGGTTAGGGTTGAGGTTGGGGTTGGGTTAGGGTTGGGGATGGGGTTGGGTTTGGGGTTGGGGTTAGGGTTGGGTTAGGGTTAGGGTTAGGGTTGGGGTTGGGGTTTGGGTAGGGGTTAGGGTTAGGATTAGGGCTAGGGTTAGGATTAGGCATAAAGAAAAAGAGTTGGTTAGGGTTAGGCATAAAGAAAGAGAGTTGGTTAGGGTTAGGGGTAGCATTTAGGGTTAGGGTTAGGATTAGGGTTAGGGTTGGGGTTAGGGTTAGGGTTTGGGTTAGGGTTAGGGTTAGGTTTGGGGTTGGGGTTGGGTTATGGTTAGGGTTGGGTTTAGGGTTAGGGTTAGGGTTGTGGTTGGGGTTCGGTTAGGGTTAGGGTTAGGGTTGGGGTTGGGGTTGGGGTTGGGTTAGGGCTAGGGATAGGGTTAGGGGTTAGGGTTAGGATTACGGTTAGGGTTAGGATTAGGCATAAAGAAAAAGAGTTGGTTAGGGTTAGGGTTAGGGTTAGGGGTAGCGTTTAGGGTTAGGGTTAGGGTTGGGGTTGGGTTAAGGTTACGGTTAGGGTTAGGGTTTGGGTTGGGGTTGGGGTTAGGGTTAGGGTTGGGGTTAGGGTTAGGGTTGGCGTTGGGGTTTGTGTTAGGGTTGGGGTTGGGGTTAGGGTTGGGGTTGGGTTAGGGTCGGGGTTGGGGTTGGGGTTAGGGTTAGGGTTGGGGTTGGGGTTAGGGTTAGGCATAAAGAAAAAGAGTTGGTTAGAGTTAGGGTTAGGGGTAGCGTTTAGGGTTAGGATTAGGGTTAGGGTTAGGGTTAGGGTTGGGGTTGGGGTTGGGTTAGGGTTGGGGTTGGGGTTGGGGTTAGGGTTAGGGTTAGGGTTAGGGTTAGGATTAGGCATAAAGGAAAAGATTTGGTTAGGGTTAGGCATAAAGAAAGAGAGTTGGTTAGGGTTAGGGTTCGGGGTAGCGTTTAGGGTTAGGGTTAGGGTTGGGGTTAGGGTTAGGGGTTAGGGTTAGGGTTAGGGTTGGGGTTGGGGTTAGGGTTAGGTTTAGGATTAGGCATAAAGAAAAAGAGTTGGTTAGGGTTAGGGTTAGAATTAGGGTTAGGGTTAGGGTTAGGGTTGGGGTTGGGTTAGGGTTGGGGTTAGGGTTGGGGTTGGTGTTGGGTTAGGGTTAGGGTTGGGGTTGGGTTAGGGTTGGGGTTAGGGTTAGGGTTGGGGTTGGGTTAGGGTTGGGGTTAGGGTTGGGGTTGGGGTTGGGTTAGGGTTAGGGTTGGGGTTGGGGTTAGGGTTAGGGTTAGGGTTAGGGTTGGGGTTGGGGTTGGGGTTGGGGTTAGTGTTAGGATTAGGGTTAGGGTTAGGATTAGGCATAAAGAAAGAGAGTTGGTTAGGGTTAGGGTTCGGGGTAGTGTTTAGGGTTAGGGTTAGGGTTAGGGTTTAGAGGTTGCTCGCTAGTGGGTTCTTCTACAATTGTAGAGGTTGCCCTCTAGTGGGTTCTTCAGACCACCACAGACTGCCAGGCATTCAGGGTTAGGGTTAGGGTTAGGATTAGGCATAAAGGAAAAGATTTGGTTAGGGTTAGGCATAAAGAAAGAGAGTTGGTTAGGGTTAGGGTTCGGGGTAGCGTTTAGGGTTAGGGTTAGGGTTGGGGTTAGGGTTAGGGTTAGGGTTAGGGTTAGGGTTGGGGTTGGGGTTAGGGTTAGGTTTAGGATTAGGCATAAAGAAAAAGAGTTGGTTAGGGTTAGGGGTAGCGTTTAGGGTTAGGGTTAGGGTTAGGGTTAGAATTAGGGTTAGGGTTAGGGTTGGGGTTGGGTTAGGGTTGGGGTTAGGGTTGGGGTTGGGGTTGGGTTAGGGTTAGGGTTGGGGTTGGGTTAGGGTTGGGGTTAGGGTTAGGGTTAGGGTTGGGGTTGGGTTAGGGTTGGGGTTAGGGTTGGGGTTGGGGTTGGGTTAGGGTTAGGGTTGGGGTTGGGTTAGGGTTGGGGTTGGGTTAGGGTTAGGGTTGGGGTTGGGTTAGGGTTGGGGTTAGGGTTAGGGTTGGGGTTGGGTTAGGGTTGGGGTTAGGGTTGGGGTTGGGGTTGGGTTAGGGTTAGGGTTGGGGTTAGGGTTAGGGTTAGGGTTGGGGTTAGGGTTGGGGTTGGGGTTGGGTTAGGGTTAGGGTTGGGGTTGGGTTAGGGTTGGGGTTAGGGTTAGGGTTGGGGTTGGGTTAGGGTTGGGGTTAGGGTTGGGGTTGGGGTTGGGTTAGGGTTAGGGTTGGGGTTAGGGTTAGGGTTAGGGTTAGGGTTGGGGTTGGGGTTAGTGTTAGGATTAGGGTTAGGGTTAGGATTAGGCATAAAGAAAAAGAGTTGGTTAGGGTTAGGCATAAAGAAAGAGAGTTGGTTAGGGTTAGGGTTCGGGGTAGTGTTTAGGGTTAGGGTTAGGGTTAGGGTTAGGGTTTAGAGGTTGCTCTCTAGTGGGTTCTTCTACAATTGTAGAGGTTGCCCTCTAGTGGGTTCTTCAGACCACCACAGACTGCCAGGCATTCAGGATATAACACTGTTTTATTTTCCTTCAATGGTGCAAAGTCTTCTGCTTTTCAGCACAGTCTTTTCTGCGTCCGTCTCTCAGCAGCACCTTTAACTCCAACGCCTTGTTTCCTCACGGCTGCTGCTAATCAAGGCGACAGGTGATTAGACAACAAGGCCCACCTGGGCAATCTACGCACCTGTCGCTGTCTTCGAGGCCAGTCCTGACACCCCCCCCCCCGCCCTCCCCGTTCCGTGGCAGGCCCGCAGGCCACGCCCCCTCCACACTGACTTTTTTATTGATCTTGTCATTCACTTATTTGTTTCCTGTTTCGCAATGAAGGGAGAAACCGTGCCAAATGCTGTCGAACCGGTGTAGAATGTATGTTTGTACAAGGACAATAAAGATTTTTACGTTATCTCGGCCTACAAAGTCGGATACTCGCGTGAAACAACGTTGAAGCATCAAATCATGAGGTTCGTGCATTTTGGCGTGAGATTGCACGCAGTTTTTGAACGTCGGATTTTTTTCGCGGGGTTTTGTAGCCTGGGTAACTTTTTGACATCACAGTGATACTGTCATGATCCGTGGCCGGATCATGTTTTGTTTAGTCATGTTCTGTTAGTTTTGGACTCCCTGTTTTGTGCACTTCTGGGTTTGTTTTGGTTACCATGGGTACTAATTGGTTTCATCTGCCTCTGATTAGTGTTCGGTACGTTCACCTGCTGCACGAGAAACTTTTTATAAAAAAAAAAAAAAATAAAAAAAAATAAAATATATATATATATATTTTTTTTATAATTTAAAAAAAAAATTTTTTTCAGACATGTATCTCGTGCGCACAAGAAACTTTTTAAATATAAAAAAAAAAAAATAATAATTTAAAAAAAAAACAGCACCGCGGTATTTTTAAACTGGCAACAGAGCTGCCAAATTTTTTTGTAGGAAAAAAATGTTGTACTGTTTTTCCATTTACAGTAATGCACTGTAAAAAAATTTACAGATTTTACAGTAAAAAAGCGCTTGGTTGACTGAATTTTACCGTAAAAAAGTGGAGAGAAAAAAAAGCAATTACTGTCATATGCTTTAACAAAAAGAAGCAAATTTTACTGCAAAATCTATATATTTTTACGGTGTACAATTTGATTGATAAATTACTTTGAAATTATAAATCAAGCAGATATTTCAAGTATTTATTTTCATTTTAACAAAAACAGTGTTTGCAAAGTATAATAATATAATATTTGTTGCAATATTGGGTAATATTAAAGTTAAAAAAATATGCAATTTCACGCAATACATTTTTTTTTTCTGTCAAAACGTAAAAAACTGATACGTTTAGTAAGAAAACAATAAGGTACGCTTATTAATTCCAGCATTGACGAGCCATGTTAAATGATGTGGCGGGCCAAATGTGGCCCCCAGGGCCTTGATGTTGACATCAGTGTGTTGGAGCCTTATTCCAAAATGGCATTTTTTTGTTGTTGTTGTTCTCAAAATTCTTCAGACAATATCCCGTAGCAATGTGAAAACTGTCTTTTTTTTTTAAAGAATTTTTTGTAAATGTTTTAAAACAAGAAAAAAACAAGAAATCACTTTGATTTCGCCGTGATTACCTTTTGGATGACCTGGAAAAGGTCAACATGCTAACCTCCTCCAACCTCCGAGGACAAAGCTACGAACAATGGGAGACCGGGCTTTCTGCTCCGCCGCTCCCAGTCTGTGGAACGCTCTCCCTGACCACCTGAGGCTACCACAGACTGTGGATGCTTTTAAAAAAGACTTAAAACCCCTTTTTTTTTTTTTTTTTTTAAAGCATTTTTTAGATGTATGCATTAGAAATGCGCGGTTTGCGGGCACAACCGCGTAGTCCGCGGATTATCCGCGGATCGGGCGGATGAAATTTAAAAAAATTAGATTTTATCCGCGGGTCGGGTCGGGTCGGGTCGGGCGGTTGAAATTAAAAAAAATTAGATTTTAAATAGATTCAGGCGGGTGGCAGTTAAACCAATTCGGAAATATATATACATAGTTAAATGTTGTTACCCACATACGAAAAACGAGCAGGCACCTGCTGCATATGCCACAACAGAAGAAAAAAAAAAAAAAAAGAGATGGACACTTTTACGGAGCGGAGAAGGCCCCCGACGCCTCGCCGGGGTCCGGGACCGAGGCCCCTTCCCCCGAGAAAGCCCCACCGGGAGCCGTAGCTGAGGCGATCCGCGAGAAGGGCCCGACGCACGTCCAGGGTCACCACCGCGCCCACCGCACCGACATCCCGCCTCGTCCGCCTTCGCCGCGGCCGGCGTCACGCGCAGCAGGTAAGCAGCTTACCTGCCCGCCACCCCCGTGGCCGGGGGCTCGTAACAGGGGTCACTCCGCGCGCTCCGCCCGCACAGCTTACCTGCCCGCCACCCCTGTTGCCGGGGGCGCGTAACAGGGGCCATGGACGTCGGAACCCGCTAAGGAGTGTGTAACAACCCACCTGCCGAATCAACTAGCCCTGAAAATGGATGGCGCTGGAGCGTTGGGCCCATACCCGGCCGTCGCCGGCAGCGAGACGCGCTTGGAGGTGCGCTCAGCGCGGCTCCCATATGATTGCGCACTGGTGTGCGTCTGGGCCGTGACAGCGTGGCACGCGAATGTCTGTGTTGCATTGGATCAGTCTCCTTTCTTTAACAGGCAAAAGCTTTATAACCTCACTAATGCCTTGCATCGTCGATATTAGATATATAACAACGGGCGGGTGCGGGCGGATGGCGGGCGGGTGCGGTTCTGATCAAATGTTACATCGGGTGGATGGCGGATGGTTGACGACTTTCTGATGCGGTTGCGGATGAAATAATTGCCTATCCGTGCATCTCTAGTATGCATACTAGTTTTAGCTATTTGGCTGTTCTAGTTTTTATTTTTATTTATTTTTAATTATCTTTTTTTATTTTTTTTATTTTTTTTAATACACTGTAGCACTTTGAGGTTGTTTACTCAATGTAATGTGCTTTTTACAAATAAAATCTATTATTATTATTATTATTATTAACATTACATGGAGGGTGGCGTCAAAATAAGGCATCGTTTGATTTTACGGGAATTGATACCTGGTACTACTGATGGAATTCAGTCCTTACCTTTAATAGTTCTAAATTGGAAACCCATCCCTAGTAGGAAGACACAAACAAAGAGATAATAAAAATGTGGTCATATGGCAGCAGTTACCAAGCGGCTGTTAGGTTGGCCTTGTTGTCCTGGCTTTTACCAAAAATCAGGGTGTCAAGGCAATAAATACAAAATCAAAGTCAGGAAGTAGACACATAAAACAGAACAATGAATTAGATTTTGTGACGAACGTTTGTACCCTTCCTTGTGTAGGGGTTGTAGGTGCAACGCTGCTAATCCTCATCAGTGTGATGGCCTTCCTGTGGTGGTGTCGACCTGGACAGAAAGGCTCCTACACCACCAACGAGATGGTGGATAAGGATAACGGAGATACTGACGATGATGACGAGTCCGTTTGCTCCGATACTGCACTCAAACACAATGTGCCTTCAGAGGTGGAAGAGGACGAGTAGAGGACTACAATGTGAACTTTGGACAGAAAGTCGGTGAATGTTTTTTTTTTATTACGTCATCAGTCTCCAAAAGTTACCCCGAAATTCCCCCAATCTACCAATTTGATGAATGCAACTGTTGCAGGATCTCACAGTAGAAATGTTTACTATTGGCAAAAATAATGACCTTTTGTGATTAAATATTTTCTCAAGGTAGTCAACTTTAAGAGCTATCTTCCTTGGGACATTGTGAACTGAAGGTTTTCTAACTTAATATAAACAGCACCGCTTTGTGGTCAACATGGAGAACTGCAGCCTGTCTGCATGGCGTCGATATATATTCTCTACTGTACCAAGTGTCCTTAAAGTTTGAGTATTTGATATACAATAAATAAGTCAATTAAATTAATAGTAAATAATTGTATATATATATATATACATATATATATATATATATATATATATATATATATATATATATATATATATATATATATATATATATATATATATATATTAGAGATGCGCGGTTTGCGGGCACAACCGCGGAGTCCGCGGATTATCCGCGGATCGGGCGGATGAAATTTAAAAAAATTAGATTTTATCCGCGGGTCGGGTCGGGCGGTTGAAATAAAAATAAAAAAGATTTTAAATAGATTCAGGCGGGTGGCAGTTAAACCAATTCGGAAATATATATACATAGTTAAATGTTGTTACCCACATACGAAAAACGAGCAGGCACCTGCAGCATATGCCACAACGTGGCCGGGGGCTCGTAACAGGGGTCACTCCGCGCGCTCCGCCCGCACCTTACCTGCCCGCCACCCCTGTTGCCGGGGGCGCGTAACAGGGTTCACTCCGCGCGCAGTGCGCTCACGAAAGGGGTGGGGCTCACCCTGGTTGATATAGACAGCAGGACGGTGGCCATGGAAGTCGGAACTCACTAAGGAGTGTGTAACAACCCACCTGCCGAATCAACTAGTCCTGAAAATGGATGGCGCTGGAGCGTCGGGCCCATACCCGGCCGTCGCCGGCAGCGAGACGCGCTTGGAGGTGCGCTCAGCGCGGCTCCCATATGATTGCGCACTGGTGTGCGTCTGGGCCGTGACAGCGTGGCACGCGAATGTCTGTGCTGCATTGGATCAGTCTCCTTTCTTTAACAGGCAAAAGCTTTATAACTTCACTAATGCCTTGCATCGTCTATATTAGATATATAACAACGGGCGGGTGCGGGCGGATGCGGTTCTGATTAAATGTTACATCGGGTGGACGGCGGATGGTTGACGACTTTCTGATGCGGTTGCGGATGAAATAATTGCCTATCCGCGCATCTCTAATATATATATATATCAGTGACGTGCAGTCACTAGAGGCCTCACCTGCCATCATGGAAAGAAAAAAAATGTAAAAAGAAAAAAAATTAATTAAATTGTTAAATGTATCCAGTGATTATACTATAAAGTTGTTTTCCATTTAACTTCACCAGTTTTAGATTATTTTTATTCAAAATCGCTGAATTTTCACATTTGCCGTTCAAATACTGAGAAGAGACGGTGCGGTGATCAGCAGCCAGTTGAGGCACGTCACTCAGTGCCTCAACATGGATTGCGGACTCGGCTAACTGCTGGCCTGCTGTGCAGTGAGACCGTATTGCTATATGAATTATATTATACATTTCCATAGTTTAGTTAGCTGAGGTATATAATGTACAGTGTATTTTGTCAACAACTGTATGTGTGTAAAGTCTTTCTTGTGCTGAGCAATCATAAAACTGCTGCGAAAACGCACTGTGTGAGGCTCGCAGTAATCCCGCCTCCTGGTGCCGGTTAATGCACCCCCCGACGGGAGCGCCACACCAACCAAAGCCCACACCCAAACCCTCCACGTGCAAGACCGAATCCACCCAAAAAAAGTCACTTAACAAAAAGCCAAAAAGTGCAAAAACAACAATGCTCGCGCCGGAGGAGCCGTGAACGACTGCAGGGACACAACATTAGGTACACCTGCAGACTGCAGCACGGATTTCATATTTCATTCATTCACAACTCCTCCAACACGAACACCACTGTTCCCGCACTTATAAGTAAAGGTAAGACCATAATAAGGTTTTTTTAATTAAATGTGCTTTTTTGTGTGCTACAGTTTGTATGTGTAAAGTTAAAGTTAAGTTAAAGTACCAATGATTGTCACACACACACTAGGTGTAAAAAACAAACAAAAAAACACCAAATTATTTAGGGGGGGCTTAAGAATATTTTAGGGGGGCTTGAGCCCCCCTAAAATAGGCCTAACAACGCCAATGAGTTAAAGTACCAATGATTGTCACACACACTAGGTGTGGTGAAATTCGTCCTCTGCATTTGACCCATCCCCTTGATTACCCCCTGGGAGGTGAGGGGAGCAGTGGGCAGCAGCGGCGCCGCGCCCGAGAATAATTTTTGGTGATTTAACCCCCAATTCCAACCTTTGATGCTGAGTGCCAAGCAGGGAAGAATGCTGGTATGAGCTTTTAAACATAACCCGTTAACTGCTGCCAATCAAATGGTGAATAAGATACTCTTTAGGGTTCATATGTTTGTAAATCTGACTGTGATGAAGTCAGTCCCTCACCAGCCATCAACCTCACCACACGTCACTGATATATATATATATATATATATATATATATATATATATATATATATATATATATATATATATATATATGAAACAAAGGATGAACATGTAAATAAAGGATGTTGGATTTACAATAGGGCAGCAGGGTGGCACAGTTGTTAATGCTGGTGCCTCACAATAGGAAAGTTCTGGGTTCGATTTCCCTAGCTTGGGGTCTCTCTGTGTGCAGTTTGCATGTTCTCCCCGTGACTGCGTGGGTTCTCTCCGGGTACTCCGGCTTCCTCCCACCTCCAAAGACATGCACCTGGGGATAGGTTGATTGGCAACACTAAATGGGCTCTAGTGTGTGAATGTTGTCTATCTGTGTTGGCCCTGTGATGAGATGGTGACTTGTCCAGGGTGTACCCCGCCTTCCGCCCGGGTGCAGCTGAGATAGGCTCCAGCCGAAAAAAATCAAGACAAAATTTCCTGCATTTATGTGCCTTTCTACGCTCTAATTTACCTTTGGATTTATTCACATTTACCAACCTCTTTTGGCTGTCTTTTTGACACTCACATGTTCCATGTAATGCATCACTTTTTGTTTTTTGTTTTTGTTAAATTTTATAACATGCTTGCAAAGAAATTAGAAAAAGTTTCCCACTTGGCAACGCTAACCTGTAGCCACGCCCCTTCAAGTAATATACTTCTCGTGTTGTGACCTCTGTTTGCATCCGTCACGTCAAAAATATACCTTATCGCTGGCTACTAATAAATACTCGAAAACTACAACTGCTTCGGAACGCACAGTGTTCACATTGTAATAATCAATCATTCTGACGCGAAAATGTATGTTTAAAAACGCTGATTTCCGTGTTTTCACGGACATTTCACATGCCTGAGATTTAGATTTAACATTTAGATTTAGATTCAAAATTTAGAATAAAATTTTGCCTAACGGTCACAATCATTATGAAATACATGACAAATGGATTTTAAAAAAATGCATTCCTAAATATTAAACTTAAATAAAAGTTTGCTTCCGCCCATAAAATCCGATAAATAAAAAATCAAAAAGTGCCAACAAAACTATTTATGGCGACCACGTGATCCCTACGGCCTATGTTTACGTCATCGAGTGGTCTGCTGTTTCCTTGCTTCCCTGCTCCCTGTAAGTTTATTGTAGATCTTAAATCATGCCTCTCACCTCAAATGTAGATGGCTGAGGATCAGTGTTGGGACTGTACTTTGTAACGCATTACTGTAACGCTGTTACTTTCTGCGGTAAATAGTAATCAACACGTTTTTTTTATATTCAGTAACTCAGTTACCGTTACTACATGATGCGTTACTGCCTTATTTTACATAATTGTTTATGTAGTATCGGCTAGAAACTGAGAAGATCTGAGTGTGTTTTATTGGAGCGCTGCGGAAGAGGCGACAAGGAAAAGGCGCGCTGTGTGTGTGTGTATGTGTGTGTGGGTGTGGGAGAGGGCGTGTCTGTGTTAATAACAAGACGTCATGGCGAAGCCCAAAGCCGAGTTTCTTAACATGGAGATATTCTCACTACTTTTCTTTTGTCGACCACAAATAAAAGAACATTTTTGTTAAATGTAAATTGTGTAAGATCCTATCTTGGCAATTCAAATCTGCTGAAACAGCTACAAAAGCAACATGCTTCGACGAAGCAAGTAAAAAGAGACACACTTCACCTCCTAAGCAACAGCGGCTGGATTTTAACGAGGCACTGCACACTGAAGGTACACACACTCTGTCATTTCTCTTATATACTCTTTCATTTTAGACTTCTAGAGTGTTTGATTATCACATCACTCTAAATGTATAGACTATAAAGTCCACAAACATAAAGAGGGATGCTAGTGGGCCAGGCCAATCTTTCCTTATCTCTAAACTAAAACTGGGGAAATGTGTGGAGTGTTCTCGGCTACAGACATGATTTTATTTCAGAATTCCTTGAGAGAGAAAAAAACGCCTGGTTAGGCTTTGTATATGTAGTGTGTGCCTTCCTTGGTTTACAGCTATGTTGTTATTATGCTGTTTGTTACTTATGTATGTTATGTTGCAGCTATTTAAAATAGTTTTGTCAATTTGTTCTGGCCTGAAACAAATTGGCCCTTTGAAACATATCTTTGTCTTTGTGTGTAGAGCACATTGCTTAGCAGAGTTCAGTGATGCAAATGCATGTCAAGTTGATCAACACATTGTATTATTCTCCAGTGCAATAACAGTACTGAAATGAAGGCTAAAAGGGCATTAAAGGGGGCCTTAAAAAAAAATTAAATTAAATAAAAAAAAAAATAAAAAAAAAATATATATATATACAGGTAAAAGCCAGTAAATTAGAATATTTTGAAAAACTTGATTTATTTCAGTAATTGCATTCAAAAGGTGTAACTTGTACATTATATTTATTCATTGCACACAGACTGATGCATTCAAATGTTTATTTCATTTAATTTTGATGATTTGAAGTGGCAACAAATGAAAATCCAAAATTCCGTGTGTCACAAAATTAGAATATTACTTAAGGCTAATACAAAAAAGGGATTTTTAGAAATGTTGGCCAACTGAAAAGTATGAAAATGAAAAATATGAGCATGTACAATACTCAATACTTGGTTGGAGCTCCTTTTGCCTCAATTACTGCGTTAATGCGGCGTGGCATGGAGTCGATGAGTTTCTGGCACTGCTCAGGTGTTATGAGAGCCCAGGTTGCTCTGATAGTGGCCTTCAACTCTTCTGCGTTTTTGGGTCTGGCATTCTGCATCTTCCTTTTCACAATACCCCACAGATTTTCTATGGGGCTAAGGTCACGGGAGTTGGCGGGCCAATTTAGAACAGAAATACCATGGTCCGTAAACCAGGCACGGGTAGATTTTGCGCTGTGTGCAGGCGCCAAGTCCTGTTGGAACTTGAAATCTCCATCTTCATAGAGCAGGTCAGCAGCAGGAAGCATGAAGTGCTCTAAAACTTGCTGGTAGACGGCTGCGTTGACCCTGGATCTCAGGAAACAGAGTGGACCGACACCAGCAGATGACATGGCACCCCAAACCATCACCCAACCATGCAAATTTTGCATTTCCTTTGGAAATCGAGGTCCCAGAGTCTGGAGGAAGACAGGAGAGGCACAGGATCCACGTTGCCTGAAGTCTAGTGTAAAGTTTCCACCATCAGTGATGGTTTGGGGTGCCATGTCATCTGCTGGTGTCGGTCCACTCTGTTTCCTGAGATCCAGGGTCAACGCAGCCATCTACCAGCAAGTTTTAGAGCACTTCATGCTTCCTGCTGCTGACCTGCTCTATGGAGATGGAGATTTCAAGTTCCAACAGGACTTGGCGCCTGCACACAGCGCAAAATCTACCCGTGCCTGGTTTACGGACCATGGTATTTCTGTTCTAAATTGGCCCGCCAACTCCCCTGACCTTAGCTCCATAGAAAATCTGTGGGGTATTGTGAAAAGGAAGATGCAGAATGCCAGACCCAAAAACGCAGAAGAGTTGAAGGCCACTATCAGAGCAACCTGGGCTCTCATAACACCTGAGCAGTGCCAGAAACTCATCGACTCCATGCCACGCCGCATTAACGCAGTAATTGAGGCAAAAGGAGCTCCAACCAAGTATTGAGTATTGTACATGCTCATATTTTTCATTTTCATACTTTTCAGTTGGCCAACATTTCTAAAAATCCCTTTTTTGTATTAGCCTTAAGTAATATTCTAATTTTGTGACACACGGAATTTTGGATTTTCATTTGTTGCCACTTCAAATCATCAAAATTAAATGAAATAAACTTTTGAATGCATCAGTCTGTGTGCAATGAATAAATATAATGTACAAGTTACACCTTTTGAATGCAATTACTGAAATAAATCAAGTTTTTCAAAATATTCTAATTTACTGGCTTTTACCTGTATATATATATATATATATATATATATATATATATATATATATATATATATATATATATATATATATATATATATATATATATGTATATATATATAAGTAACTAAATAGTTACTTTTCACAGTAACGCATTACTTTTTGGTGTAAGTAACTGAGTTAGTAACTGAGTTACTTTTGAAATAAAGTAACTAGTAACTGTAACTAGTTACTGGTTTTCAGTAACTAACCCAACACTGCTGAGGATATAATCTGACAAATTGGGACTCTTTGACAGCCATTTCGGACCTGGAACTGGCGAGGAAGACAAGAAAAGCGCTTGATTGCCAACCAGGAACAGGTGTGTCTGATCAGCACGCCGATAGGAAGTGAACACAAAGGAGGAAATAAAACAAAATGGGATGCAATGTGACAAAGTCCAAAAACTGTCATATGAGATCATGGCAATTGTGGTTAGTGTGTTTGCTTCACAGTCAGAATTATTCTGAGAAAAGATCAAATAGGCCTACTTATGAATAGTCATTTAAATGTAAACAGGAAATCATTTAAACCCCCGCTTTTATTTTGATGGGGTGACTGAGTTCATTGGAGGCTGTTGTCACATTACTCGTGTGCGTGTGTGTGTGTGTGTGTGTGTGTGTGTGTGTGTGTATGTGTGTGTGTGTGTGTGTGTGTGTGTGTGTGTGTGTGTGTGTGTGTGTGTTGCTAATCAAGCACAGATGAGCAAGCACTGTGTGTGGTTCAGTTATTGTTGTCAGGGTCATTTTAAATGTCATTTGGCCAAATGGAAAAATGATTTAGTCCTCATTCAAACCTGTGTGTGTGTTTGTGTGTGTGTGTGTGTGTGTGTGTAGTGTGTGTGTGTGTGTGTGCATGTGCGCCATTTGGAGCCAAAGAACAATTTTGGTACTGTTTAACTCAGCTGAGGGCTACAGTTAGTTGCCAGTTCATTGTTGTTCACAAATGTTATTATCCCTACCCGTGACTTTCACAGAAGCTTTCATCCTCAAATGTGAGTCTGTAACCCAGACCTGGGCAAAGTAAGGCCCGGGGGCCACATGCGGCCCGTTGATCTTTTCAATCTGGCCCGCCGGACATTCCCAAATAATTGTTTTAGATGTTTAAGATGTAAAGTGTAGCTGCCATTATGATGTGCAGTGATGTTTCATCATATACTAGTTACTATGGTCATCTAATTAGTTACTATGGTCATATAATTAGTTACTATGGTCATCTAATTAGTCACTATGGTCATCTAACTACTTACTATGGTCACTATGAGATATCTCAGGTTGTAGGTGGGTTTTTTTTCACTATGTTTGTTGCATTTTGGTTGCTTTTAAAAATATGTTGTTGATATTCAGTGTTTTATCATTCATAGTTAATATTGTAAATCCCACATTCTTTATTTGTATGCACATTCTGGGTGTCTCATTCTTTCAAAACATTTTCAAATTCCATTCCGTTTTTTAAGGCGGTCTGTCATAACGTTTTAAGCTTTCAATCATTATTGTGAGGTTTTGTATTAGTGTTCCTAAAAATAGATATACCGGCCCCTAGACACACTTTTTATCTAAATCTGGCCCCCCGAGTGTGTTTTGTCACCATACTTGCCAACCTTGAGACCTCCGATATATATATATATATATATATATATATATATATATATATATATATATATATATATATATATATATATATATATATATATATATATATATATATACATATATATATATATATATATATATATAAGAAATAATTGAATTTCAGTGTTCATTTATTTACACATATACACACACAGGGGAGGTATAGCTCGGTTGGTAGAGCGGCCGTGCCAGCAACGTGAGGGTTGCAGGTTCGATCCCCGCTTCCGCCATCCTTGTCACTGCCGTTGTGTCCTTGGGCAAGACACTTTACCCAACTGCTCCCAGTGCCACCCACACTGGTTTAAAAGTAACTTAGATATTGGGTTTTACTATGTAAAGCGCTTTGAGTCACTAGAGAAAAAGCGTTATATAAAATATAATTCACTTCACACATAGCACTCTTCTCTACTCATTGTTGTATATATATATATATATATATATATATATATAAAAGAAATAATTGAATTTCAGTGTTCATTTATTTACACATAAACACACACATAACACTCTTCTCTACTCATTGTTGTGTGTGTGTATATATATATATATATATATATATATATATATATATATATATATATATATATAAAAGAAATAATTGAATTTCAGTGTTCATTTATTTACACATATACACACACATAACACTCTTCTCTACTCATTGTTGTATTTGAAAGTGCAATGCTTTGCAGCCAGTAGCACAGCCTTTGAAGGAGCATAGGTATGGGCAGCATCTGTGAAATTTAAATTTGCAGGAAAGGAGTGAGTTTAGGGTTGAATTGTCCATCCTCGTTCTATTCTCTGTCACTATCTTTCTGACCATCTTTTCTAACCATACCGTTATGTTTTTGGACATTACTACTTGCCGTAGTTTTGAAGCAATTAGCAAGTGTATTAACGTGCCGGCTGGAATAAACACAGGCTGAGAAATAGCTCCGTGCCTGCCTACTTTATGGGTTATAGATAAAACTATGGATAACGAAGACATATAGTCACATAGTCTCTGTCATGTTCTGTGGTCATGTTTTGTTTGGTTGTGTTCTGTTGGTTTTTGGACTCTTAGTTCCTGTTTATGCTCCCTTGTTTTGGTTGCCATGTCAACTTATTAGTTTCACCTGTCATGTGTTGGACTCACGCACCTGTTGTCACTAATCATGTCATTATTATTTAAGCCGGTAGTTGCCAGGTAGTCGACCTGCCGACATTACTCTGTTTGTGCTCACTTCTTGCCATAGTTACTGACATTGTTGAAAGTCTGATTTTGCTAGTTTTCATACCATAGTTCATGCTTCATGCCTTGCCACGTAAGTTTTGTTTTTTCATGTCACAGTTAGCGAGTTTTGTTTCATGTCCATAGTTTACGTCAAAGTATAAGTTTTGAGTGTCCGCCTTGTGTTTGTACTTTTGAGTAATTAAATCATGTTCCTACCTTCATCCGATGTCCAGTCAAGTCCGTTTGCACCACGGGAAAACATTTCTCGCAGTAAGCTGCAAGATAGTCCACGTCCTGATGGTCTCCTTGTTGTGTGTGCAGTTGCGCACTGAGCTCCAAAAGCCGTAGATGTTATATAACGTGACTGGGCCGGAACGCTGTTTATATGGAGGAAAAGTGGACGTGACGACAGGTTGTCCTCACTCAGGTCCGGCTGGAAATCGGGAGAAATATTGGGAGAATGGTTGTCCCGGGAGACTTTCGGGAGAGGCACTGAAATTCGGGAGTCTCCCGGAAAATTCGGGAGGGTTGGCAAGTATCTTTGTCACCCCATGTGAGCTGATATCTTATGATTATTAAAGAATTTAATAATCAGACGGGTCGCAATGTCCTCGCACGATTCCGTAACACTTCACCAAACGGTGTAAAATATAACAATGTTCCATCTAATCTAATTGTAGAGTACAATATTTTAATACCTCACATAACCTCGTCATCAGTAATTGCAAGTATATAACATCCTTCAAAATTGCAAGATTGCTTGTTTGATTTTGGCCCTTTGCAAAATGCAAAAATAAAATGGATATATTATCTGATAACATTTCGGCTTGATATGTTATGGTTTGACTAAGAGGAGGTGACGGCAACAGACACCAGGGGGAGGATAGCTCTAAGATTATTTATTATATATATAGCTAATATATATAATAATAATAATACAAAACAATACAAACTAAACTAAGAAAATGGAGTATGTGACAAAACCCAAGAGTGAGTGGTGTTAGACTATGTGCGTAGTTAGCTATTGTGTATTACCGTGATGTTGGATGAGGAAGCAGACAAGTCCAAAGAGGGCAAGGCAAAAGGGGTCCAAGATCCACGAGAGGTCCGTGGGGCAGAGAGAGACGTCTGAGTCCGGGGACGAGCGAGGAGTCGAGAAACGAGGAAGGCAGTCGAGATCCAGGGCAACGGAAGGAAAACACTGCGGGCACATGGGAGAAAACAGGGGACAAGTCAAGCCACGGAGAGGAAACAAGGAGAGAGCATAAAGCTTGTCGCTTACGGTTCACCATCGAGAAACTAAGTTTCCGCAAAGATCCCTGGGTCCACAGGTCCTTTAAGCAGCTCGCCCTCATCAGTTCCAGGTGTGCAGATTGCCGATTGTCTGCAGGCTTGTAGCTGCGTGGGCGTGCTGCTCTCAGCGGAGCCTCTAGGTGCTCCCGCAGAGGAGGGAGAAGCAGACTGCGTGTGCACCGTAACATGATAATTACAAACAAATCTAAGATGTGAACGTTTTGTTCAGAAAACTGCATTTTTTTTTAACCTAGATTGGATGGGCCTCTTTAATCTTTAATCCACAGAACGTTTAAAAAAGGCCTTCTGCATCGTTTTGTGTTTTGCTGCACTCGGTGGAAAAGGTTTAACTCCTGAGGGAGCGGTTGCAGCCAGCATGGCTCCAATTAGGGACAATATGAAAGTGATTGGTTGTCTGCTTCTTAGTGTTGTTATATTGGTGTTGACTGCACTGTCAATTTGTCATGGATAATTTGGCATTGAAATGCACATTTCTAAGAGAGCAGAGCTGCAGCCCGTCAAGACTGCTCCTTCTCTCACCGCTAACAACGGATGATGAGTCCCAGGTCTGAGGTCTCCCAGGCCCGCTGCCATGGAAGATCACTATGGCAGCAGGCCTGTAATTGAAATATCTTGGACGTGTATGTGGGGACGGCGTGGTGCAGGTTGGGAGAGTGGCCGTGCCAGCAACCTGAGGGTTCTTGGTTCGATCCCCAGCTTCTACCAACCAAGTCACGTCCGTTGTGTCCTTGAGCAAGACACTTCATCCTTGCTCCTGATGGGTCATGGTTAGCGCCTTGCACGGCAGCTCCTGCTATCAGTGTGTGAATGGGTAAATGTGGAAATAGTGTCAAAGCGCTTTGAGTACCTTTAAGGTAGAAAAGCGCTATACAATTTACCATTTATTCAAAAGTTTTTCTCTTTCTGGGCTAATTTGAGATATTTGTTGGTCAGTTAGTTGGGTGCCTCATAATAGCCTGACAACACTGTTACCAAGATTGGTTGAGGAAATTAAATACAAATTAAAGCTGAAAGCAGTGCTGAATGGGGCCTTGTGCGTATTTAGTAAATAAGTAAATATTTTAGTGTCATTTCTTGTTATCACTGACTAATTCAGGAAGTGACCTATGCATATCTGGAGGGGGGAGTTGTGATGGCACAGAACCACAAGGGGGCTCTCTCTCTCTCTCACTCTCTCTCTCTCTCTCTCTCTCTCTCTCTATTGGTCCATCTCTGCTCTCCATATTTAATTGATCACTGGTTTCGTCCTGTCCCATTTCAAGCAAGCAGTTGTTTAGTGTCTTATAAAAAGTCAAACCTGTTTTTATCAATTATTGTCCCATTTCTAAGCTGCCCTTGGTGTTTTACAAACAGTTGTAGCAACGCAGTTTATCTCCGCTTCAAACAAATACGATATTTTTGATGGACTTTAGTCCGGTTATCGCCAGTTACGCTCCACAGAAACAGCTCTTCCACTGGTCTCCAATTACACAATGAAGGCTTCTGATCTTGGTAAATGTACAATACTGGTTTGATCTCAGCAATCTTTGACACTGCTGATCACCACATCCTTGCAGACAGGCTGGTGGACTGGCATTTTGAAAGACTCAAATGTTTTAAATGCTACTTAACTGATAGATCTTTCTCAGTGGCTGTTGGCCCACATAAGTCAGTGTGAGAATAATTGTATCTAAGTTATCACAAAACTTTGTGTTACATTGAGTTCAGCTCGCCCTGCGAGAGGACAAAAGCTGTCTTTGATCCTACCAAGCAAAAGGCTTGTAAAAACTCCACTGTGTACGATGGGAGGAGACAGGAGGGGTTCGGTTTCTTTGATGTATTGTAATCCACAGAAAGATATTGTCTTGACCCGAGATCTACAAAGCGGAGCAGAAGCAGGGCCTGACTCCCCTCTAGGCACCTCTTCTTTGAACTGTTTTACGACCTTTTCTTTGAACTGTTTTTAATCAAAGACAATGGCTGTTTACGACCCCTCTCCCTTAGAAACAGCTGTTGTCATGTAAGCAGGGAAAGTCCAAATAAAAGAGGGGTTCGTACAATCTTTCGTCAGAGCATGGTGACACTGTGCAAGGGTACAAGTGTACGTGTTTCTCCTTATTGAGCCAAATTTAATTCTGTCTCTGTTTGATTCCTTGCTTTTTGTCTTGTTTAATAGATGCCATCAGTGTTTGAATCTGACAGTCAGTGTTTTGTTGTCAACAGCCTCGTCTAGAAGACATCCGGTCCAACTGTGCAAACTAAACAATGGTCTCCGAAAAAAGGTTACACTTTATTAAATGATTATAGTTTCTATCAATTACGGTAAAAGTTGGGATCAGTGGCAGAAAAAATATATAAAATGATTCATCTGTAGCTCGCATGGTAGTTTCAAGCAACCATTGGTAAATTGCACTACATTTAGAAGTTTTAGTTTTTATTCTCACAGGGTAGTTATTTAAATAGATTAGATTTTTCTTTCAATTGTTGAGTTGCAAATGTATTGTCTTTCTGTATAAATGGGAGCGGAAGCACAAAGTCCACTACGGCACTGGGGTGTCAAATGACTTAGAGCGTGTCCGCCCTGAGATTGGTAGGCCGTGAGTTCAAACCCCGGCCGAGTCATGCCAAAGACTATAAAAATGGGATCCATTACCTCCCTGCTTGGCACTCAGCACATACTTGCCAACCTTGAAATTTTGCATTTTTATTTTTATTCTACACATTTTTGGAACATTGGAAATCATGAGTAAAATGGAGGCTTCTCAAAGGATGATATAAGTTCTGGAAATTACTGGCTCAGAATAGATGTGTGTGTCCACGTTAAAGGAAACGGCAGGCTGTCTTCTTCTAATGGATTTATTACAGTCTTTGCAAGCTGGGTAACGTTTGCTGTGGTCTGGAACAACATGGCACATAAACAGCTATGAGAAATGCAGCCAATATTACATACAGATAATGTGTCATGAGACATGCAAATATAAAATAAATACACAGAGGACACAAGTAAAGGAAATTAAATGAGCTCAAATATACCTACAATTGAGGCACAATGATGCAATATGTACATACAGCTAGCCTAAATATCATGTTAGCATCGACTAGCTTGCAGTCATGCACTGACCAAATATGCCTGATAAGCACTCCAGCAAATCAATAACATCAACAAAGCTCACCTTTGTGCATTCACGCACAGCATAAAATGTTTGGTGGACAAAATGAGACAAAGAAGGAGTGGCATAAAACACCTTTTTCCGTGGCAGCATCGGAGAAAGTTGTACATGTAAACAAACTACGATGACTTTAAGGATCGCTAAAATTAGTAGGACAAAACTGTGCTTGCCGAATACTCTCATCAGTGAAGCATGTTTAATATAAACAGTGGGATTTCTAACAATTAGGAAGGTTTGTGTCATGTTTGTTCTCCTACAGAAAATATATTTAAAAAAATATATACTTTTTTCTTCATCTTTGTTCATTTTTTTTTTACACATCTCTGAAAGAGGTCCAGGGAGCCAATAGGGCGGCGCTAAAAAGCCACATGCGGCTCTAGAGCCGTGGGTTGCTGACCCCCAATTTAGACATTAAGGCCCACCAAATACCCCAGACACTGTTCTTCCGTCGAACACCTGCTTTTAGAAACTGATAAAAAGCAATTATGAGGGATACAAGGTTTTATGTTCAATCCAAGCCTTGACAGAAGTCAATTTTGGATTGAACCTTACATAGTATGGTGGATAGAAAAATCACATTGTTGTTGTGGCCTGGAGTTTTGTTAGATTCATATGCATCAAAGTTTCTATTCTTGATATATCATTTTTGTCATGGTTTAATGACAGGCCTGGTCCTCCCCGGTAAAACCGACCCGGTGTCATTATCTGTAATAAGTATTGCAGCGCTTGATTTTAACCGCCATCGCCCTCGTCATTTGCCATAATGCCCCAAAAATGTACCAACATTTGCGGCAAGAACATGTCGTGACCGCCCTTGACTTTTTACTTGTTAATGGACAAGGGATGTAACAGTGAACGGTATAATAAACAAAAATTAACGTTGTTGCCCTAGGGTAAACTGGGTATAACACATGGCACACTAACAAAGCTTATTGTTAATATAACAATCTACAAGGTTAATATAGGTTGCTTCTCTTTCTTCCCCTCCATTTTTCTTCTTTCCTTTGTATCTCTAGTTATCCATTCATCCATCCATTTTCTACCGCTTGTCCCGTTCAGGGTTGCGGGGGGTGCTGGAGCCTATCTCAGCTGCATTCGGGCGGAAGGCGGGGTACACCCTGGACAAGTCGCCACCTCTTCACAGGGCCAGTATCTCTAGTTATCATTACATATATGTATTGTTGCATTTGAACAACTGTATTGTTGATAATAGAGGTAAATGATTGGCTTGTGCAGCCCTTTGAGACACTTGTGATTTAGGGCTATATAAATAAACATTGATTGATTGATTGATTGATATTGCTATTATTCATTATCAATAGTGCTGTTTCTATTGGTGTTTGTATTGCTATAATATAAATACATTTAATAAAGTCAAATACAAATAAGGCAACAAGAGAAGTATCCCACACTTCTCTTTTGTAAAGTAAATCTGGGCATCTACATCAACTACAGGTAAAAGCCAGTAAATTAGAATATTTTGAAAAACTTGATTTATTTCAGTAATTGCATTCAAAAGGTGTAACTTGTACATTATATTTATTCATTGCACACAGACTGATGCATTCAAATGTTTATTTCATTTAATTTTGATGATTTGAAGTGGCGACAAATGAAAATCCAAAATTCCGTGTGTCACAAAATTAGAATATTACTTAAGGCTAATACAAAAAAGGGATTTTTAGAAATGTTGGCCAACTGAAAAGTATGAAAATGAAAAATATGAGCATGTACAATACTCAATACTTGGTTGGAGCTCCTTTTGCCTCAATTACTGCGTTAATGCGGCGTGGCATGGAGTCGATGAGTTTCTGGCACTGCTCAGGTGTTATGAGAGCCCAGGTTGCTCTGATAGTGGCCTTCAACTCTTCTGCGTTTTTGGGTCTGGCATTCTGCATCTTCCTTTTCACAATACCCCACAGATTTTCTATGGGGCTAAGGTCAGGGGAGTTGGCGGGCCAATTTAGAACAGAAATACCATGGTCCGTAAACCAGGCATGGGTAGATTTTGCGTTGTGTGCAGGCGCCAAGTCCTGTTGGAACTTGAAATCTCCATCTCCATAGAGCAGGTCAGCAGCAGGAAGCATGAAGTGCTCTAAAACTTGCTGGTAGACGGCTGCGTTGACCCTGGATCTCAGGAAACAGAGTGGACCGACACCAGCAGATGACATGGCACCCCAAACCATCACTGATGGTGGAAACTTTACACTAGACTTCAGGCAACGTGGATCCTGTGCCTCTCCTGTCTTCCTCCAGACTCTGGGACCTCGATTTCCAAAGGAAATGCAAAATTTGCATGGTTGGGTGATGGTTTGGGGTGCCATGTCATCTGCTGGTGTCGGTCCACTCTGTTTCCTGAGATCCAGGGTCAACGCAGCCGTCTACCAGCAAGTTTTAGAGCATTTCATGCTTCCTGCTGCTGACCTGCTCTATGGAGATGGAGATTTCAAGTTCCAACAGGACTTGGCGCCTGCACACAGCGCAAAATCTACCCGTGCCTGGTTTACGGACCATGGTATTTCTGTTCTAAATTGGCCCGCCAACTCCCCTGACCTTAGCCCCATAGAAAATCTGTGGGGTATTGTGAAAAGGAAGATGCAGAATGCCAGACCCAAAAACGCAGAAGAGTTGAAGGCCACTATCAGAGCAACCTGGGCTCTCATAACACCTGAGCAGTGCCAGAAACCCATCGACTCCATGCCACGCCGCATTAACGCAGTAATTGAGGCAAAAGGAGCTCCAACCAAGTATTGAGTATTGTACATGCTCATATTTTTCATTTTCATACTTTTCAGTTGGCCAACATTTCTAAAAATCCCTTTTTTGTATTAGCCTTAAGTAATATTCTAATTTTGTGACACACGGAATTTTGGATTTTCATTTGTTGCCACTTCAAATCATCAAAATTAAATGAAATAAACATTTGAATGCATCAGTCTGTGTGCAATGAATAAATATAATGTACAAGTTACACCTTTTGAATGCAATTACTGAAATAAATCAAGTTTTTCAAAATATTCTAATTTACTGGCTTTTACCTGTATATGAATTGCCTGAGAAGCTGGACAAGACAAAAAAAATAAAATAATCCTCTCATTTTCTCAAAAACTCGACAGCGCGCTTTATAACCCGGTGCGCCTAATGTACGGAAGGATTCTGGTTTTGCTTACCGACCTTGAAGCAATTTTTTGACCAGTAGATGGCAGTCAAACATAAGAGATACGTGTAGACTGCACTATGATGGCAATATGACTCAAGTAAACAACACCAACATTTTACATGTTCCATTGAAAATACAGAACATTACACACGGCGCTCAAAACTCGAATGGAATAAGCGGTAGAAAATAGATGCATTAATGGATATGTATCTATATATATATATATATATATATATATATATATATATATATGCAGAGGTGGGTAGTAACGCGTTACATTTACTCTGTTACATCTACTTGAGTAACTTTTGGGATAAATTGTACTTCTAAGAGTAGTTTTAATGCAACATACTTTTACTTTTACTTGAGTATATTTATAGAGAAGAAACGCTACTTTTACTCCGCTACTTTTATCTACATTCAGCTGGCTACTCGCTACTAATTTTTATCGATCTGTTAATGCACGCTTTGTTTGTTTTGGTCTGTCAGACAGACCTTCATAGTGCCTGCGTTTCAACAAATACAGTCACTGGTGACGTTCACTCCGTTCCACCAATCAGATGCAGTCACTGGTGACGTTGGACCAATCAAACAGAGCCAGGCGGTCACATGACCTGACTTAAACAAGTTGAAAAACTTATTGGGGTGTTATCATTTAGTGGTCAATTGTACGGAATATGTACTGTACTGTGCAATCTACTAATAAAAGTTTTAATCAATCAATCGAAAGTGTGAAGGAAAAAAGACCCTTTTTTATTTCAACCGTACATCCCGTCAAAAGCCTAAAGACTGACTGCACAGTTCCTGTCTTCACAATAAAAGTGCTGCTCCATCGCGCCTGTGCTTTCAAAATAAGAGTCTCCGAAAGCCAGCGCAAACGAGCTAGCAAGCTACGGAGTTTGCCGCCAATGTATTTCTTGTAAAGTGTATAAAAACGAATATGGAAGCTGGACAAATAAGATGCCAAAAACCAACCACTTTCATGTGGTATTAGACAGAAAGGAGGAACTTTTTTTCTCCTCCATTTGAAAACTTGGACGTTATCAGCACTACTGTCTGATTACAATCAATGCAAGTCATCAGAATCAGGTAATACACCAACTTATATTCTTGTCTTCATGAAAGAAAGGAATCTATATGTGTTAAACATACATGTATATTCATTAAAACCCCTTTAACATGTAAACAAAAACGGCAAAATAAATAAATATAAATTATATACTGTATATATATATATATATATATATATATATATATATATATATATATATATATATATATATGTGTGTATATATATATATATATATATATACACATCGAGAGGAGCCAGATGAGGTGGTTCGGGCATCTGGTCAGGATGCCACCCGATCGCCTCCCTCGGGAGGTGTTTAGGGCACGTCCGACCGGTAGGAGGCCACGGGGAAGACCCAGGACACGTTGGGAAGACTATGTCTCCCGGCTGGCCTGGGAACGCCTCGGGATCCCCCGGGAGGAGCTGGACGAAGTGGCTGGGGAGAGGGAAGTCTGGGCTTCCCTGCTTAGGCTGCTGCCCCCGCGACCCGACCTCGGATAAGCGGAAGAAGATGGATGGATGGATGGATGGATGGATATATATATATATATATCGACATATATATATATATGCCTCGAAAGAAAAGCCTCGAAAGAAAATAATGTTTGCCTTGGTGCCCTTCTAACATGCCTTGGTGCCCTAAAATATGAGCCCTCCTTTAAGACAACACTTGCCTTGTCCTTAAAAAGTTCAAATTCGAGGCCTGGTATTGGCAATACAACCTGGTATCAGATCGATACGGAAATGAGCAGCATTTCCCACACTTATTGCGCAACACACTCACTTTTACTGTAGTTGTGAAAAACAAAGCCTTTTTAAGGTCGTCCGTAAGGTTGTCGCACATCTCAGCGGTGAGTCCAAGCCGGATCCTAGTTAGTCCACCTTAAATATTACACACGCCTCTGAGAGGGGAAGGGAAGAAGAGGCTGCACACAGGCTGACGTCTCGTAGACCTTTTTTCCCCTTTAGCGCTCTTCATGGCTTCCTAACATTTGCTGGAGTTATATCGAAGTTGTTATTGTTGTTTTTACTTTTTACTCCTGATGGGCGTTTCGACTGGAAGAAAGCAAACACACAAGTTCATGTTGTCCACCGACTTCTCCCCTCGTCATTTGTAGCATTTTCACTGGCAACTTTCTTCTTTCTTTTTTGTCCGGTGATGTGATTCTCCTCAATTTATCTGGAGCGGTTTTTTTTTGTGTGTGTGTCAAAGGCAGGATTACGTTTGTCCACTTTTGCAAACTCGGATTTTCAACATGCTGGCGAGCACGACACTTTACGCGGCCAAGAAACGGAAGAAGCCGCAGCAGAAAATGTAAGTCAATAAATCATCTGGCGGTTGATATAATTATTATAATTACACTATTGTCTTTTAAAGTTAAAGTGCCAATGATTGTCACGCACACACACTCGGTGTGGCGATATTATTCTCTGCATTTTGACCCATCCCCCTTGATCACCCCCTGGGAGGTGAGGGGAGCAGTGAGCAGCAGCGGTGACCGTGCCTGGGAATCATTTTGGTGATTTAGCCCCCAATTCCAACCCAACATTGATTGATTGATTGATTGAAACTTTTATTAGTAGATTGCAGTGTTTCCCACAGGGCAGGCATCTATTTGTGGTGGTGTGGTCGGGGGGTGGCGGCGGCAGCGGGGATGACCAAGAAGAACGCGGAGTTGGAATATAATTACAACACTTTATGTACATATTTATATACAGATTTGAACAATTAGTTATTCACTGAAATATATTTATTAATTGTGGTTCTTACAAAAAATATATCTTATAAAATATAAAAGCTAAAATGTCTCTTAAAGCTCTGACCCTTTAATTAGTGAATACTAAATAATTTAACTTTAGCCTACTACTACAACCATATTATTTACCAGCAACATAAAGTGAAACAGAGGCAGAGGTGTATGTTTTGTCGTGGTCCTCTCTATAAGGCACATAAGAATATAAATTAGGACCCTTTTCATGAGAAAAGTGCATTTCTGATCTGACCCTGCTTTATTTTTCAGTGTTTGCTGAGTCTCACCTGTTCCCTCCGCCCTAATTTTTCTACTTGCCCGACTTCTCAAATCTACTTGCCCCAATATTTTTACTTGTCCTGCCTAGGTTTTTTTCTGGCTGTGTAGTGCTCATGGCTTATATCTTACTAAAATCCTCCCCGTTTACTATTTACAACACTACACAGTATTTATTATTATTATTATCTATAATTACATTTAAATGACATTGCATACATGTAAAATTAAATGCTATTTCACATTATTTGACCAGTAGCAGTTACACCCATCTGAACAGGTCAGCCACCTGTTTAAAGCCCGATCACAGTTGAAATCTTGAAATGAAGGGCTTTTAATGGCCAAAACATTAACCTGGACAACATTTTAACAGCTGGTTGGCTCAGATTTTATTCTTTTCATTGCATTCACATGCTGCAGTGGACAGTGGACATTTTAGCTTGAGTATTAATGTAGTATCTGAAGCACCGTCTCCACGTGTGTTTATTGACAACAGGGTTATAACCTGGACACGTTAGCTCGTCGGTATGAAAACAGGTGATTGTTATTACGTCCGTCTGCCTCGGACCCTGAGTCAAACAGCGGCGGTGTTAATGAAGCAGCGTCAGGCTGCTCACCGTCAGTGAAACGCTCGGTGAAATCGCGGATTAACGTTAAATATATGACGAGCCGCGAGCGATGCAGCTATAACCTATCTACCTATAACCTATATTACCCTCGTATTTTGATCCCGTCCGTCCGTCCGTCTTCGTCTTCGTCGTCTTTGTCTTCTTCTTCTTCTTCTGGCCCACCAGGTGAATTAAGTGCTATTGGCGGAGTTACAATGCATAGTAGGCTACCGCCACCTACTGCACCGGAGTTGTAACTACAAGCAACATTCACAGACAGAGTCCCATTGCTTTTATGAGCGGTCGAGCGAGTCAAAAGCCGAAAAATCCATTTGTGGCGGACGTAATTCTTCCGTGGCGGGCCGCCACAAATAAATGAATGTGTGGGAAGCACTGGATTGCACAGTTTAGTATATATTCTGTACAATTGACCACTAAGTGGTAACACCTGAATACGTTTTTCAACTTGTTAAACTTGTTCACGTAAATCAATTCATGGTACAAATATATACTATCATCATAATACAGTCATCACACAAGTTAATCATCAGAGTATATACATTGAATTATTTACATTATATTTACAATCTGGGGGGTGGGATGAGGAGGGTTTGGTTGATATCAGCACTTCAGTCATCAACATTTGCATCATCAGAGAAATGGGCATTGAAACAGTGTAGGTCTGACTTGGTAGGATATGTACAGCGAGCAGAGAACATAGTGAGTTCAGATAGCATAAGAACAAGTATATACATTAGGAATACATTTGATTATTTACATTTAGTTATTTACAATCCGGGGAGGTGGGATGTGGAGGGGGGAGGGAGTTAGTCAAGGGTTGAAGTTGCCTGGAGGTGTTGTTTTAGTGCGGTTTTGAAGGAGGATAGAGACGCACTTTCTTTTACACCTGTTGGGAGCGCATTCCAAATTGATGTGGCATAGGAGGAGAATGAGTTAAGACCTTTGTTAGATCGGAATCTGGGTTTAACGTGGTTAGTTGAGCTCCCCCTGGTGTTGTGGTTATGGCCGTCATTTACGTTAAGGAAGTAATTTGACATGTACTTCGGTATCAGGGAGGTGTAGCGGATTTTATAGACTAGGCTCAGTGCAAGTTGTTTTACTCTGTCCTCCACCCTGAGCCAGCCCACTTTGGAGAAGTGGGTAGGAGTGAGGTGTGATCTGGAGTGGAGGTCTAGAAGTAATCTGACTAGCTTGTTCTGGGATGTTTGGAGTCTAGACTTGCGGGTTTTGGAGGTGCCAGGGTACCAGGAGGTGCATGCGTCATCGAAAAAGGGTTGAATGAGAGTTCCCGCTAGAATCTTCAAGGTGCTTTTATTGACCAGAGAGGAGATTCTGTAGAGAAATCTCATTCGTTGGTTGACCTTTCTGATTACCTTGGTTGCCATTTTATCACAGGAAAGATTAGCCTCTAGAATGGAACCTAGGTAGGTGACCTCATCTTTCCTGGTGATTACAATGTCGCCCACTTTTATAGTGAAGTCACTGACTTTCTTGAGATTGATTTGGGACCCAAATAGGATGGATTCCGTTTTACCCAAGTGTATGGATAGCTTATTGTCAGCGAGCCAGGTGCAAATTCTACAGAGTTCAGCACTGAGAATTTTTTCCACCCGTGACTTGTCCTTGCCGGATACCAGCAGACTACACGCTGCAAAATTTTGCACAAAAAAACCAAGCACAACAAACTTTTTCCTGCATCTGAAACCGAAGCCTCTGGCTGAGTGCGGGAAATGCAACAATTTACGAGGTGAACAAGACCGCGACAACAAACAAACTCTCGCTAAAAAGAAGCTTACTGTGGTGGAATCATTTACACAAGGTGCCATGTTTGATGACATAGAATTGCAGTGGAGAACAATCACTAGGTAGATAGTAGAGATGCGCGGTTTGCGGGCACAACCACGGAGTCCGCGGATTATCCGCGGATTGGGCGGATGAAATAAAAAAAAATTAGATTTTATCCGCGGTCTATATTAGATATATAACAACGGGCGGGTGCGGTTCTGATCAAATGTTACATCGGGTGGATGGCGGATGGTTGACGACTTTCTGATGCGGTTGCGGATGAAATAATTGCCTATCCGCGCATCTCTACTAGGTAGATAGGTCTTTATTGTCATTGCACAAGTACAATGAAACGTTGTTTTCAGCACAAACCTGTTCAAGATTAGACAAACAAACAGTGTACAGGGTTACAGAACAGGAACGCTGATTGGTCGCCACAAGGCGCCCCGTAAAAGGTGGGAAAAAGGTAAATGCTGGGGAAAGATGAGTAAAAAAAATACAATCTAGACTGGGCTCCTAAGGGGGCCCAGTCTGGAGTGGGAAAAAACCTCCATAGCAAAGCACATATACATATTACAACATACATCTCGAGATATCTAGCAACAGAGGGAAGGGCGAGGTCATGATGGTAGGCCGCAGCTCTCAGGCGCTGACCGTCCATTCATCACCCCTATGGGATTTGCGTCGAGGGCGTTGTATTGGGGTTGGGGTATGTGTGTGTGGCGTATATTTTTGTGGTTGCAAGTGTGTGTGTAAGCCCGTAGTGTGTCTCTGCTTTCGCGGCCTTGATGTCCTTGCCAGTCAGTCCAAAGTCAACAACAACAGGTGTGTGTCCATGAGAGACAAGAAGGGAAGTTTGTTGTGTCTTCACCGCACTGTCCTTCGGTAGAGTCTCCAAGCCAGGGAAACAATCCAAGTTAGAATGTTTTGTACGTGAGTAAAAATAAAATTTGCTTTTCACTCTAAATTGTCTATGACTGGTCCTCAAAACTGCGGAGAAGACAGTCCGATGTGATCCAAAATCACAAGAGTGTCCACAGTTCTTCCTGCATCCTCCAATCATTTGTGGCAGCTTTGGGCTACTTTGAAGTCTGCCAGCAACTTCCAATTTGTCGACAAACCAGAGCAACGCTTACTCCAATCAGCAGATGTCCTGTTGTCATAATCCCAAATAGGTAGATATCTTCACGTCCTCGACTGAAAAGGGTTGCCAGGCACACGGCACTCCTTCTTCTCCCAAGAGTCCGTCGCGTGTCCAGCAACAACCGCTCCGTCACGACAAGCAGGTTCCCCCAAACCCAAGATCTTGTCAATTTCGTTGAGGCCAGTTAAATAGTTCCAATGTTTAGATTTGGAGAGCAGTGCAAAAAGAGGCAACAAGAAAGTTAAGACAAGACAAAGAAGCAAGCAGGAGAGATAAGGGAGAGGGAAGGGGAGCCTCCGCCCTCGATGAGTGCCAGAGAGAATGTAATGTAAAGCAATCACTCTTCACAACCGTCAAGATGTAGTTTAGACACAATGAAAAAGCCTACCCCTCGTTATGCCCACTACCCCTACATACAGTCTTTGGGACCCCACTAAAAAAAAAAATAATAATAATAAAAAAATTTGGGACCCCACTACTTTCTTGGGAACACGCAAAATGTAGGGATAGTAGGGCTGGGTGATATATCGAATATACAGGTAAAAGCCAGTAAATTTGAATATTTTGAAAAACTTGATTTATTTCAGTAATTGCATTCAAAAGGTGTAACTTGTACATTATATTTATTCATTGCACACAGACTGATGCATTCAAATGTTTATTTCATTTAATTTTGATGATTTGAAGTGGCAACAAATGAAAATCCAAAATTCCGTGTGTCACAAAATTAGAATATTGTGTAAGGGTTAAATTTTGAAGACACCTGGTGCCACAAACTAATCAGCTGATTAACTCAAAACACCTGCAAAGGGCTTTAAATGGTCTCTCAGTCCAGTTCTGAAGCCTACACAAACATGGGGAAGACTTCAGATTTGACAGCTGTCCAAAAGGCAACCATCGACACATTGCACAAGGAGGGAAAGACACAAAAGGTTATTGCTGAAGAGGCTGGCTGTTCTCAGAGCTCTGTGTCCAAACACATTAATGGAGAGGCAAAGGGAAGGAAAAACTGTGGTCAGAAAAAGTGTACAAGCGATAGGGATCACCGCGCCCTGGTCAAGATTGTGAAAAAAAACCCATTCAAAAATGTGGGGGAGATTCAGAAGGAGTGGACAGCTGCTGGAGTCAGTGCTTCAAGATCCACCACCAAGAGACGCTTGAAAGACATGGGTTTCAACTGCCGCATACCTCGTGTCAAGCCACTGTTGACCAAGAAACAGCGCGCAAAGCGTCTCACCTGGGCTAAGGAAAAAAAGAGCTGGACTGCTGCTGAGTGGTCCAAAGTCATGTTTTCTGACGAAAGCAAATGTTGCATTTCCTTTGGAAATCGAGGTCCCAGAGTCTGGAGGAAGACAGGAGAGGCACAGGATCCACGTTGCCTGAAGTCTAGTGTAAAGTTTCCACCATCAGTGATGGTTTGGGGTGCCATGTCATCTGCTGGTGTCGGTCCACTCTGTTTCCTGAGATCCAGGGTCAACGCAGCCGTCTACCAGCAAGTTTTAGAGCACTTCATGCTTCCTGCTGCTGACCTGCTCTATGGAGATGGAGATTTCAAGTTCCAACAGGACTTGGCGCCTGCACACAGCGCAAAATCTACCCGTGCCTGGTTTACGGACCATGGTATTTCTGTTCTAAATTGGCCCGCCAACTCCCCTGACCTTAGCCCCATAGAAAATCAGAATGCCAGACCCAAAAACGCAGAAGAGTTGAAGGCCACTATCAGAGCAACCTGGGCTCTCATAACACCTGAGCAGTGCCAGAAACTCATCGACTCCATGCCACGCCGCATTAACGCAGTAATTGAGGCAAAAGGAGCTCCAACCAAGTATTGAGTATTGTATATGCTCATATTTTTCATTTTCATACTTTTCAGTTGGCCAACATTTCTAAAAATCCCTTTTTTGTATTAGTGTTAAGTAATATTCTAATTTTGTGACACACGGAATTTTGGATTTTCATTTGTTGCCACTTCAAATCATCAAAATTAAATGAAATAAACATTTGAATGCATCAGTCTGTGTGCAATGAATAAATATAATGTACAAGTTACACCTTTTGAATGCAATTACTGAAATAAATCAAGTTTTTCAAAATATTCTAATTTACTGGCTTTTACCTGTACTGGATATATCGCGGGTTTGTCTATGTGCGACATAGAAAATGACTATATCGTGATATTCGAGTATACGTTCTCACACAGTTGCTTTTAGCTGCGGGCATTACACTACAGGCTTTTCTCACTCCTTCTTGTCTCTCCTTCTCACAGAGACATAAAACAAGCGCACCTTCTTACATACGTCACATACTGTCGCGCGTGCAACGTAATACGCCCTCGCCGAGCAGAGAGGTTGCAGCATGGGTAAAGTCAGCTGTGCTGCTACCGGTGCGGTGCGAGTGGTAATACGAGAGAAAGAAGGTGCGAATCTAATAACAAATGAAGGAAGAATTAATTCCCAAGAAAAATAGCATGGGGTCCATCGTCTGGCGGTGGTTTGGCTTCAAGCGGGAAGATGTTGAACAGACAACCGTAATGTGTCAATTATGCGGCAAAAGCGTCCCCCCACACCTTAGACTTAGACTTCCTTTTTATTGTCATTCAAATTTGAACTTTACAGCACAGATAAGAACAACATTTCTTTACATAAGCTCATGGTAGTGCAGGATAAAAAAGCAATAAGGTGCATATATAAATAAAATAAAAAAATATAAATAATATATAAATATATATAAAATAAATAAATATATATAAATATATATAAATTAATAAATAGATTACTGTACAGATAAATATATTGCACTTTTTCACATGCGTCCACGTTTATGGATGTACGTTATATTGTCTTTTTTATTCCAGCGAGTTAATCCATTTTGGGGGTAGTTGAGGGGATAATTTGCGGTCCCCTCCAAGGTTTCTCATTCTCTGTGTTGAGTTTTTTCTTGCCCTGATGTGGGATCTGAGCCGAGGATGTCGTTGTGGCTTGTGCAGCCCTTTGAGACACTCGTGATTTAGGGCTATATAAGTAAACTTTGATTGATTGATTGAATGACGCACAGAGTGAGACGTATTTCTCCCTATTTGAAGCGAGAGACGATTAAACGTGAGGCTCAACATGTCTGACACTCCAATGCCAGTGTGGGCGGAGAAACCCCCCAAACTCAGCCAGTTACGTAATTGCACTAATTAAAACCTCAATGTTGATTCGTTGTCGATTAATCGTGCAGCCCTAGTGTACATGACTCCAAAATACTTTCAAAAATAAGGTATTGATGTACAATCTGTCTACTTTTAAGTCCTCTAAAAATGGGGATATACTAAAGTCTGCATAAAAGGGCTATAACTCCTAACAGGTAAATTATTTTCAATTGTGTGAAATTAAAGGTGAAAGTCCACACCTTGAGTGTTTTATCTCATTATCCAAATTCAGAACTGAAAAATATTGATTTCATCCTGCTATGTGATACTGATACCAAACTTGGTATTAATACTATCACTATTTGGATTGATCCGTCCACTACCCTTGTAGACAATGTTTATTCTTTCTCCATCCATCCATCCATTTTCTACCGTTTGTCCCTTTTGGGGTCGCGGGGTGTGCCGGAGCCTATCTCAGCTGCATTCAGGCGGAAGGTGGCGTACACCCTGGACAAGTCGCCACCTCATCGCAGGGCCAACACAGATAGACAGACAACATTCACACTCACATTCACTCGCTAGGGCAGAACATGCAAATTCCACACAGAAAGATCCCGAGCCCGGGATTGAACCCAGGACTACTCAGGACTACTCAGGACTAAGGCTGCAGCTAACGATTATTTTTCTATCGATTAATCTATAGATTATTTTTTTCGATTAATCGGTTAATCTATAGATTATTTTTTTCGATTAATCTATAGATTATTTTTCCTTTTACCGATTATTTTTTTTAATTTAAAATGAAGATGAAAAAATAAATGTAGGCCAGTTTTTTCAAAAGGCATGGCTTTTATTTACAAAAAAAAAGAAGTATGGCCACTCAGTCAACATGGACAACAACATGACAAAATATTCTGTAACAATGTTAACATTTAAAACTTTTAACATTTAACAACATTAAAAGTAGCTTATTTGCTTTTTAATGTGCAAATATAAAAGTAAACATCCAGTGTAAATCTTAATATTCTGCAATAGTATAAGCATTTCAAAAGTAAAAGTATTGCTTATTTTGCTTTAAAATGTGCAAAAATAAAGATGAACATCCAATACAAAAAAGTGCAAAACGAAATATTCTGTAACAACAGTGTAAACATTTCAACAAAAGTAAAACTTTTGCTTATTTTGCTTAATAACACAACAATGATAGTATGATTAAAGTGAAAGTTAATTGTTCGTTTGTACATAGTATATGTAACTGTTAATGTTGTAAAAGGTATTTGCACAACTAATTAACGTTAGCGTTAAAGAGGAGCACGTCTTTGTAAACACTGAACAGGCAGGCCAAACGTGCCTCTCAGAGCGAAACGGTGCTTTAGTTTATGAATTTACAATGCAGATACAAATGACACATTCATGTTTTTGTGTAATGATGACAACGTATACTCACGCGGACGATTGACTAGTTGATGGTGATGGCAAGAACGCTGTCGGGTGTTTTCTTTTCAAATGTTCGTTCATAGCCGTTGTGCTGCTATGATAGGCCATTTCCACTCGACACAGTGTGCATACAACAACATTATTAGCAGAGGTGGGTAGAGTAGCCAGAAATTGTACTCAAGTAAGATTACTGTTACTTTAGAGATTTATTACTCAAGTAAAAGTAAGGAGTAGTCACGCAAATATTTACTTGAGTAAAAGTAAAAAGTATGTTGTGAAAAAACTACTCAAGTACTGAGTAACTGATGAGTAACATAGACACACATATCATATATATATATATATATATATATATATATATATATATATATATATATATATACACATATATATATATACACACACACATATATATATACACATATATATATATATATATACACACACACATATATATATACACATATATATATATATATACATACATTGATATATACAGTATATAATTTATATTTATTTATTTTGCCGTTTTTGTTTACATGTTAAAGGTGATTTAATAATTATACATGCATGTTTAACATATAGATTCCTTTCTTTCATGAAGACAAGAATATAAGTTGGTGTATTACCTGATTCTGATGACTTGCATTGATTGTAATCAGACAGTAGTGCTGGTAACGTCCACGTTTTCAAATGGAGGAGAAAAAAAGTTCCTCCTTTCTGTCTAATACCACATGAAAGTAGTTGGTTTTTGGCATCTTATTAGTCCAGCTTCCATATTCGTTTTTATACACTTTACAAGAAATACATTGGCGGCAAACTCCGTAGCTTGCTAGCTTGTTTGCGCTGGCTTTCGGAGACTCTTATTTTGAAAGCGCAGGCGCGATGGAGCGGGACTTTTATTGTGAAGACAGGAACTGTGCAGTCAGTCTTTAGGCTTTTGACGGGATGTACGGTTGAAATAAAAAAGGGTCTTTTTTCCTTCACACTTTTGATTGATTGATTGGAACTTTTATTAGTAGATTGCACAGTACAGTACATATTCCGTACAACTGACCACTAAATGGTATCACCCCAATAACTTGTTTCAACTTGTTTAAGTCCGGTCATGTGACCGCCTGGCTCTGTTTGATTGGTCCAACGTCACCAGTGACTGCATCTGATTGGTGGAACGAAGTGAAACGTCACCAGTAAGGCAGGCACTTTGAAGGTCTGTCTGACAGACCAAAACAAACAAAGCGTGCATTAACAGATCGATAAAAATTAGTAGCGAGTAGCGAGCTGAATGTAGATAAAAGTAGCGAAGTAAAAGTAGCGTTTCTTCTTAGGCCGTTTATTGAAATACTCCCACACTTTTGACGACTTTTGGCGTGCTTTTTTCCCCTCGCTCGCACCGCTCGCAGCATCTGTTTTGCGCTCCGCCACGACGGTAGTGTGACGTAAATATGCGACGCGTCGACGCACAAAAACGGCGTCAACGTATTTACGTAACCGATGACGTCGACTATGTCGACGCGTCGTTTCAGCCCTACTCAGGACCTTCATATTGTGAGTCACATGCACTAACCCCTGTGCCCACCGTGCTCATTAAGTCTAAATGCTTCCTCTTCATTTCTGTCAAAGTGGTGAATCATGTCCCTTGGTTCCAAAGTAAGGTCTTTAAAGATTATATTCCTCACTTTGATGTTATCAGTTTGAGATGTTAATCCTAGCCCGATAACAGCCCGTACAGAACTTTGGTAGAACTGGTAGTGGGTGATGGTGTGTGAAGTTCTACCTGCATTCATCACAACTAGGCATGTTTCCACAAGGGAGGAGGGCAGAGTAACATGAGACACGTTCTATGTTTTTCTCAGAAGGGCCTCGACATACTTTCTTTCCTTCTGTCTTGCTCTGTTTTCCTTCCTCCCTAAACCCAAATGATCCTAGTTCTGTGTCACGCAAATGCTTATGTAAGTCGGCCATGATCCATCAGCCTGTTTAGTAAAAGTTACTCTCATCCTTCTCCACCTTCTCATTTTCAGTGAGTTACAAAAGAGGCCCAATGCAAATCCATACCTGCCAACTACTCCGGTTTTCCCGTAATTAGTACGGTTTTCATCAACCTATTCCGGGTTACGGTTGCAGTGATAAAAAATACGTTTTTTCATTAATTAAAATTTTTTTTTTTTTTAAAGTTTTATTCACGAAATCGCGTAACAACAATGACAATCGACACTGCTTCCCGTAACTTCCTATCGAGCCATTCCGAATGCCATGCGCGAGGCTATTTATAGCACCGCTGCCAAGCACGAGGCACCAGTTGCCATTGTTTCCAAACGAGCGAACGATCATGGAATCAGCCGGAGAAAAATCGCAAACGAGTCTTAAACCGAAAAGAAAACTGCAGTCATTCCGTGAAGAATATTCAAAAGCCTATCCGGGAATAATTATCCCTTCCAAAAAGGGTGAAAACTACGCGAATTGCACCTTGTGCAGACAAGATTTTTCGATCGGACACGGAGGAATTAGCGATGTAAAAGACCACGTTGGGACAAAAAAGCACAAGTCTAATGCCGTTGCTAGCGATTCAAGTGGAAAACTTTCAACGTTTTTCGGATTTTAGCCACAAAAAGGTAATGACACCAATGTTATCTATTGGAATTGTTTAGTACTGTTATACTGTTAAAAGTGTTTATACTATTTATGCTTTCAAGTCCAAGTTGAAGAAATCTTGTTAAATGTTGACAGCATAACTACCAAAATACAGAAGTACCGTATTTTCCGCACCATAAGGCGCCCTGGGTTATAAGCCGCGCCTTCAATGAACGGCATATTTCAAAACTTTGTCCAACTATAAGCCGCCCCGTGTTGTAAGCCGCATCTAACTGCGCTAAAGGAATGTCAAAAAAACAGTCAGATAGGTCAGTCAAACTTTAATAATATATTAAAACCAGCGTGATGTGGGCGCGCATGGAATCGTATATCAACATGGACGGAGCTGCGTGAAAAAAGCCACCTGGCCTCTTCGCGTAAACTTAAACTTACCTTAACCACTCGCTCATCTTTTCTTCATCCATCCCTTCGAGTTAGCTTTTATGATGACGCCGGCTGGAAAGGTCTCTTTTGGCAAGGTCTTCCTTTTGAATATCACCATGGGTGGAAGTTTCTGGCCATTAGCATGGCAAGCTAGAACCACAGTGAAGGATGACTTCTCATTCCCTGTGGTGCGAATATTCACCGTACGTGCTCCCGTTGTATCCACAGTGCGGTTCACAGGAATATCAGTTGCTGTGAAATAGTAATCCGTGTGCGGATGGAGAGATTGCGTCTTTTCATGAACCGGATACCTGTCGCTTAGTAGGAGCCATTTTGTGGTCTTTACAGATGTAAACACACAAAGGAAATGAAACGGTAATATCCGCGCGCTTTTTCTTCTTCTACGTGGGCGGGTGGTTGCTTACAGTAGAAGAAGAAGCGCTTCCTGTTCTATGGGGGCGGGTGCTTACCTTGGCGGTTGCTTGCGTAGAAGAAGAAGCGCTTCCTGTTCTACCGGGAAAAAAGATGGCGGTTGTTTACCGAAGTTGCGAGACCGAAACTTTATGAAAATGAATCTTAATATTTATCCATATATAAAGCGCACCGGGTTATAAGGCGCACTGTCAGCTTTTGAGAAAATTTGTGGTTTTTAGGTGCGCCTTATAGTGCGGAAAATACGGTATGTCCTTAATATTTTTGCAGTGCTATTTCTTTTGAAAAGTTAAAATGATTACATTAGAGATGTGATGTGCCACTTTTCAAGTGTCTGATGGCTTAAATTAATTTTCATTAATTTTTCATATTTTGAATTCTTTTGAAAGGCTTACAAAAAAACTACATTTGAATTGTAATTCCATGCTATTGACAGGACCATTAATTTTAATGAAGTTAGCTTACCATGTTTACAGTATGATAATTGTGATAGAAATGTGAATTTTAGGCACAGAATATTTTTTACACTTGAACAAGGCAGTAGATTATACAAGCTTGGACAGAAAGTTAATAATGACACCAATTTTTTTTTAAATGGAATTGTTTAGTACTGTTTTACCATTTGTTTACTGTAAAAAGTGTTTATACTGTTTATACTTTCAATTAACAAATTGAAGTCTTGTGAAAGGTTGACAGGATAACTGGCATTAACTGTCAAAATAATTTCAAACTATTGAAGTTAGCTTACAGAATAAACATGTCAATCAACCCATATGATTTTTGCTGTAATATTTTTGTTTTGAAAAGTCACTGTGACTGATAGAAAAGTGATGGTTTTAGCAACATTTTAACCTGTCTGAATGCTAATAATCATTTTGCGTCGGGGGGCGCCCCTGAACCCCCCACCAGGACTTTGTCCTGGACCTACCGGGGCCTGTGGCCTCTGGACCCTGGCTACTAGGTTTTTCTGATTTCAAAAGTTGGCAGGTATGCAAATATTTTTCAACCTATATTCAATTGAATAGACTGCAAAGACAAGATATTTCATGTTCACACTGGAAAACTTTGGTATTTTTTAGCAAATATTCTCTCGTTTGGAATTTGATGCCTGCAACATGTTTCAAAAAAGCTGGCACAAGTGGCAAAAAAGACTGAGAAAGTTGAGGAATGCTCATCGAACACTTATTTGGAACATCCCAAAAGTGAACAGGCTAATTGGGAACAGGTGGGTGCCATGATTGGGTATAAAAGCAGCTTCCATGAAATGCTCAGTCATTCACAAACGAGGATGGGGCGAGGGTCACCACTTTGTCAACAAATGCCTGAGCAAATTGTCCAACAGTTTAAGAACAACATTTCTCAACGAGCTATTGCAAGGAATTTAGGGATTTTACCATCTACGGTCCGTAATATCATCAAAACGTTCAGAGAATCTGGAGAAATCACTGCACGTAAGTGGCAATGCCTGTGACCTTCGATCCCTCAGGCGGTACTGCATCAAAAAGTGACGCCAGCGTGTAAAGGATATCACCAGGAACACTTCAGAAAACCACTGTCGGTAGTGCACAAATATAAGGCTATACGGTATATATCAATTCATACTGTAACAACCTGCTGTTGGTAATGTTTTATGTTTGTGTGGTTTTGATTTGATGTTCCCATGTTTGCAAACACACCATTTGTACCTGAAAGCGGATTGGCGAGAGGATGAGAAAGTAGTGTTGTGTGTCCAGTGAAGCACAGACGAAAGTGTTTACATGTGATGTAAAATTTGTTGGAATTCAGTTTCGGATTCAGTTCATTTCGAGCATGCATACGTTATAATGTAATGCATCACATATTTCCGGTTGTTTCATTACAGCACGTCCGAAAAGCAGTATGGAGCTTATTTATTCCTACCCCTTTACATATCATAGCAATTTTGTCCCATTCCCTTGTTCTCTGTTTGTAATAGAACAGTGAATAAATACATAATAAATGAAAAAAATACCATAGTAAACAAATATTAAGTACATAATAAGTATCTCAAAAAACAAGTTGGAGGATGTTCATCATAATTGTTCTTCTCTCTGCTTTGTGAACTCTTGTAGTTTGAACAGTCTCTTAAACTGAATCATATTGGTGCTTTGTTGGATTTATTTGAATAATCCATTCCATCATTTAATTCCACATACGGATATGCTAAAGATTTTAAGTGTTGTACGCGCATACAAATGCTTTAAATTAGATTGTTCTCTAAGGTTATACAGTACTTCTCTTCTTTAAAGTGTATATATATAGTTAAGTTATAGTTTACTTTGTACATCATTTTAGCTGTTTGCAAATGCACCAAATCGTTGAATTTCTATATTTGTGATATAATAAATAAAGGGTTTGTATGTTCTCTTTATCCAATATTATATATTATTCTAATTAATTTTTTTTGTAACACCGTTAGTGAATGAAGCACACATTTGTAGTTATTTCCCCATATTTCTGTACAATAACTCAGATTTGTAACACTAGTGAGCTGTGAAGAATATGAAGTGATTATTGGTCCAGAACATATTTTGTTTAATTCATTATTGACGTGATTCTTGCTACTTTATGTTGTATATTTTTTACATGAGGTTTCCATTTCATTTTATCATCTATTATTACACCCAAAAATGTAGGTTAGTGTTGATGGCTTCTGACTTTTGTAGAGTTTGTAAGTACTCAATGATTTTTTGGCTTGTACTTTCTTTTGAGTAGTTCATGTGTTGGAGTCTTTGAGGAGTGTAAGCAACTGGTTTTGGTAATTAGTTGTGTTGAGAATTACTGTGCATATCCCCTTATCAGCTGGCAGGATCGAGATGTTTTTATCCTTGCCCAGTGATGTTACAGCCTTCCTCTCCTCCAAGGAGAGGTTTGGGGCTGGAGTCTTGGCATTAGAAAGAGCTGCTGTCACTTTCAGCTGTATTTGTTCCCCTTTCGGTTTCTGTTCTGTTTGTTTTTGTTAGTTTTTTTCTGATCCCGTCGCTGTGATCAAATCAAGTGTAGGAACCTGATGCAGAGTCATGGCAAAGTTCAACCCTTTCGCCAATACATCTTTTTCTGGTTGGGTAAGATTTCTGCTGGACAAATTCTTTACCCATCTATTGTGTGATTAATCATCAGTTGAGTTCCCAGTTTTTTGCCTCCAAATGAGTGCTTACGGCGTAGAGGTGTTATTTGTAAGTTGTGATTTTTGAAACGTTCCCATTTGTCTTGCTTTGGTTCTGTTATGTTGTCAAAATTGGGCTTTGATTGTGAAATTCGTCACCTTTTCACAGACCTCTTGAGACAACATATTTTGCAATTTGAGGAGTTATTCATCGGATTTTACTCTGAGGCTTTCAATTGTAAATTTGATTTGTCTTACGCTCTCATTCAAGAGTTGTTTTTGCGCTTTCAACAGGATTGTGTCTGTCTTGTGGCCTTTCATGGTCGAACGAAGGCGTAGGCCTGTGGGTATGAGGCCACTTTGTCTACATGTTAGGTTAAACTGGAGATCCTGCACCATTTTTAGGGTATCCAACACAAAATGTTTAGAAACATGTCTATGAACGTTCTCATTCATCCAGGTCATTGTAATCTCAGGGCATTCAATCGATCGCAACTGGACTGTTTGGTTCGTCTTAGAAGACGTTTGGCCTCTCATCCGAGTAGGCCTCATCAGTTCGTGCTTATAGACTTAGATCGGTCAGATGTAGTCTAGTGGCTGGTGCCAAAACCTCAAATGGCACCAAACAGTCCAGTTGCGATTGATTGAATGCCCTGAGATTAAATAACAGTAGTTTTGTTTTGTATGTAATATTTTACAAGACATTGTTATAGGCAGGCCCGGCCCTAACCAATCTGGCACCCTAGGCAAGATTTTAGGTGGCGCCCCCCCACATCGGCAGTGAAGTGTATATACTCACAAGAACCCGAATAGCTTTGTCTTTGACCTTTTTTTTTTACTTACAACTATACCTAATATATAAAGGGGTGGAAAAGTGACGATTACCTGCAGGGCAAACATTAGCTAACCAGAAGGCAATAACAATGTAAACAAAAAACACCTGCTTAAAAGATCTAATACAAACATTTATATGCACGTATAACACTTAGAACTTTTAGCATATCAGTATGTGGAATTAAATTATGGAATGGATTAAGTAAATAAGTTAAAAATTGTACTGATATGATCCAGTTTAAGAGGTTGTTCAAAATAATAGTGCTTACAGAGTACAAAGAAGAAGAATTATGAGAAATACTTTCAACCTTATTGAAAAGAAGATATTCTTCATCTCAGTATGTTAATAATGACTGAATTAATTAATTAATTACATATTACAAAACTGTTGTATACTAATTCATAGATGTTATTTTATTATATAAAAAGGTCAGTAAATGATTCTATATATTTGTAAATGCTTTGAAGTGGGAAAGGGGTAGGATTAAATAAGCTTTGCTTCTTCCTACTCCTTTTCGGGCATGATGTAAAATGAAATGATATGAAATTGTGTGATGTATTATACTGTAAGTGTGTTCATGTTCGAAATAAACTTAAGAAAGAAAGAAATGTCCCTGAGGAATGTAAGGTGGGAGTACTGTAATTACCTAACGTTACATTATTATTTTCCATAACAATTTAGCCCCCTCCACAATATTAACCCAACGTTAAAACAGAACTAGCTATTTATTGATTAGCAATTGCCGAATCATGTAACATTAGCTTAATGCTAAAAAGCCAGGTTACTATCACATTCTGTAACAGACAAATAATTTCATGTAGGCTAACGTTACCTACCTGCTACCTCTGTCTTTTCTCGTTTCTCCTCCTCTTCTTTTCTCTTTTTTCTTCCCTGGGCACCTGACAGTTTTGGGAGGGGGCGCACCGTGCGGGGGGAGCAGGGGGTATGGGGGGGGCGTAATGTTGTAACAAATAATATTTCTATTAAATAGGCTTTACTTTGCATTTTAATTAACGTGGGATTATTTTTTGTATTTAGAAATAATAGTACCGTACCAACTTATTTATTTTTTTTTTTTCTCCAACATTTGTGGCACTGGCGTGGCGCCCCCTGATGGACGGCGCCCTTAGCATTTGCCTATACGGCCTATGCCACGGGCCGGCCCTGGTTATAGGGCTGGGCGATGTACGGAGTTTGGAAAATATATAGATATATTTTTAAACAAAATATCTTAATATCGATATAATTTATTTCACGTTTAAATGACCAAACGCAGCTTGTTTGTTGTTCCTTGATTCCCCCCCGCTTCCCACTCCCTCTCAACTCTCCATGGGCTATTAAACCCCTTCCTCCTTCCACCTTCCAAGACGTGCTTGCCCTCTCCCACCCATTGCACTGACCCACAACAACAACACACAAGCAAATATGGAGTCTGACTGTGCCACCATCGACAACCACTGTGCCAGTAAACAACTAGTAAGTAAAATGCAAACTTCTGCATACCTGCCAACAACTATGGTTTTCCCGTAATGAGTACGGTTTTTGATAATCCATTCCGGTTTACGGCTGCTGTGAAAAAAACTATGTTTTTCCATTAAAAATAATTCGCTGAAAAATCGAAGCTACGTAGCTTAACTACATTTTCCAGTGGCTTTAAACAAGTAGCAATTTCCGTAGCTTAGCTATTTTTAGACCCATGTAGCGGTTAGCTAAGCTACATGCTACAAAAGACGAGATATGGAGAAGAGAAAGAGAGAAGTGGACTAGTGTAACTCCACGGGCAGGGGACAAAATATACAGGAAACATCAATGATGGTTGGTTGGTTTACGTATAAGAACATCCATGATTGGTTGGTTGGTTTACGATGATGAGTCACGCACGATTGGTTAAGATTAGGGCAAAAGATTACGGACGGGCCAATCAGCGGCAAGATGGGGCGAGTCATCGAACCAGGAAGGGAAATCTTGGGAGACACAATAGAGGTTTAAATATTAACTATAAAGAAAAATAGGGACTTTTTATTTCCCTTGCGTAACGAATTGCAACTTGGTTTTATATTGCCGATTTATTCTTTTGGCTGCGCTCTCAGAATGAGTTTGGACTAGAGATGCGCGGTTTGCGGACACAACCGCGGAGTCGCGGGTTGGGCGGGTAAAAATAGATTTTAAATAGATGCGGGCGGTTGGCGGTTGAACCAATTCGGAAATATATATACATAGTTAAATGTTGTTACCCACATACGAATAACGAGCAGCACTCTTTGAAACAGTCAATTATTCATCAGGCACTGCAGCACAACACAACACAACAGAAGAAGAAGAAAAAAAGAAAAAGATGGCAACGCGTCCCAGCAACAAGTGGCGCAAGTGAGCGCTCCTTCAGCGCAGCAGAGCGCATTTTAGAGGCCAGGCGCTCTCGCCTGAATCATGGCACTGTAGATGCCATTTTATTCCTGCATATGCTAACAAAAAAAAAGTAAGTAGACATACGGTTGGATATGTTAAACGAATTAGTCTACGTTACCTAGGCTATACCAAATAAGCCCATGTCTAACCTATATTGAGTTCGGTCAGCTGAATAATTTTGATGGTTACGTGTTGTTTGGGCGCACTACAATGCAAAGGAATTAAGGCAATTGCGTTGTTTATTGTAGGTTTTTTCTATTCGAGATATACTACTGTGTGTTAATTATTTGGCCTCGCTTTCAAGTGAACCGCATCTCCGATTGGCGACAATGTAAGGCTATTTAGCCTGCTTTGTTTGTCGCGACCGTCTATTTTCATTATGATTCAAGTTTGATGATAAAGTGCAGTCTGATGGGTTTGATTCCCCCCTTCAGCTATTTGCCTTGGCCAATAAGTTGCAGGTAATTTATTATTGTTATTTATTGAATTTATTTTTGTTTAAATAGGGATGACATATATATGTTATTGTATAATTTAAGTTTGTGCGCGTGATTGACAGCCTAAGGCTTATGAGGCACATTATTTATTTATTTTTTTATTTCAACTTAAAAACGTATGAGCCTATGCCTATGCCTACAACATAGGCTATGTGTTTATCTTTATTTTCCTGCCTGTCGTTGACAATGGAGATTGTCTGATATTTTGTCATGGCTGCAGATCAATCAATAAAGGTTCATCTTTGTCGCGAAATTGTTCACTGCTTCACTGTGCACCCCGCCCCCGTCCCTATTTGAGCATTATGACGTTAACAAGTTAATATTCATTGAAATAAATTCAGAATTTTTTTTTAACCTAACGAAAATATAGGCCGGGTCTTTCTAAAACATTTTTTTAACTTCTTAAAAGCATTGTTCTGCTTGCTGCAACTGCGCACACAAAGTGTGAGGAACGCACTCCTGATCTGAGGGCATTGGCAACAATAGTCAACACTTTCTTAATGGAAATGACAATAATATTATAATAATGATAAATAATATTATCACACATTAATATCTCTTAGCCACTAATGCGTGGCCAAGAGATATTAATGCGTGGCACGCATTGAATGTCTCTGCTGCATTGGATCAGTCTCCTTTCTTTAACAGGCAAAAGCTTTATAACCTCACTAATGCCTTGCATCGTCTATATTAGATATATAACAACGGGCGGGTGGCGGGCGGGTGTGGTTTTGATAAAATGTTGGTTCGGGTGGATGGCGGGTGGATGACGACTTTTGTGATGCGGTTGCGGATGAAATAATTGCCTATCCGCGCATCTCTAGTTTGGACAGTATTAATGATTTATGGTAACGCATCGTAGTCACGAAACGTAACAAGAAACATAACACAAGGATGGTAACGGTAATTTCTCTTGCGCCTAAAATGGGACACATCTGCTAGACGAAGCTCATTAGTCTTTACAGGGGAGTGTTTATTCAAGCCCAACCCAATCCCTTATTGTCACACACACACACACACACACACACACACACACACACACACACACACACACACACACACACACACACACACACACACACACACACACACACACACGACCGATGCCTGCTAACACTAGAGGCAGCAACACTGTACTCTCATTGTTCTCATGGAGAATCCATGCATCGATAACCATCGCCTTGATTTTGGATCTGTCATGTTTGAGAGGATTATTGGAAGCGGATGGCTCATTTACAGAAGGGAAGAAATGTCAAGATTTTACAGTTTCATCTCCAGAACACTACTTCTTCTGTAGTAATGAACACAACACTATAACAGGGCATAGTTCTGTATAACAGTTGACCACGATCAGAGGTGGGTAGAGTAGCCAGAAATTGTACTCAAGTAAGAGTACTGTTACTTTAGAGATTTATTACTCAAGTAAAAGTAAGGAGTAGTCACCCAAATATTTACTTGAGTAAAAGTAAAAAGTATGTTGTGAAAAAACTACTCAAGTACTGAGTAACTGATGAGTAACATACACACTCATATATTTATTTAGCTGTTTTTGTTTACATGTTAAAGGTGTTTTAATGAATATACATGCATGTTTAACACATAGATTCCTTTCTTTCATGAAGACAAGAATAAAAGTTGGTGTATTACCTGATTCTGATGACTTGCGTTGATTGTAATCAGACAGTAGTGATGATAACGTCCACGTTTTCAAATGGAGAAGAAAAGTTCCACCTTTCTGTCTAATACCACTTGAAAGTGGTTGGTTTTTGGCATTTTATTTGTCCAGCTTCCATATTCGTTTTTATACACTTTACAAGAAATATATTGGCGTCAAACTCCGTAGCTTGCTAGCTTGTTTTCGCTGGCTTTCGGAGACTTGTTTTGAAAGCGCAGGCGCGATGGAGCGGCACTTTTATTGTGAAGACAGGAACGTCCTCATGTGCGGTCAGTCTTTAGGCTTTTGACGGGATGTACGGTTGAAATAAAAAAGTATCTTTTTTCCTTCACACTTTTGATTGATTGATTGGAACTTTTATTAGTAGATTGCACAGTACAGTACACATTCCGTACAATTGACCACTAAATGGTAACACCCCAATAAGTTTTTCCACTTGTTTAAGTCAGGTCATGTGACCACCTGGCTCTGTTTGATTGGTCCAACGTCACCAGTGACTGCATCTGATTGGTGGAACGAAGTGAAACGTCACCAGTAAGGCAGGCACTTTGAAGGTCTGTCTGACAAACCAAAACAAACAAAGCGTGCATTAACAGATCGATAAAAATTAGTAGCGAGTAGCGAGCTGAATGTAGATAAAAGTAGCGGAGTAAAAGTAGCGTTCCTTCTCTATAAATATACTTAAGTAAAAGTAAAAGTATGTTGCATTAAAACTACTCTTAGAAGTACAATTTATCCCAAAAGTTACTCAAGTAGATGTAACGGAGTAAATGTAGCGCGTTACTACCCACCTCTGACCACGATACATTGTTAAAGCTATTTGATTGAACTCACAAGTGACTGCCTGTACAGAAGGAATTGGCAAATATTCCAGTGAAAACTGGTTATGTACATAAAATTCCACGAAGCAAACATACATTATTGATGTGCTTCTATGAAATCAAACACTTATGTGTAAATCCATTTTTATTTGGGCTGTCAAAAAGTGGTAACGGTGGTAAAGATGCAGCAGCATATTCTGTATTTTTCGGACTATAAGTGGCAGTTTTTTTCATAGTTTGGCCGGGGGTGCGACTTATACTCAGGAGCGACTTATGTGTGAAATGATTAACACATTACCGTAAAATATCAAATAATATTATTTAGCTCATTCACGTAAGAGACTAGACGTATAAGATTTCATGGGATTTAGCGATTAGGAGTAATAATAATAATAATAACTGGGATTTATATAGCGCTTTTCTAAGTACCCAAAGTCGCTTTACATGTAGAACCCATCAATCATTCACACCTGGTGGTGGTAAGCTACTTTCATAGCCACAGCTGCCCTGGGGTAGACTGACGGAAGCGTGGCTGCAATTTGCGCCAACGGCCCCTCCGACCACCACCTATCATTCATCATTCAGTTCACCAGTGTGAGTGGCACCGGGGGCAAAGGGTGAAGTGTCCCGCCCAAGGACACAACGGTAGCGAATTTTTGGATGGTAAGAGGCGGGGAGCGAACCTGCAACCCTCAGGTTTCTGGCACGGTTGCTCTACCCACTACGCCATGCCGCCCCAAGTGACAGATTGTTTGGTAAACGTATTTGAATGACTCTTACCATAATATGTTACGTTAACATACCAGGCACCTTCTCAGTTGGTTATTTATGCCTCATATGACGTACACTTATTCAGCCTGTTGTTCACTATTCTTTATTTATTTTAAATTGCCTTTCAAATGTCTATTTTTGGTGTTGCGTTTTATCAAATACATTTCCCCAAAAAATGCGACTTATACTCCAGTGCGACTTATACTCCGAAAAATGCGGTAGACAAGTGCCCAATAATATATAATTATTGTAATTACCCATTAATTCCCATATAATCCCATTAATTCCCATGGACGGTGTCCAAATTTGAATAATCAAAAAATGGTCAATATTTCCAAACTTCCCTGAGCTTAACTTCCCGTGGTAAATTTCCGGAAAGTTTCTGCCCCTTTGCAGCCCTACAAGTCACACTTCCTCTTTTTAGATGATAACGAAAACATAGCAGACAGGCGAGTTGGCGCAAGATGAGCCAGCTCGACCTATAGAAGTTTTTTTTTATTACAAAAAGAACAATAATGCAAGAGTAAAAAAAATGTGATGTACAAGAAGGAGTTTCAATTTAAATGAAGCTGTAATGTAAGCATTGCCAAGGTTTAGTATTATATTGCGCTCCACGAGCTTGAGAACCACACAAATCAGGAACTTGATGGTTGAATTGACTCACACTTGAAGAACAAGAGTTATAAGACGCTATTAAACACTTGTGAGGGAAGGAAACTACTTTCTTTTGTTGACAGGTTCAATTAGAGCTGTGCCATGTGGACAAAAAGTATATATCGATCCATCCATCCATCCGTTTTCTCCTGACGGGGAATTTTATATCCCGTGGTTATCAGGTATTGTTAGTATCTTGTCGCATGTTAACACTAAGTCTGTACTGTTCTTCAAGACTTGAAGTGATAGAAAAGACTAAACTTTTGATTGATTGATTGAGACTTGTATTAGTAGATTGCACAGTACAGTACATATTCCGTACAATTGACCACTAAATGGTAACACCCCAATTAGGGATGTCCCGATCCAGGTTTTTGCACTTCCGATCCGATACCGATATTGTTTTTGCATTTCCGATCCGATACCGATACTGACCGATACCGATACTGACCGATACTGGCCTATCCGAGCATGTATTAAAGTTTAAAGTTATTTAGCCTACTTAGTTGTCAGAATCATGTTGAAAAGGGTTTTAGTACTCTTGATAACAACTAGCCAGCTGAATTAGGGGAGTTTGAATAATACACAATGGTTGGTAACAAGAAACTGACCTGTTTATTCAAGGATAAACACAAAATAGACAAAATTATACATGACAAACAGAAATGACATCATTGAACTAGGGCTGGGCAATATGGCCTTTTTTTAATATTGCGATATTTTAAGGCCATATTGCGATACACAATATATATCTCGATATTTTGCCTTAGCCTTGAATGAACACTTGATGCATATAATCACAGCAGTATGATGATTCTATGTGTTTTGATTGATTGATTGAGACTTTTATTAGTAGGTTGCACAGTGAAGTACATATTCCGTACAATTGACCACTAAATAGTAACACCCGAATAAGTTTTTCAACTTGTTTAAGACGGGGTCCACTTAAATTGATTCATGATACAGATATATACTATCAGATATATACTATCATCATAATACAGTCATCACACAAGATAATCACATTGAATTATTTACATTATTTATAATCCAGGGTGTGGAGGGGGGCGCCGGATGTAAGTGTCAAAAAGACAGCCAAAAGAGTTTGATATGAGAATAAATCTAAAGTTAAAATATAGGGTAGAAATGCACCCATTTGCAGGAAATGTAGTCTTGATTTTCAAAATGTTCTTTCAAGGCTTGCATGTCTACATTAAAACATTATTCTTCATACTGCATTGATATATGCTACTTTTAAACTTTCATGCAGAGAAGGAAATCACAACTAAAAAAATCACTAATTTTTTCATACGGTGTTGATGTGGAAATTTTTGCCATTTTGATGGTGTGGAGTCTGGACGTGTGGCACCGAATGGAGATAAGCGTCTCGACAGACGTCACAATATTTGAACAATAATGACGAAAACTGTTGTCTCTGTCGTGTCCGTGTGTCAAATTGTTATGCGCTTATTTTTCTATTTGATTTTGTGCGTGGCATAGATTTGCCGTGCGCAGAGGATGCTTGAGCAGGCGCGCACCTTAGCAGCTGCGCTAGCATCACAGCTAACGTTTGCCATGCCGCTACCTCGCTCTCTGCTGGGAGAGGACGTATACGTATGTGACGTATGACGTGACAGTATGTGACGTGTGTAAGAAGGTGTGCTGCTGTCTGTGAGAGGGAGACACAGGAAAGAGTGAGAAGAGCCTGTCGTGTAATGCCAGCAGCTAAAAGCAACTGCGTGAGAATTGTGGATGTGTTGAAGGTGTGCTGGAAAATGCGGAACGGAAATTACGGAGCAGCAGAAAAGTGGAATGTATTATTTAAATAGGAGCGTTGGAAAACACGGACCGGAGTTTTTTTTTAAACTGGATCTGGATCGGCATTTTCCCATGCCTTGCCGATACGGTAATGGTAATATCGGCAGCCGATCCGATACAAATGTCGGATCGGGACATCCCTAACCCCAATAAGTTTTTCAACTTGTTTAAGTCGGGGTCCACGTTAATGAATTCATGGTAATAATTCATGGTGTACGCTAAGCTTTTTCCACTAGTAGTACCGGCGCTATTAAATGAAAAAAATTAGTATGTGCGACAGGTTGTTTTTTTTAAGTCGCACGGTCAATTTTAAGCACATTTGCAAGTGAATTTGTCACACCGTACATGTTCAAGTCGCTAGCGAAGACTAGTTGGGGTCGTGTTTTAGCAGAGCAGCCTACCGTTGTTTGGTCGATGTCTGACTATTTTCATCCAAACTGAGGAGTTCCTCTTTCCGAATTGCTCTTTTGGTTTTGTTGTTTTAGCTACGGTTGTGCTCCAGCCAGCTCTTCCCTTCAAGTTCTTTAAACCCTTGTGTAATGTTCCGGTCTGATGGACCCGTTGCATTTTGTGGCTTTTAATGCCTCACAAACAAACACTTTTATGTTAAAATACTGAACAGATGTTTGCCTTATCCCAATAAACATCTGCTCAGTATTTTAACATAAAAGTGTTTGATTGTGAGGCATTAAAAGCCACAAAATGCAACGGGTCCATCAGACCCACAAACGCTGGCTGAGTAACAACAATATGAACGTTGCACGGAAAATTTCTCTGCCAGTTTCTGCATCCCACAGGGATTCTTCTTTTGTGTTTCTGCACCTGCGGTTCCCACACAAGGTTGCAACATTGTTTGTCAACACTGTCTGCTCTCATTTTCTCGCACATTTGACCCTCTGATGTTTTGTGTACCTACACTCTGTCCTCCTCCTGTGTGTGTGTGTGTGTGTGTGTGTGTGTGTGTGTGTGTGTGTGTGTGTGTGTGTGTGTGTGTGTGTGGTACACAGAACATCAATTTCCACACTTCTATTAGCCCCGGGTCCAGTGGACCCGGACATCTTATATGTAGTAGAAATGTGTAGGTGGGGTGTATGGTGTGTGGTCAATAAATATGTATTCTGATTTATGTTCTTCACAGAAAATGAGCCAAAGTCAGTGAGTCACAGTTTGAAAAATTAATTAATTGTATCATTTTTCTTTTAATAAAAAATGAAAACGGATCCCACAGACCCGAACACCACACAAGGGTTAAATGACATAAATATTAGCCACAGCCCAGAAATTAAAATTAATATAAAAGCAATGCAGAGTCATATTGTACAATAGGCATTTTCAGGTGGTACTAGGATGTACGGTACATGGTTATATTGCGCAGCCCTCGGTTCAACTTTAGATGGCTATGGTCACTAAAGGACTCTCACCAAAGCTTTATTAAAACCGCTGCTATATTTCACACTTCTCTAAAGTTGCAATTTGATATTTAAATATTAGCATACGTTTCTAACAAAGTAATAATCATTTAAACGTATCAGGTATTGTGTACACACACATCAAACAAGTAATTGTATCTCATGCTTCTATGTTTGAAGAGGAGAGGCTTTATTTCCTACAGTTCCTGAAGGCAGCAGCCCTCGCCACACTGGTCAAGTTGCCCACTGTGCATGTCATAAAGCCTTCATGCCTAAACTGAAACTAATACTGACTATCCATCCAGTGTTGGCGTTAACGCACTTTTTGTGTCTTCATTGAAGTCAGAAAGGACGCAAAATCCCGAAAGTCCACGCGTCCAGGGGACGCACGTTTTTTTAATCTATTAATTTTTACCGATCATTGCTTTCCGCCTACGTTTTGTTTACAATGATTTCCAAAGTTGAGCTTACCCACCTCAATACTTTTGATTAGAGATGTCCGATAATATCGGCCGATAAATGTAATATCGGAAATTATCGGTATCTGTTTCAAAAAGTAACATTTATGACTTTAATCCACTATGGACTGGACTCTCACACTATTATGTTAGATCCACTATGGACTGGACTCTCACACTATTATGTTAGATCCACTATGGACTGAACTCTCACACTATTATGTTAGATCCACTATGGACTGGACTCTCACACTATTATGTTAGATCCACTATGGACTGGACTCTCACACTATTACGTTAGATCCACTATGGACTGGACTCTCACACTATTATGTTAGATCCACTATGGACTGGACTCTCACACTATTATGTTAGATCCACTATGGACTGGACTCCCACTATTATGTTAGATCCGCTATGGACTGGACTCTCACACTATTATGTTAGATCCACTATGGACTGGACTCTCACACTATTATGTTAGATCTACTATGGACTGGACTCTCACACTATTATGTTAGATCCACTATGGACTGGACTCTCACTATTATGTTAGATCCACTATGGACTGGACTCTCACTATTATGTTAGATCCACTATGGACTGGACTCTCACTATTATGTTAGATCCACTATGGGCTGGACTCTCACACTATTATGTTAGATCCACTATGGGCTGGACTCTCACACTATTATGTTAGATCCACTATGGACTGGACTCTCACACTATTATGTTAGATCCACTATGGACTGGACTCTCACACTATTATGTTAGATCCACTATGGACTGGACTCTCACACTAATACCGTATTTTTCGTACGATAAGTCGCAGTTTTTTTCATAGTTTGGCTGGGCTCCAGTGCGACTTATATATGTTTTTTTTTTTCCTTTTTTATTGTGCAATTTCGGCAGGTGCGACTTATACTCCGGTGCGACTTATACTCCGAAAAATACGGTATGTGCGACTTATACTCCGAAAAATACGGTATGTTAGATCTACTATGGACTGGACTCTCACACTATTATGCTAGATCCACTATGGACTGGACTCTCACTATTATGTTAGATCCACTATGGACTGGACTCTCACACTATTATGTTAGATCCACTATGGACTGGACTCTCACTATTATGTTAGATCCACTATGGGCTGGACTCTCACACTATTATGTTAGAACCACTATGGACTGGACTCTCACAATATCATGCTAGATCCACTCGACATCCATTGCACCGGTCGCCCCAAGGGGGGATCCCCACATCTGCGGTCCTCTCCAAGGTTTCTCATTGTCCCATTGGGTTGAGTTTTTCCCTGCCCGGGATCTGAACCGAGGTTGTTGTTGCGGCTTGTGCATCCCTTTGAGACACTCGTGATTTAGGGCTATATAAATAAACAATGATTGATTGATTGATTGATTGATGTTCCTGCAGCTAATGAGTTTGCTTGTGGAGAAACAAGCTTTGTCTCCAATGCTCCTGCTTGTGTGCACATTTGTGTTTGTTTTGCTCATGTTAGCAAATGATTTATCTTGCAGACCCAAACTTCCACCAGCCCTGGGTGCCAAGTCGAACCCATCTAAACGACACCGTGACCGTCTTAATGACGAGTTGGAAAAGTTGACTAGTCTGCTGCCCTTCACCAAGGAAGTCCGGGCTCGCCTGGACAAGTTGTCAGTGCTCCGGCTCAGCGTGGCTTACCTGAAGGTCAAGAGCTTCTTTAATGGTGAGTGTGACACATCAAATATGTGATGAAATAGCACTCTTTCCAGTTTCCACCAACAATTGCAGGAATAACTTCTATTACCAGGATGAAATAACTATTGATAGTCTGCGGGGTTTGCTTTTCAACACACCTCAAGGTTCAGAGTGATAATTGCAAATGGCTTGTGACATTTAAAGAAATGACCGAACAACTTTTGTTTGTAGTTTTAAACATATTTGTTTTGATGTCCATGTTTTTTTACTCACTTTTTGCAAATATACCGTGGCAAATACGACAGTTAGGTTATTACGATCGCCCCTTCAACCCATAACCACTAAAAATAGAATAGAATAGAACACTTTATTGTCATCAAACTTGAGAGCATGACAACATTACAGGTGACTACTCTATTAGGTGCAGTTAAAATACACAAAAACAATAGATAACATCCATCCATTTTCTACCGCTTATCCCTTTTGGGGTGGCGGGGGGTGCTGGAGCCTATTTCCACTACAATCAGCCTGCAGAGTTACCGTATTTTCCGCACTATTAGCCGCACCTAAAAACCACAAATTTACTCAAAAGCTGACAGTGCGGCTTATAACCCGGTGCGCTTTATATATGGATTAATATTAAGATTCATTTTCATAAAGTTTCGGTCTCGCAACTACGGTAAACAGCCGCCATCTTTTTTCCCCGTAGAAGAGGAAGTGCTTCTTCTTCTACGCAAGCAACCGCCAAGGTAAGCACCCGCCCCCATAGAACAGGAAGCGCTTCTTCTTCTACTGTAAGCAACCACCCGCCCCCATAGAAGAAGAAGAAGCGCGCGGATATTACGTTTCATTTCCTTTGTGTGTTTACATCTGTAAAGACCACAAAATGGCTCCTACTAAGCGACAGGTTTCCGGTTCATGAAAAGACGCAATCTCTCCATCCGCACACGGACTACTATTTCACAGCAACTGCCTAAAGACTTTCAAGAAAAGCTGGCTACTTTCCGTGCATATTGTAAAAACAAGATAGCTGAAAAAAAGATCCGGCCAGAGAACATTATCAACATGGACGAGGTTCCACTGACTTTTGATATTCCTGTGAACCGCACTGTGGATACAACGGGAGCACGTACGGTGAATATTCGCACCACAGGGAATGAGAAGTCATCCTTCACTGTGGTTCTAGCTTGCCATGCTAATGGCCAGAAACTTCCACCCATGGTGATATTCAAAAGGAAGACCTTGCCAAAAGAGACCTTTCCAGCCGGCGTCATCATAAAAGCTAACTCGAAGGGATGGATGGATGAAGAAAAGATGAGCGAGTGGTTAAGGTAAGTTTACGCGAAGAGGCCGGGTGGCTTTTTTCACGCAGCTCCGTCCATGTTGATATACGACTACATGCGCGCCCACATCACGCTGGTTTTTAATATATTATTAAAGTTTGACTGACCTATCTGACTGTTTTTTTGACATTCCTTTAGCGCAGTTAGATGCGGCTTATAACACGGGGCGGCTTATAGGTGGACAAAGTTTTGAAATATGCCGTTCATTGAAGGCGCGGCTTATAACCCAGGGCGGCTTATGGTGCGGAAAATACGGTACATTTGTGCAGTTATTTGTTCAATGCGTGTTGCAGCAAAACCAAAGTACTGACAACACTTTTCTTCAGTTTGGAACAAATGTCTCGTTAGCGTTAGCATTAGCCATGTTTTGAATATCTACTGAGGAAGTAAGGGTGTGGGCGAGGGCCACAAAAGCTCATAGGGGCAAAAGGCATGCCAGAGCGAGATAAAAAAACAAAAAGTTTATCTTTTAAATCGTGTGCCACCAACAACTCAAATTTATTGATAAAATTGATATATAAAACACTGGATTTGACTACATTTGAGAAGTGAAGTGAATTATATTTATATAGCGCTTTTCTCTAGTGACTCAAAGCAATTTTACATAGTGAAACCCAATATCTAAGTTACCGTATTTTTCGGACTATAAGACGCCGTTTTTTTCATAGTTTGGCCGGGGGTGCGACTTATACTCTGGAGCGACTTATGTGTGAAATTATTAACACATTACCGTAAAATATCGAGTAATATTATTTAGCTCATTCACGTAAGAGACTAGACGTATAATATTTCATGGGATTTAGCGATTATGAGTGAGAGATTGTTTGGTAAACCTATAGCATGTTCTATATGTTATAGTTATTTGAATGACTCTTACCATAATATGTTACGTTAACATACCAGTTGGTTATTTATGCCTCATATAACGTACACTTATTCAGCCTGTTGTTCACTATTCTTTATTTATTTTAAATTGCCTTTCAAATGTCTATTCGTCCTGTTGGCTTTTATCAAAGAAATTCCCCCCCAAAAATGCGACTTTTACTCCAGTGCGACTTATATATGTTTTTTTCCTTCTTTATTATGCATTTTCGGCCGGTGCGACTTATACTCCGGAGCGACTTATACTCCGAAAAATACGGTACGTTTAAACCAGTGTGGGTGGCACTGGGGTCAGGTGGGTAAAGTGTCTTGCCCAAGGACACAACGGCAGTGACTAGGATGGCAGAAGCGGGGATCGAACCTGGAACCCTCAAGTTGCTGGCACGTCGACTCTACCAACCGAGCTATACCGCCCCATACATAAGAACGGTACATAATCATTCAAACTGTAATACATACTCTTAAAGGCTTAACAATGCTCCGGAAATATCAGGAACGAGACAGACAACCATTTATCGTTTCATGATCTATGAAAATGACAAATGTCTCCACTGGGACTCATTGTCAAAAGTGAATTTGGTCCTGTTCTTTCAACAAGGCCAGGACAGCCGGGATTTGTTTTTTCAATTTCCAACTTCCTCTTATTGTTTCACTGTTTTTTGCAAACTGTAAGCCATCAAATGCAGACTTCCTGAAAGACATAATCCTTATTTCTAGACAAGGCGTCTTGGGTGGAGTTGCTCTTTGTTACTAAATCAGTGTGTTGCTGTCTCTCCTGGCAAACCATTCGGAACTGACATTTGGACCAATGGAGGTTCAAAAGTTACAGGCGAGCATGTCCTTGTGTGCATGGTTTAAGAGGACTATCAACCTTCAGTGTCTTCAGTAGAAAACTTGACCATATGTGTCATGCACGTTCAATTTTGCATCAATTTAATTGGGAGAGTTAATCAATTTAATCCCAACAGACCTGCCTCGGTGTCCACCCCCTTCGCCAGATTACCTTCAACCTCTATCAGTACCATCCATCCATCCATCCATCTTCTTCCGCTTATCCGAGGTCGGGTCGCGGGGGCAGCAGCCTAAGCAGGGAAGCCCAGACTTCCCTCTCCCCAGCCACTTCGTCCAGCTCTTCCCGGGGGATCCCGAGGCGTTCCCAGGCCAGCCGGGAGACATAGTCTTCCCAACGTGTCCTGGGTCTTCCCCGTGGCCTCCTACCGGTCGGACGTGCCCTAAACACCTCCCGAGGGAGGCGATCGGGTGGCATCCTGACCAGATGCCCGAACCACCTCATCTGGCTCCTCTCGATGTGGAGGAGCAGCGGCTTTACTTTGAGCTCCCCGCGGATGGCAGAGCTTCTCACCCTATCTCTAAGGGAGAGCCCTGCCAACCGGCGGAGGAAACTCATTTCGGCCACTTGTACCCGTGATCTTGTCCTTTCGGTTATAACCCAAAGCTCATGACCATAGGTGAGGATGGGAACGTAGATCGACCGGTAAATTGAGAGCTTTGCCTTCCGGCTCAGCTCCTTCTTTACCACAACGGATCGATACAGCGTCCGCATTACTGAAGACGCCGCACCGATCCGCCTGTCGATCTCACGATCCACTCTTCCCTCACTCGTGAACAAAACTCCGAGGTACTTGAACTCCTCCACTTGGGGCAGGGTCTCCTCCCCAACCCGGAGATGGCACTCCACCCTTTTCCGGGCGAGAACCATGGACTCGGACTTGGAGGTGCTGATTCTCATCCCAGTCGCTTCACACTCGGCTGCGAACCGATCCAGCGAGGGCTGAAGATCCTGGCCAGATGAAGCCATCAGGACCACATCATCTGCAAAAAGCAGAGACCTAATCCTGCAGCCACCAAACCGGATCCCCTCAACGCCTTGACTGCGCCTAGAAATTCTGTCCATAAAAGTTATGAACAGAATCGGTGACAAAGGGTAGCCTTGGCGGAGTCCAACCCTCACTGGAAACGTGTCCGACTTACTGCCGGCAATGCGGACCAAGCTCTGACACTGATCATACAGGGAGCGGACCGCCAAAATCAGACAGTCCGATACCCCATACTCTCTGAGCACTCCCCACAGGACTTCCCGAGGGACACGGTCGAATGCCTTCTCCAAGTCCACAAAGCACATGTAGACTGGTTGGGCAAACTCCCATGCACCCTCAAGGACCCTGCCGAGAGTATAAAGCTGGTCCACAGTTCCACGACCAGGACGAAAACCACACTGTTCCTCCTGAATCCGAGGTTCGACTATCCGGCGTAGCCTCCTCTCCAGTACACCTGAATAGACCTTACCGGGAAGGCTGAGACTATACCAGTACTCTACACCCAATCCCTCTTCGCAAACAAGCTCCACCCAACTACCTCAACAAACTTTTTGGGACTCAATGTTGCTTTAGATCAGCTTGGTAGCACAGCAGCCGTCTACTGGGACAACTCAGGCTTTATGCATTCAAGGTGTACTGCACACACATCCATCCACAGCGCTAGAAGGTTCCACAGTGTACTATAGCTGCTGCTTCCTCCTGCTTGAGCCCTTTTTCCACCAAAAGTCCAAACACTTTGATGTCCTGGATCTAAGAGATTCCTGTGGATCTGTGTGGTTTGCATTTCCACAACTATTCTAACTTAATGGTAGTTTATACAATAAACTCACGACGGATGGGAAAGAGGTATATTCCTACATTGATTCAATTCAGAGAAACAGACATTTGGTCAGAATTATTTTGCAAAAGTGTATTCAAATATAAAGCAATAAAAGAAAACACGATTTTCCAACACAGTGGCCAGAGTTTTAGTGGAAACGCAAGCAGGTATTTTGATTTTACTTGGGTAAATAGAAAAGTCACTGAAGGTTAGGGATGATGTTTCATAAGAAATTATCGAGTTCGAGCTCATTATCGAATCCTCTTATCGAACCGATTCCTTATCAATTCTCTTATCGAATCCAGATAGGTTGTTGTATGTGGAAAAAAACACAATATTTGGTTTAACAAAAGCTCCCTTTTTTTTTATAAGAAAAAAAATTAATAAAATAAATAAATAAATAAATATTGACTGTTATCCCCCTAAAAAATAAAATAAATAAATATTGACTGTTGTTACCCAAAGTATATTAAGTGGGATTTTTCAGAAAAAACAATATATACAGTAACACAAAAACAACCTGTCTCTGTGATCACTATAGGTGTATAAATAATAATATAGTGTTAAATAAAATCAGTCCCTTGAGCACAAAACTGAAAATAATACAGCTCTCCAAAAAGTGCACTTCTGCTGCTATTGGAACATACTAACTACACACACAGGCAGACAGCTAACAAACAATCCAAGACGTCTAATAAAGTTCCAAAGCAGATTAATCCATTTAGGCTCTTTATTGTTGTTGATCTTGCTTTGTCTTTTCCAATCTTTACTTTTGTCTTGCACTGGACTGTTATTTTATTTTTTTTAAAGCTGAAATACACACAATGACAAATGTAAAAGCTATGTGATTCAATTAACATACTGCAATGTAATACACAATATGTAAATATTAGCTTGACACAAATATACAGTACTATCATCAAACAAATACTTCTGTTTCGATGATGGAAATACACGACTGGCAGCCATTTTAAGTCCTCAAAACATCCATTGAAACAGTGTACAAAAATCGTTTTTCAATAAACATCTTACTATCAAATTTAACCACTTTCCACCTTAATATTGAGTTACATAAACAAGTTAAACAGTTTACTTACAGACGTATCTTTTCCAAGGCTTGTAAGAGCTAACACAACTTGTCTACTTCTCAATTGTCTCATGAACTTAACTGACGTGGCCGACCTGGAAGTGCCCAAACTAATGACGCGTAGTATTTTCATATCGCCACAAGGTGTCAGTAAGAGTCTACAATCAAATGGGCATAACATTGCCGTCCCACAGGGCATTTCCTGTGGGAAGGGATTCGTTCCCAGGGATTCGAATAAAGAACCAACTCTTTCTTTACTATAGTGGCCTCGATAACGGGAACCGGTTCTCAAAAAGGGATTTGAGTCCATGGAATCAGTTCTTTTCTTATCGAACAACCGGGAGAACCGGTTTCGAACATCATCCCTACTGAAGGTTACTGCAGTGGAAGAACACTTACTATGGTCCCATGTTCCCTTATGGTCTTGTATCGCTCTTGACTGTGATTTACTTTTTTATGAGCCTACCTTGCAGAAAATGGCGGATGTGGTATTTAAGGAACATGCCAGTTATTGTGCGTCATAACCATGATGTGTATGAAGGCTGAATGCAAAGGTGGAAATGTAAGTTGATTTTGCTGTGAATTTGGTGTATTCTGATTTCAAACACCAATGTTGATTAGCACTTGAATACAGTGTAACCTTTTTAGGCCAACCCGATTTATGTCGACAACCCATCTAAATTGACCAAGTCACCATAATCTGGTCCGCTGTGTACTTCTTATTACTAAAAAGTACCTGTCCTCAATGTCAACGTACGTGATCGACTGCTTTTGTTGACATAAGTTTTGAGGCCCAAAGGGGTAACTTCTCAGAAAAATCGGTCTGTTTATGTCTAAATGTCTCATTACACATTACTCATTCTCACTCCAATGATTTTGCAAAAGCCGATTTGTGGTTATGTCAAAATCAATATAAACAAACGTAGAAGGGCTGTAGGCGCAATTCACAAGTAAATGTTTCAACAGTGGGTATTTTTGGTTATGCAGACAACCTCTTGTATCGACAGTAACTGTTTCCACTGTAGTCAAATAAAATGAAATATTAGACGTTATTGCAAGTAGGGATGGAAATTGACAAGATGTTTTCTGTTCCAATTCTCTTTAACGATTGTTTTTTATCATTGGTTCTCTTATTCCGAGATGGAAATAAAGAGAACAAAAAGGTTGATTTGCATCAGTTTTGTTTAGGGGTAACATGACCTTACAAAGTCTACAGTGAGGTGTTATCATAGGGAAAATTAAAAAAAAAAACATTTTTGAAAAATTAATATAAAAAAATATCTTTTTTGTAGAATTTAACAAAATATAACTGAAAATCTGGTGGAAGGAAAACATGCAACTTTCCTCTGACTACAACTGAACATTCACCCACCGAAAATGAAAAGCCTCTACTGTGGCAAATGGGTGCAAGTCTCTGACCCCAAACTTAGTCACTGCTTGGTGACATCCGTGAACTGGAGCGAGTACTGCCAGGCCCGGCCGGGGCCAGTCAGAATCTGTCCCTCATCTTGCTCATCTAAGTCAGAAGGCAATTTAGCATGTTGGTCCAGCCAGGAAGAAAGAAATGCTTTGTCTTTGTAGCCTCATCCCTTTCTTGTCGTCCAGGCTTAGTTCTGGGACTATCCAGACGGCCTGATGGGAAACTTCTTGAGGGTCCAGTCCCATGGAAGTTGCTGACAACAACAGGATTGTCTGGTGTTTTCTCATCAATTGTCATGAATGGGTTTTATCTAAATTCCCATCCCAATATATTGTATTCTCGACCTCCAGACCGATTTGAGGTATTGTAGTTGTGCTGATGTTTGGCAGCACTCTTCGGACAAGTAACGACATACAGAAAACAGATGCTCAGTTTAATGCAGGCACCTAAAACTCAAGTTGTGAATCAGAGGCTGAATAAGTGAAATACATTGGTACTTTGACTTTGGAGGTCAATTTGTTCCACTTGTAAAACACCTCGCCCATTGATTTTAAATCCTTATTTGACCTCCACCCCAGATCACACCTCACTCCTACCCACTTCTCCAAAGTGGGCTGGCTCAGAGTGGAGGACAACAGTAAAACAACTTGCACTGAGCCTAGTCTATAATATTCGCTACACCTCCCTGATACCGAAGTACATGTCAAACTACTTCCATAACGTAAATGACCACCATAACCACAACACCAGGGGGAGCTCCACAAACCACGTTAAACCCAGATTCCGATCTAACAAAGGTCTTAACTCATTCTCCTTCTATGCCACATCAATATGGAATGCACTCCCAACAGGTGTAAAAGAAAGTGCATCTCTATCCTCCTTCAAAATCACACTAAAAGAACAGCTCCAGGCACCTACAACCCTAGCCTAACCCCCTGCCCCCACCACATCCCACCTCCCCGGATTGTAAATAATCAAATGTAAATTATCAAATGTATATACTTGTTCTTATGCTTTCTGAGCTCACTATGTTCACTGCTTGCTGTACATATCCTACCAAGTCAGACCTACACTGTTTAAATGTCCATTTCTCAGATGATATAATTGTTGATGACTGAAGTGCTGATAGCAACCCAACCTAACCCCACCCCCCGCCCCAACCCCCTCCACATCCCAACCCTCCGGATTGTAAATAATGTAAATAATTCAATGTATATACTCCATCCATCCATCCATCCATCTTCTTCCGCTTATCCGAGGTCGGGTCGCGGGGGCAGCAGCCTAAGCAGGGAAGCCCAGACTTCCCTCTCCCCAGCCACTTCGTCCAGCTCCTCCCGGGGGATCCCGAGGCGTTCCCAAGCCAGCCGGGAGACATAGTCTTCCCAACGTGTCCTGGGTCTTCCCCGTGGCCTCCTACCGGTCGGACGTGCCCTAAACACCTCCCGAGGGAGGCGATCGGGTGGCATCCTGACCAGATGCCGAACCACCTCATCTGGCTCCTCTCCATGTGGAGGAGCAGCGGCTTTACTATGAGCTCCCCCTGGATGGCAGAGCTTCTCACCCTATCTCTAAGGGAGAGCCCCACCACCCGGCGGAGGAAACTCATTTGGGCCGCTTGTACCCGTGCTCTTGTCCTTTCGGTCATAACCCAAAGCTCATGACCATAGGTGAGGATGGGAACGTAGATCGACCGGTAAATTGAGAGCTTTGCCTTCCGGCTCAGCTCCTTCGTCACCACAACAGATCGATACAGCGTCCGCATTACTGAAGACGCCGCACCGATCCGCCTGTCGATCTCACGATCCACTCTTCCCTCACTTGTGAACAAGACTTCGAGGTACTTGAACTCCTCCACTTGGGGCAGGGTCTCCTCCCCAACCCAAAGATGGCATTCCACCCTTTTCCGGGCGAGAACCATGGACTCGGACTTGGAGGTGCTGATTCTCATCCCAGTCGCTTCACACTCGGCTGTGAACCGATCCAGCGAGAGTTGAAGATCCTGGCCAGATGAAGCCATCAGGACCACATCATCTGCAAAAAGCAGAGACCTAATCCTGCATCCACCAAACCAGATCCCCTCAACGCCTTGACTGCGCCTAGAAATTCTGTCCATAAAAGTTATAACCAGAATCGGTGACAAAGGGCAGCCTTGGCGGAGTCCAACCCTCACTGGAAACGTGTCCGACTTACTGCCGGCAATGCGGACCAAGCTCTGACACTGATCATACAGGGAGCGGACCGCCAAAATCAGACAGTCCGATACCCCATACTCTCTGAGCACTCCCCACAGGACTTCCCGAGGGACACGGTCGAATGCCTTCTCCAAGTCCACAAAGCACATGTAGACTGGTTGGGCAAACTCCCATGCACCCTCAAGGACCCTGCCGAGAGTATAGAGTTGGTCCACAGTTCCATGACCAGGACGAAAACCACACTGTTCCTCCTGAATCCGAGGTTCGACTATCCGGCGTAGCCTCCTCTCCAGTACACCTGAATAGACCTTACCGGGAAAGCTGAGGAGTGTGATCCCACGATAGTTAGAACACACCCTCCGGTTCCCCTTCTTAAAGAGAGGAACCACCACCCCGGTCTGCCAATCCAGAGGTACCGCCCCCGATGTCCACGCGATGCTGCAGAGTCTTGTCAACCAAGACAGCCCCACAGCATCCAGAGCCTTAAGGAACTCTGGGCGGATCTCATCCACCCCCGGGGCCTTGCCACCGAGGAGCTTTTTAACTACCTCAGCAACCTCATCCCCAGAAATAGAAGAGCCCACCACAGATTCCCCAGGCACTGCTTCCTCATAGGAAGACGTGTTGGTGGGATTGAGGAGGTCTTCGAAATATTCCCTCCACCGATCCACAACATCCGCAGTCGAGGTCAGCAGAACACCATCCTCACCTTACACGGTGTTGATAGTGCACTGCTTCCCCTTCCTGAGGCGGCGGATGGTGGTCCAGAATCGCTTCGAAGCCGTCCGGAAGTCGTTTTCCAATGTATATGCTCTGATGATTAACTTGTGTGATGACTGTATTATGCTGATAGTATATATTTGTACCATGAATTGATTAACGTGGACCCCGACTTAAACAAGTTGAAAAACTTATTTGGGTGTTACCATTTAGTGGTCAATTGTACGGAATATGTACTGTACTGTGCAATCTACTAATAAAAGTTATAATCAATCAAAGTCTTAAAGTGACAGGCGGATTACACAGTGAGCGCTTGCACTTAGAACTACAAGTTTTAATGTGAAACTACGTAGAAGAGAAAATGAATGAATGATTACTGCATTACTTCATATTTGTGAACAGTTTCCTCCAGACCCCTCTAGACTTCCCTAATCTGTCCCACATTTGTTATCATCAGAACATCCCATCAGCCCACCCAGAACACTTTGTTTTGATGCTGTGAAGTTTCTCAGCCTTCTTCTTGCATAGAGCAATCCTTCAGCTGGCAAACAATGAAACGAAACACTGTTTTTTGTATGCTCTCTTGTCGCCTGGGACTTAGTGCTCAGACGTGTATGTTTCAAATGATTTTTTTTTTGTCTTGTAAGACTTGGGGCCTCATTTATAAGAGTTGCAAAAAAGTTGTGTCAAACGGGGTTAAACGTGGGTAAGTAACTTTCACCGCAAATGTTGGAAGTTATAGAAAAATTTAATTCGGAAAAAGTTGCATATTTATACGCACCCTTTCGACCGTCCTCACGCAAACTTTTCCAGTCACGGAATTCAGTGACACCCGATGATGTCTCCATGCAAAAAAACTCATACTGGCACTTTAAAATACATAACGTAACATATGTTACGATGTTCAGGGTTTCCCCCAGGTTGCCAATATACATGTCGCGGTGGGGTGGGGTAGCTAGGGTGGTGTAGGGGCCTGGCCAACGGGACATCAAATAGGTTGTGTTTACCCGACGTCACGTCTGTGGTCATAGCGTTCTGTCATAGCATTTTATCTTTCTCGAAGAAAAATGCCCGATGCTTGCATTGTTTTAGGCTGTTGGTAGAGATGTCTGATAATATCGGACTGCCGATATTATCGGCCGATAAATGCTTTAAAATGTAATATCGGAAATTATCGGTATCGGTTTCAAAATGATCGGTATCGGTTTCAAAAAGTAAAATTTATGACTTTTTAAAACGCCGCTGTGTACACGGACGTAGGGAGAAGTACAGAGCGCCAATAAACATTAAAGGCACTGCCTTTGCGTGCCGGCCCAGTCACATAATATCTACAGCTTTTCACACACACAAGTGAATGCAAGTCATACTTGGTCAACAGCCATACAGGTCACACTGAAGGTGGCCGTATAAAGAACTTTAACACTGTAACAAATATGCGCCACACTGTGAACCCACACCAAACAAGAATGACAAACACATTTCGGGAGAACATCCGCACCGTAACACAACATAAGCACAACAGAACAAATATCCAGAACCACTTGCAGCACTAACTCTTCCGGGATGCTACAATATACACTCCCCGCCCACCTCAACCTCCTCATGCTCTCCCAGAGAAAGCATGTCCCAAATTCCAGGCTGCTGTTTTGAGGCTTGTTAAAAAAAAAAATGCACTTTGTGACTTCAATAATTAATTTGGCAGTGCCATGTTGGCATTTTTTTCCATAACTTGAGTTGATTTATTTTGGAAAACCTTGTTACATTGTTTAATGCATCCAGCGGGGCATCACAACTAAATTAGGCATAATAATGTCTTAATTCAAGACTGTATATATCGGTATCGGTTGATATCGGAATCGGTAATTTAAGAGTTGGACAATATCGGATATCGGCAAAAAAGCCATTATCGGACATCTCTAGCTGTTGGAACCGTTCAAATCGCGAAAAGGACACAAGTTTCCACAGAGTTACTCGAGAGGTAATCAAGAAAGGACATCTTCGAAAGATGATAAGAAAAGTGGCACACTACTCCAGTCCAAGAAGGCAGAGTCGAAGAACGCACAAGTTTGAAGTAATCACTTTGTTAAAGTTTTTTTTATTATACTTTTAGCATTTAACATTTCCTACTTAAGTATTATATTGATAATATTCGTATTTTATCTTGTTTCAGAGTTGTTAAAACACATTTTTGTACGAGTGTTTCGTAAACCACCAGAGGTGGGTAGAGTAGCCAGAAATTGTACTCAAGTAAGAGTACTGTTACTTTAGAGATTTATTACTCAAGTAAAAGTAAGGAGTAGTCACCCAAATATTTACTTGAGTAAAAGTAAAAAGTATGTTGTGAAAAAACTACTCAAGTACTGAGTAACTGATGAGTAACATACACACTCATATCATATATATATATATATATATATATATATATATATATATATATATATATATATATATATACATTGATATATACAGTATATAATTTATATGTATTTATTTTGCTGTTTTTGTTTACATGTTAAAGGTGTTTTAATGAATATACATGCATGTTAAACATATAGATTCCTTTCTTTCATGAAGACTAGAATATAAGTTGGTGTATTACCTGATTCTGATGACTTGCGTTGATTGTAATCAGACAGCAGGGATGATAACGTCCACGTTTTCAAATGGAGGAGAAGAAAAGTTCCTCCTTTCTGTCTAATACCACATGAAAGTGGTGGGTTTTTGGCATCTTATTTGTCCAGCTTCCATATTCGTTTTTATACACTTTACAAGAAATATATTGGCGTCAAACTCCGTAGCTTGCTAGCTTGTTTGCGCTGGCTTTCGGAGACTCTTATTTTGAAAGCGCAGGCGCGATGGAGCGGCACTTTTATTGTGAAGACAGGAATGTCCTCATCTGCGGTCAGTCTTTAGGCTTTTGACGGGATGTACGGTTGAAATAAAAAAGTATCTTTTTTCCTTCACACTTTTGATTTATTGATTGGAACTTTTATTATTAGATTGCACAGTACAGTACATATTCCGTACAATTGACCACTAAATGGTAACACCCCAATAAGTTTTTCAACTTGTTTAAGTCAGGTCATGTGACCACCTGACTCTGTTTGATTGGTCCAACGTCACCAGTGACTGCATCTGATTGGTGGAACGAATTGCAACGTCACCAGTAAGGCAGGCACTTTGAAGGTCTGTCTGACAGACCAAAACAAACAAAGCGTGCATTAACAGATCGATAAAAATTAGTAGCGAGTAGCGAGCTGAATGTAGATAAAAGTAGCGGAGTAGAAGTAGCGTTCCTTCTCTATAAATATACTTAAGTAAAAGTAAAAGTATGTTGCATTAAAACTACTCTTAGAAGTACAATTTATCCCAAAAGTTACTCAAGTAGATGTAACGGAGTAAATGTAGCGCGTTACTACCCACCTCTGTAAACCACCAACTCGGCGAGTCCAAATAAAAGAATGCGAATGTGAGCAAAACCTAAAATAGTTAAGCTTTTACCAAAGGCAGCATTCATAAATGAAGTTTTCAGCACATACACAACGTCAGGATCTATTGTTATATTTTGATGAAGACGGAGAAAAACATGCATACTCGTTACGACGCATGCAACAACAGTAAAGCAACAAACATGGCTGTAGATGCAAAGTTAAAACATGAATTCAAGCAAAACCGTTATCCGGGTGAGTCTTGATACCAATTTCCTTGACCTAGCCACTGACAAAGAAGTTGTAGACCTCAATGCTTTTCCAAGTTTTCTTCTGTTTTGCCGTGTAAAATGACATCTGGAGCACCAGCTATTTCCATTTGTCTGGGAACGTGACCGACGGATAAGCCTTGAGATCACTCGACATTTTTTTTTCTTTTTCCTTTGATTAAACGGAGCCAAACGCTTCGTTTCACTTTATTTCCCTCGCTTCACTTCCGTAGTGTAGAATCTCGGCGTGCGGGCGCACTGCTGTGAGATGGCGAGTGTGACGATATTGCGGACAGACGCCTTTGTGCTAAACTGAAAGTATTTAAGGAAGTAGAGAAATATTGGAAGTTGCTTTCATTTTCTCAACAGAGTGCCTGACTGTGGCTAAGAGTTAATGACGAGAGGAAAATCATGAAGCAGGCGATGTGTTGGGAACGTTGCCACAACTTCTTTGTAAAGTATTTAGTTTGTTTACTGGGAGGCTCACTCGTCATTTATTTAACTGCTAACTTTGTCGGTGCGGGTTTTCTTCTTAATGTAATTTAATTATTTTTAACACAATCCTTGAAAATAAGGGCTTTTTTGTTTGTTTTTTGAAAACAAATTAAAATAATATAATATATTGTAGCCCCCAGAAGAAATCACACAACGTCTGATGCTATTTTTAACTTTTATTACCAATCTTATGCATACCTGCCAACTACTCCGGTTTTCCCGTAATTAGTACGGTTTTCATCAACCTATTCCGGGTTACGGTTGCAGTGATAAAAAATACGGTTTTTCATTAATTAAAAAAAAAAATTTTTTTTTAAATGCGCGAGGCTATTTATAGCACCGCTGCCAAGCACGAGGCACCTGTTGCCATTGTTTCCAAACGAGCGAACGATCATGGAATCAGCCGGAGAAACATCGCAAACGAGTCTTAAACCGAAAAGAAAACTGCAGTCATTCCGTAAAGAATATTCAAAAGCCTATCCGGGAATAATTATCCGTTCCAAAAAGGGTGAAAACTACGCGAATTGCACCTTGTGCAGACAAGATTTTTTGATCGGACACGGAGGAATTAGCGATGTAAAAGACCACGTTGGGACAAAAAAAACACAAGTCTAATGCCGTTGCTAGCGATACAAGTGGAAACTTTCAACGTTTTTCGGATTTTAGCCACAAAAATGTAATGCCACCAATGTTATCTATTGGAATTGTTTAGTACTGTTATACTGTTAAAAGTGTTTATACTATTTATGCTTTCAAGTCCAAGTTGAAGAAATCTTGTTAAATGTTGACAGCATAACTACCAAAATACAGAAGTATGTCCTTAATATTTTTGCAGTGCTATTTCTGTTGAAAAGTTAAAATGATTACATTAGAGATGTGATGTGCCACTTTTCAAGTGTCTGATGGCTTAAATTAATTTTCATTAATTTTTCATATTTTGAATTCTTTTGAAAGGCTTACAAAAAAACTACATTTGAATTGTAATTCCATGCTATTGACAGGACTATTAATTTTAATGAAGTTAGCTTACCATGTTTACAGTATGATAATTGTGATAGAAATGTGAATTTTAGGCAGAGAATATTTTTTACAATTGAACAAGGCAGTAGATTATACAAGCTTGGACAGAAAGTTAATAATGACACCAATTTTTTTTTTTTATGGAATTGTTTAGTACTGTTTTACCATTTGTTTACGGTAAAAAGTGTTTATACTGTTTATACTTTCAATTAACAAATTGAAGTCTTGTGAAAGGTTGACAGGATAACTGGCATTAACTGTCAAAATAATTTCAAACTATTGAAGTTAGCTTACAGAATAAACATGTCAATCAACCCATATGATTTTTGCTGTAATATTTTTGTTTTGAAAAGTCACTGTGACTGATAGAAAAGTGATGGTTTTAGCAACATTTTAACCTGTCTGAATGCTAATAATCATTTTGCGTCGGGGGGCGAAGCCTGAACCCCCCACCAGGACTTTGTCCTGGACCTACCGGGGCCTGCAGCCCCTGGACCCTGGCTACTAGGTTTTTCTGATTTCAAAAGTTGGCAGGTATGCTTATGATTACAAATGCCACAATTCCAACAGGTTTTACCTCCCGTGTACACACACTTTTTCTTCGTGAGTCCGGGCTTCCCCGTCGGACACACAACAACCCATCTTCATTCTCCGTAAATCACCTTTCAGGCACAAACGGTGTGGTGCACCGAAAACTTGACCATTGTGGAGAATGCATATATGTTTAAGAGTTCTTTCTCTATTCATAGCCATGTTTGGCGCATCTAGTTCTTTTCCTTTGTATATTCTACCAGTTTCTCTTTGTCCTCAGATGCCTGTTTAGTGTCTTAACCATTGGAATGTGAATACCTCCCCCACTTGTTCCTTATCAGTGTTGCGAGGGTTAGAGGTGGGGGCTTTCTTTGTGTGCAAGGAGTTGGCTTTTCCGTTTGAATGTCAGATCAACTAGAGTAGCCGATATGAATGTATTGAATAAGCTGATCTCCTGAAATTTCAGTAAATCTTGATAATATTCCAATTCTGTCTTGATGGTTCTTCTTACTCATCATTTATGTCATCGAAAGAACTTGGGATTGACTAGTGAATTAGATTCCCTGGGAAGAAGAGCTGGTCGACGCAACACCACCTAAAAAAAGACTTTAATCACCGAAACCACTCTACCGATACCGGATGTAAACAAAACGCACGCCGTTGTCTGTAGCGTTGTCAGCATTTCTGTGATGTGGACGTGATATTTATATACAGTATATCGCAGATATACCCGTCCAAACACTCATCTACAAAACATTAAGTGGTGACTTTTAAAAAAGAGAAAGTCCAACTAGAGCAACGGTGCGAAGCAGGTATGAGGTCACGCTCGCTTCAGCTCACTTCTTTCTTCAGGGACATCAAGGGACAGAAGAAGAGTCTCTAAACACGAGTACAATCTATAATAACACGAGATGCTATATTTGTTGATAGTTGTTTTTAATTTTAAAAAAAGTCTGTAAACACTTGAAAAACAGCAAAAGCGGCAACAATGGAAAATATGGCAAAATTGTAAAAAAAAAAACATGTTAATACTAATAATAAAAACTGATTTGTTTTAAATGTTTCTATAAAAAATTTTGAGTCTTTTTAAAGAAAATCATAGCCATCCATCCATCCATTTTCTGCCGCTTGTCCCTTTCGGGGTCATGGGGGGTGCTGGAGCCTATCTGAGCTGCATTTGGGCGAAAAGCGGTGTACACCCTGGACAAGTCGCCACCTCATCGCAGAAAAAATCATAGCAAATTATGCAAATTACTCGATGATGTCACTGATTGTGGGAATTGAGCATAGATTTAACTATCCTGTCGGGACCATGTCATTGTCGTTGGCCTAAGTGTGTCTGTTGAAGTCAGTATTTCATTTCACTGACAAACTTCACCCATACTTGCCAACCCTCCCGGATTTTCCGGGAGACTCCCGAAATTCAGCGCCTCTCCCGAAAACCTCCCGGGACAAATTTTCTCCCGAAAAACTCCCGAAATTCAGGCGGACCTGAGTGACGTGTTGACAACACACAACAACAGTGTCTACCGTAAAGCAGTTCGTCTGCCGTAAACAGCAATGTTGTGACACTTTTAAACAGGACAATAATGCCATCTGCTGTACATGCATATGTGACCCACCCATAATGTGTCACATTTTTGTGTTGATTTATTTATTTTATTTTGTGGTTTGAATTCGTTTTTGGAGCTGTCATTACACATTTATCAGTATTCACATTGGTCAGTAGGGGGCAGTAGGGCGTTTCTTCCCAATTGAATGCTATCGCCTGCAGACCGGAAATGTCTTGTCATTATGATGAGCGCGACCAGTCTGTGAACAATTGAAACGTCCTGTGTGCTTTTTCCTCCTGTATAACAGGTTAGTTTTGGTGAATCAACTCACTGAATAATATCCATGTGATCTTTATAAGTTTAAGTACACATTCTGATGGTGGAGCCTAACTCTAAAGTGTTTGTGAGTTGTAGTTTGTAAATGAACACTGAAATTCAAGTATTTATTTTATTTATATATATATATATATATATATATATATATATATATATATATATATGTATAGCTAGAATTCACTGAAAGTCAAGTATTTCTTATATGTATATATCTTAACCACGCCCCCAACCACGCGCCCGCCCCACCCCCGACCACGCCCCCACCCCCCACCTCCCGAAATCGGAGGTCTCAAGGTTGGCAAGTATGACTTCACCTCACATGTTTCCCCGTTCACTAATATTGAAGTTGTTTTTTTACATCATTACTTTAAGTTGCTCACCGGCTGACTTTTAACCATCACATGAAGTCATGTTACTCCATCAGTAGATCTAAAGAAAACAGGTTTTCTTGTCTTAGGAAGTTTTTTTCTTATACAGGTAAAAGCCAGTAAATTAGAATATTTTGAAAAACTTGATTTATTTCAGTAATTGCATTCAAAAGGTGTAACTTGTACATTATATTTATTCATTGCACACAGACTGATGCATTCAAATGTTTATTTCATTTAATTTTGATGATTTGAAGTGGCAACAAATGAAAATCCAAAATTCCGTGTGTCACAAAATTAGAATATTACTTAAGGCTAATACAAAAAAGGGATTTTTAGAAATGTTGGCCAACTGAAAAGTATGAAAATGAAAAATATGAGCATGTACAATACTCAATACTTGGTTGGAGCTCCTTTTGCCTCAATTACTGCGTTAATGCGGCGTGGCATGGAGTCGATGAGTTTCTGGCACTGCTCAGGTGTTATGAGAGCCCAGGTTGCTCTGATAGTGGCCTTCAACTCTTCTGCGTTTTTGGGTCTGGCATTCTGCATCTTCCTTTTCACAATACCCCACAGATTTTCTATGGGGCTAAGGTCAGGGGAGTTGGCGGGCCAATTTAGAACAGAAATACCATGGTCCGTAAACCAGGCACGGGTAGATTTTGCGCTGTGTGCAGGCGCCAAGTCCTGTTGGAACTTGAAATCTCCATCTCCATAGAGCAGGTCAGCAGCAGGAAGCATGAAGTGCTCTAAAACTTGCTGGTAGACGGCTGCGTTGACCCTGGATCTCAGGAAACAGAGTGGACCGACACCAGCAGATGACATGGCACCCCAAACCATCACCCAACCATGCAAATTTTGCATTTCCTTTGGAAATCGAGGTCCCAGAGTCTGGAGGAAGACAGGAGAGGCACAGGATCCACGTTGCCTGAAGTCTAGTGTAAAGTTTCCACCATCAGTGATGGTTTGGGGTGCCATGTCATCTGCTGGTGTCGGTCCACTCTGTTTCCTGAGATCCAGGGTCAACGCAGCCGTCTACCAGCAAGTTTTAGAGCACTTCATGCTTCCTGCTGCTGACCTGCTCTATGGAGATGGAGATTTCAAGTTCCAACTGGACTTGGCGCCTGCACACAGCGCAAAATCTACCCGTGCCTGGTTTACGGACCATGGTATTTCTGTTCTAAATTGGCCCGCCAACCCCCCCTACCTTAGCCCCATAGAAAATCTGTGGGGTATTGTGAAAAGGAAGATGCAGAATGCCAGACCCAAAAACGCAGAAGAGTTGAAGGCCACTATCAGAGCAACCTGGGCTCTCATAACACCTGAGCAGTGCCAGAAACTCATCGACTCCAAGCCACGCCGCATTAACGCAGTAATTGAGGCAAAAGGAGCTCCAACCAAGTATTGAGTATTGTACATGCTCATATTTTTCATTTTCATACTTTTCAGTTGGCCAACATTTCTAAAAATCCCTTTTTTGTATTAGCCTTAAGTAATATTCTAATTTTGTGACACACGGAATTTTGGATTTTCATTTGTTGCCACTTCAAATCATCAACATTAAATGAAATAAACATTTGAATGCATCAGTCTGTGTGCAATGAATAAATATAATGTACAAGTTACACCTTTTGAATGCAATTACTGAAATAAATCAAGTTTTTCAAAATATTCTAATTTACTGGCTTTTACCTGTAGCTATTTGTCTTGTTTACATACTTTGGCCCAGGCAGATGAAAGAGGAGCCGGCGTCTCTTTCCAGCTCGTTCAGACATGTTGGCAAACAGGCCATCTTGCCAACTGCCCACAACAAAGCCAGCCAAATATAGTTGTGTAATGGCTCTGCACATTAGAGCGAGCAGCAGAGCAAGTTTGAGTGGTATTGTAGTTTGTACTACTGCAATTAATACTTCCATGGCTGATGATGACCACATTACACAATTTACTATGAGGCATTCACATTTGTATTCATATTTAAGCAAAAGTGTTTGCTAATGTCACGACTGTACCTGAATAACATCTAACATTGTTTTTGTAAGGTCAGAGGTCATCTTGCTCACCCACTAATTGTTTGTATCATGTCTGTACACGCTTCGATGAATCGATCTCCCCGTTTGTGACATTTTTCGCATTGGTAGGAAACCATATATGGCGGATATACATAAAGCAAATATCTCCATACATGGTAAAATTTCACCCAAAACGTCCTTCTTTTTCTCTATGCTCCTGTTGTGGGGCAGACTGGCTCATACATGCACATGCATCCTCAGCTCTCGCCATTTCTAATACAAAGTAGCGTATGGTTCTAACTTCTATCCGTCAGTAAACTCACTATGGAATATGAAAGCGCTAAAATAGCTCGGTTGGTAGAGTGACCGTGACAGCAACTTGAGGGTTTCAGGTTCGATCCCCGCTTCCGCCATCCTAGTCACCGCCGTTGTGTCCTTGGGCAAGACACTTTACCCACCTGCTCCCAGTGCCACCCACACTGGTTTAAATTAGTGTGGGTAATTCTCCTCACTTTCAAAGCCATCCATAAGCTCTCTCCATCATATCTCTCTGACCTGATCCATGTCGCCACGCCCTCACGTTCCCTAAGATCCTCTTCATCCATCCATCTCACTGTCCCTTTATTTAAACTGTCCACCATGGGTGCCCGAGCTTTCAGCCGCTCTGCCCCACATCTTTGGAACTCTTTACCACCAAACCTTCGTAACTTAGATTCAATATCCCTCTTCAAATCAAGACTCAAAACACACCTATACCTGACTGCTTATTCATTGTAATCATCTTTTTTTCTCTATCTTTGTTGTTGTTGTTGTTTTTTTAGTTTTTTATCCAATTTGATTTTATTTTTGTGATTTTGTACAGTGTCCTTGAGTGCCCAGAAAGGTGCCTTATAAATAAAATGTATTATTATTATTATTATTATTAAATTAGAGATGTCCGATAATGGCTTTTTTGCCGATATCCGATATTCCGATATTGTCCAAATCTTAAAGGGGAACATTATCACCAGACCTATGTAAGCGTCAATATATACCTTGATGTTGCAGAAAAAAGACCATATATTTTTTTAACCGATTTCCGAACTCTAAATGGGTGAATTTTGGCGAATTAAACGCCTTTCTATTATTCGCTCTCGGAGCGATGACGTCACATTGTGACGTCACATCGGGAAGCAATCCGCCATTTTCTCACTTTCGTCGGTGTGTTGTCGGAGGGTGTAACAACACGAACAGGGACGGATTCAAGTTGCACCAGTGGCCCAAAGATACGAAAGTGGCAAGAAATTGGACGGAATTTGTTCAAAATACGAGGGTGGGAAGAAAGCCGACGAAATGGTCAGTCGTTTGTTCCGCACACTTTACCGACTAAAGCTATGCTACGACAGAGATGGCAAGAATGTGTGGATATCCTGCGACACTCAAAGCAGATGCATTTCCAACGATAAAGACCCTAGCTTGCCTGGCCTGCTGACATCAACTCCAAAACTGGACAGATCAGCTTTCAGGAAAAGAGAGCGGATGAGGGTATGTCTACAGAATATATTAATTGATGAAAACTTTATTCATTACTCGCGTTTTTACGTAAATGATTATACATAAACTGTGTTTACCAATAATTTAGCTTAAAAACATTTGTTTTTTTTCAATCATTCGAGTAGTCTTGTGTAATGCAGTATTTTGTGTCTATATAGGTATGGTTAGCCTGAGGGCTGAAATCGTGGAAAAATATATGTTCTTAGCGCGCCTGAAATGGGCTGTCTGCACCCTCAAAGTGCATGTTGTTGCCAAATGTATTTCATATGCTGTAAACCTAGTTCATAGTTGTTAGTTTCCTTTAATGCCAAACAAACACATACCAATCGTTGGTTAGTGTCAGGCTTGGACGGAGGAAGGGACTCAGATGCAGAGAGGTGATTCCAAATAAAGCTTTTATTTTGAAATACTCTTTAAGCCTCCAGAGCCGAGTAAATTCAATTACTATGAAATACAAAAATACTATCGACAAAATGTTCCAAAAGGGAAAAACCGAAAATCACTCCAAAAAAAAGGAGGAATACAAAAATAAGGACGATATAATTAGCACCGTATCTGTTATCAAAAACTTTAACAAAAAACGCTCCAAACAGGAGGAAGAAAATAAAGACTATAAAACTTAACTACTCTAATCAATGTAAACAAAAAATCACTCAACAAACTTTGAGGAAAAAATCTTTAAAGAAAAATAATAACTCACCACTGCGGTAGAAAAAGGTAGGATAACAAAAGTCGCTCTGAGGGAGGAAAAAAGTCAATTCAAAATTACAGCGTGGGATATTCTGGGAGCAAGGACGTAGACGTGAGACAAGGCAAGGCATGGACATGAACAGGGACATAGAACGCAAGACAGGCACGAAAGCTCGAGACAATCTGGCACAGAACAAGGGGAGGCTTGGGCTTATAAAGAACATGAGGGTAATGGGAAACAGGTGGAAACAATCAAGGGTCAGGAATGACGTCAGACTGGTGACACAAGAGGAAGGACCCGTGATCTGAAACAAGAGGAGTTGCTTTTCAAAATAAAACATGTAGATCACAAGACAGAAAAAACCAAGACAAGACTTCCCTCACCGCGGTGTGACAGTTAGAAGGCGATTGCCGAATTCGTCCTCGCTTTCTCCCGTGTCGCTGGCTGTCGTGTCGTTTTCGTCGGTTTCGCTTGCATACGGTTCAAACCGATATGGCTCAATAGCTTCAGTTTCTTCTTCAATTTCGTTTTCGCTACCTGCCTCCACACTACAACCATCCGTTTCAATACATGCGTAATCTGCTGAATCGCTTAAGCCGCTGAAATCCGAGTTTGAATCCGAGCTAATGTCGCTATACCTTGCTGTTCTACCCGCCATGTTTGTTTGTATTGGCATCACTGTGTGACGTCACAGGAAAATGGACGGGTGTATATAACGATGGTTAAAATCAGGCACTTTGAAGCTTTTTTTAGGGATATTGCGTGATGGGTAAAATTTTTAAAAAAAATTCGAAAAATAAAATAAGCCACTGGGAGCTGATTTTTAATGGTTTTAACCCTTCTGAAATTGTGATAATGTTCCCCTTTAATTACCGATTCCGATATCAACCGATATATACAGTCGTGAAATTAACACATTATTATGCCTAATTTTGTTGTGATGCCGCGCTGGATGCATTAAACAATGTAACAAGGTTTTCCAAAATAAATCAACTCAAGTTATGAAAAAAAAATGCCAACATGGCACTGCCATATTTATTATTGAAGTCACAAAGTGCATTATTTGTTTTAACATGCCTCACAACAGCAGCTTGGAATTTGGGACATGCTCTCTCTGGGAGAGCATGAGGAGGTTGAGGTGGGCGGGGAGTGTATATTGTAGCGTCCCGGAAGAGTTCAAGGTTCAAGGTTCAAGGTTCAACTTTATTGTCCCCGCGGGGAAATTTGTCTTGGGCACAGTGCATCATTGCTTTCTTAACATACCCAAAAACAACAGAACAAAAACACAAGCACAGACACAACCACAACCATACAACTAACATTTAAACATCAGAACATGGAGCTTGATAGACATAGGTGGCACTTTGATGTAGGCATAAAATCTACAGTATGGAGATAAAGATAAAGTACCAATGTGCATTGCACTAGAGCTCATGGATAAAGTGCTGTGTGCTAAAGTGCTTAGTTCTAAAGTGCTATGTGCTAAAGTGCTATGTGCTAAAAAAGTGCTAACCTATGTATTACAATTCTATTGCACATTGTTGGTCAGCTTAATGGAGGCTGGGACAAATGATAATTTAAGGCGGTTAGATTTTCATAGTGGGACCCGGAGTCTTCTCCCTGATGGCAGGGTTCCATATTCAGGAAAGAGTGGGTGTTGTGAGTTGGAAATAATTTTCTTAGCTTTTTTCCTAACTGCCTGCTCATAGATGCTCTGTATAGGCTCATATTCTTTCCTCCCTACGATTTTCATTGCCGTTTTATGCATGCCGGCCAGTTTGCTTTTTAGCTTAACGGTTAGGTTGCCAAACCATGAGGTGATCCCGTATCTAATGATGCTCTCTACAATGGCACGGTAGAAAATCATCATGATGTGGCTGCTTACGCCGTACAATCTTAATCTTTGCAAAAAATATAGCAGTTAGTGCTGCAAGGGGTTCTGGATATTTGTTCTGTTGTGCTTATTATGTGTTACGGTGCGGATGTTCTCCCGAAATGTGTTTGTCGTTCTTGTTTGGTGTGGGTTCACAGTGTGGCGCATATTTGTAACAGTTTTAAAATTGTTTATACGGCCACCCTCAGTGTGACCTGTATGGCTGTTGACCAAGTATGCGTTGCATTCACTTGTGTGTGTGAAAAGCCGTAGATATTATGTGACTGGGCCGGCACGCAAAGGAAGTGCCTTTAAGATTTATTGGCGCTCTGTACTTCTCCCTACGTCCGTGTACACAGCGGCATTTTAAAAAGTCATACATTTTACTTTTTGACACCGATACCGATAATTTCCGATATTACATTTTAAAGCATTTATCGGCCGATAATATTGGCAGTCCGATATTAACGGACATCTCTAGTTTAAATGTAACTTAATATTGGGTTTCACTATGTAAAGCGCTTTGAGTCACTAGAGAAAAAGCGCTATATAAATATAATTCACTTCACTTCACTAAAAACTACAGCATTGCTGGCGGGGAGGAGACGCAGTCGAAGTGGAGGCACGTAAACAAGACCGGCCACAAAACAGTAGGGACGGTCATAAAGGGGTTTGAAGATGGTGTGTAAAACATAATTTGGGCAACATTTTTACCAAATAACCACAATGAAGTGTGTTTAAATGCAAATTTAAATGTGGGGGGGAAAATGATATAATGATCCCTATAAGCAATGGGAGCTAATATCTGCTGGTGATTGGTTGCACTGATCGACGGCGCCTGCAAGAGCTGGAAAAAGTGTTGACCGAAGTCTTAGCGTTAGCTCTTATAGTATCACTAATACTTGGTTAATAATCAGGTCACAACATGTAAATGAAGTATTGTTGGCATTTTTTGTATAGTTTTTGTAGGGCTTTATAGACTCCCGTTTGCTTCATTGTTAGCCACCTCGTACATGCCATATTTTACCGTATTTTTCGGAGTATAAGTCTCTCCGGGGTATAAGTCACACCGGCCGAAAATGCGTAATAAAGAAGGAAAAAAACATATATAAGTCGCATTTTTGGGGGAAATGTATTTGATAAAAGCCAACAGCAAGAATAGACATTTGAAAGGCAATTTAAAATAAATAAAGAATAGTGAACAACAGGCTGAATAAGTGTACGTTATATGAGGCATAAATAACCAACTGGTATGTTAACGTAACATATTATGGTAAGAGTCATTCAAATAACTATAACATATAGAACATGCTATACGTTTACCAAACAATCTGTCACTCCTAATCGCTAAATCCCATGAAATCTTATACGTCTAGTCTCTTACGTGAATGAGATCAATAATATTATTTGATATTTTACGCTAATGTGTGTCATGTCTGTGTAATCATGTTTTGTTTTAAGTCATGTTTTGTTTAGTTATTGGACTCTTTAGTTTCTGGCTTTTCACTCCCTTGTCTTGTTTCCATGATTACCCATTAGTTTCACCTGTTCCACGTTTGGACTCATTGTGCACTCTTGTTTATCACCATAGCAACCCATTAGTTTTCACCTGTCACGTCACGCACCTGTTGCACGTTTTGAGTCACGCACCTGTTTTCGTTAATCATGTCTGTAGTATTTAAGTTCAGTGTTTTCAGTTTGTCTTTCTGGTGACATCTCCACATTTATGCTTCTGCACATTTCTGACTCTTTTTTTCATGTCCATCGTTCACGCTGCTCCTTTTTGTCCATGCCAAGTAAGTTTTGTTTATTATTGCCACAGTTAGTTTTTTTTGTTGTTCATAGTTTTTGCCTTTGTGCAAGTGTTTGGTTTCATAGTGTGTTCTCCGCCATTGTGCGCGCCTTTTGTTTACTTCCTTGTTTTGTATTTTTTGTAGTTTGAATAAAAATGTACCTGCATTCCCGTCTCGCCCGAGCCAACTTTCCGTTGCCTTCGATAAAAACTAAACCCCAGGACCAAGTCATGACAATGTGTTCATAATTTCACACATAAGTCGCTCCTGAGTATAAGTCCGAAAAATACGGTAGTAAGGATTGTGAATGATAGCCAAAAAAAAGTGCAGTTCCCCTTTAAACTGTTAAAGTTGTCTGTTTATGAACACTAAACTAAACTTACTTGAAACACTTCCTGTTCCTGCAGTATTATTGCACTTAAAATACATGTTTGTAATCATAAATGTGATTAGAACATGTGTTTGTGTTTAATTACAGTAAGTGTGTCTATCCGCAACATTCCTGCCACTTTATTTGACACACTATGCTATATTTACCAAGTCCTAATTTTATTTATAATACCACAATAATCTCGTACCGTGGCTTTAAAACCATGCCGATCTGGTACCGGGAGATTTTGATATTGTCACATCCCTACTGCCGAGCATTGTGGAGAATTGTTTGATTGTTTTAATTACATCCAGCGCATGCAAAATGAGACTTCGAATAGAAGTGTAAAAATATTGAGATAATTAAGTATCAGTCAGTTATCTGATTGATGTGTGTGTATAAATGATACCTGTTATGTTGCTTGCACGCTTTCCACTTTCCAAAGGTGCTTGGAGGGGTGTTTTTTGTATTTTTATTACATTAGTTGTTACTTTTATTTGGAAAGTTGCATCAGCAGTTGCAAAAGCAAGTGGCACACCTGCACGTCAACAAACCCATTGAGCCTGTTTGACCTGTTTCCCATCTGATCGATGATACTTTCTCTTTCGTTTGCTCAACCTTCGTTTGCATTTTGGATCTTTCGATGCAGATGGAAATCAGCCTTCTGCTACAATCTGCCACATTTATATATAATATGTTCATGAATGTGCAATGTGTCATGTTACACAGTTATAACTCCTATGAGGAGTTTTATTGTACATCTATAAACAAGCTTATTGGTGTGTTTAGTGGGACAGGTCAAAGTTAAGTCAGAGGAAATGCAGTCCTTTATAAATGATTTCATGTTTCATGTGTCACGGACAGAGGTGGGTAGTAACGCGCTACATTTACTCCGTTACATCTACTTGAGTAACTTTTGGGATAAATTGTACTTCTAAGAGTAGTTTTAATGCAACTTATTTTACTTTTACTTGAGTATATTTATAGAGAAGAAACGCTACTTTTACTCCGCTACTTTTATCTACATTCAGCTCGCTACTCGCTACTAATTTTTATCGATCTGTTAATGCACGCTTTGTTTGTTTTGGTCTGTCAGACAGACCTTCAAAGTGCCTGCGTTACTGGTGACGTTTCACTCCGTTCCACCAATAAAATGCAGTCACTAGTGACGTTTGACTCCGTTCCACCAATCAGATGCAGTCACTGGTGACGTTGGACCAATCAAACAGAGCCAGGCGGTCACATGACCTGACTTAAACAAGTGTAAAAACTTATTGGGGTGTTACCATTTAGTGGTCAATTGTACGGAATATGTACTGTACTGTGCAATCTACTAATAAAAGTTTCAATCAATCAATCAAAAGTGTGAAGGAAAAAAGACACTTTTTTTATTTCAACCGTACATCCCGTCACAAGCCTAAAGACTGACTGCACAGTTCCTGTCTTCACAATAAAAGTGCCGCTCCATCGCGCCTGCGCTTTCAAAATAAGAGTCTCCGAAAGCCAGCGCAAACAAGCTAGCAAGCTACGGAATTTGCCGCCAATATATTTCTTGTAAAGTGTGTGAAAACGAATATGGAAGCTGGACAAATAAGATACCAAAAACCAACCACTTTCATGTGGTATTAGACAGAAAGGAGGAACTTTTTTTCTCCTGCATTTGAAAACGTGGACGTTAAGCACTGCTGTCTGATTACAATCAATGCAAGTCATCAGAATCAGGTAATACACCAACTTATATTCTTGCCTTCATGAAAGAAAGGAATCTATATGTTAAACATGCATGTATATTCATTAAAACACCTTTAACATGTAAACAAAAACGGCAAAATAAATAAATATAAATGATATACTGTATATATCAATGTATGTGTATATATATATATATATATATATATATATATATATATATATATATATATATATATGATATGTGTGTGTATGTTAATCATCAGTTACTCAGTACTTGAGTAGTTTTTTCACAACATACTTTTTACTTTTACTCAAGTAAATATTTGGGTGACTACTCATTACTTTTACTTGAGTAATAAATCTCTAAAGTAACAGTACTCTTACTTGAGTACAATTTCTGGCTACTCTACCCACCTCTGGTCACGGACCAGCACCGGTCCGCGGACCGGTGGATGGGGACCACTGCTCAGTGGCCTAGTGGTTAGAGTGTCCGCCCTGAGATCGGTAGGTTGTGAGTTCAAACCCCGGCCGAGTCATACCAAAGACTATAAAAATGGGACCCATTACCTCCCTGCTTGGCACTCAGCATCAAGGGTTGGAATTGGGGGTTAAATCACCAAAATGATTCCCGGGCGCGGCCACCGCTGCTGCCCACTGCTCCCCTCACCTCCCAGGGGGTGATCAAGGGTGATGGGTCAAATGCAGAGAATAATCTCGCCACACCTAGTGTGTGTGTGACAATCATTGGTACTTTAACTTTACTTTAACTTTAAGGGGGCTCTATGGTTAAGAAACACTGCATGACAGTCCAGAGAAGATGCGGTGGTGAGGAAACTGAGAAAGAATGGTGTAGTATAACACAGTGTTTTTCAACCACTGTGCCGTGGCACACTTGTGTGCCGTGAGATACAGTCTGGTGTGCCGTGGGAGATGATGTAATTTCACCTATTTGGGTTAAAAATATTTTTTGCAAACCAGTAATTATAGTCTGCAAATGATGTGTTGTTGTTGAGTGTCGGTGCTGTATAGAGCTCGGCAGAGTAACCGTGTAATACTCTTCCATATCAGTAGGTGGCAGCCGGTAGCTAATTGCTTTGTAGATGTCGGAAACAGCGGGAGGCAGTGTGCAGGTAAAAAGGTGTCTAATGCTGAAAACAAAAATAAACAAAAGGTGAGTGCCCCTAAGAAAAGGCATTGAAGCTTAGGGAAGGCTATGCAGAACCAAACTAAAACTGAACTGGCTACAAAGTAAACAAAAACAGAATGCTGGACGACAGCAAAGACTTACTGCGGAGCAAAGACGGCGTCCACAATGTACATCCGAACATGACATGACAATCAACAATGTCCCCACAAAGAAGGATGAAAACAACTGAAATCTTCTTGACTGCTAAAACAAAGTAGATGCGGGAAATATCGCTCAAAGGAAGACACTGCTACAGGAAAATACCCCAAAAAAAGAAAAAGCCACCAAAATAGGAGCGCAAGACAAGAAGTAAAACACTACACACAGGAAAACAGCAAAAAACTCAAAATAAGTCAGGGTGTGATGTGACAGGTAGTGACAGTACACCTACTTTGAGACAAGAGCTATAGTGATGCATGCTTGGTTATGCTTTAAAGTCATATCCAACAATTACGACTTTTTACTGTCAACTGAGTTTCGTTTTTTTAATGATTTCTGCTGCTGGTGTGCCAACGGATTTTTTCAACGCAAAAAATGTGCCTTGGCTCCAAAAAGGTTGAAAAACACTGATATAACAAGCAGCTGTCTGCAATAAAGGTTGGAACCTTATACCTAATGGACTGTAGCCTTGGCTTTTTCTGCTATCGTGCCTGGGAGTCACTAAAGATCGGAAGCACGCACACAAACACAGGACACACACGCAGAAAGACACACAAAGTTAGTTCATGAGTCAATCAGTGAGTCAGTTCCTGAGTCAGTCATGGATCCTGACAGTACCTGGCAGGGTACCAGGCTGCTGACTGACAGGTGCTGTGAGCTGCAGACGGGTTGGGAAGGCAGCCAGCAGAGTTGCGTGTAAAGAGTTTATTTGGACAAGAGAGTGAATGTGTGTGTGTGTGTGTGTGTGTGTGTGTGTGTGTGTGTGTGTGTGTGTGTGTGTGTGTGTGTGTGTGTGTGTGTGTTTGTTTGTTTATGTGTGTGTTAGTGGTGGTGGGGGTCTGTTCAAAGTGGTTTTGTTGAGCCCAGAGGGATCATTTGTGCCACAGAGAGGGAAGAAGTCTCACTCACACTACAAAAACTGAAATCTAAGTAAGATGAAATATCTCAAATAAGGGTGATATTTGCTTATTTTCTGTCTGATAAGATCATTCTTCTCACTAAGCAGATTTTATGTTAGAGTGTTTTACTTGTTTTAAGTGTTTTGGTCCTAAATGATCTCAGTAAAATATTCCAGCTTGTTGCTGAGATTTGATGACCTATATTGAGTGAAACATGCTCGAAACTATTTTTGTCCAAATGTCCAAAACACACCCAGCAATGGTGCACAGGAAGGCGGGGAAGAAGAGGGGGAAAAGGCGGCCAAAATGGTCAAAAGTCCCAATTGTGTCCAAAATACCTCCCTGGGTTCCAGTTCTACGAGTCCCGCCGCCGGCCGCACAAGTCCCGGGATGCCCAAAATGTCCATAGCACACCCAGCCGAGTCCCACGGGGAGGGGGGATAAAAGTTGGAAAAGTCGGCAAAAGTCCCAAAAATGTTAAAAAATACCTACCCAGGTTCGAGTCCCACATGGAGTGCCAGAAGTCTTAAGGTGTGATTTTTGAACATTTTACCGACTTTTCTCACTTTTCTCCCCGCCTTCCCGTGGGACTTTGCTGGGCGCGTTTTGGACATTGTGGGCATCCCGGCCGACTTGTGGGACTGGAACCTGGGTAGGTATTTTGAACATTTTTGGGACTTTTGCCGACTTTTCCAACTTTTATCCCCCTTCCCCGTGGGACTCGGCTGGGTGTGTTATGGACATTTTGGGCATCCCGGGACTTGCACGGCCATACATAAGACTTTGTTAGAGTGTTTTACTTGTTTTAAGGGTTTTGGTCCTAAATGATCTCAGTAAGATATTCCAGCTTGTTGCTGAGATTTGATGACCTATATTGAGTGAAACATGCTTGAAACTATTTTTGTCCAAATGTCCAAAACACACCCAGCAATGGTGCACAGGAAGGCGGGGAAGAAGAGGGGAAAAGGCAGCCAAAATGGTCAAAAGTCCCAATTGTGTCCAAAATACCTCCCTGGGTTCCAGTTCCACGTGTCCCGCCGCCGGCCGCACAAGTCCCGGGATGCCCAAAATGTCCATAACACACCCAGCCGAGTCCCACGGGGAGGGGGGATAAAAGTTGGAAAAGTCGGCAAAAGTCCCAAAAATGTTAAAAAATACCTACCCAGGTTCGAGTCCCACATGGAGTGCCAGAAGTCTTAAGGTGTGATTTTTTAACTTTTTACCGACTTTTCTCACTTTTCTCCCCGCCTTCCCGTGGGACTTTGCTGGGCGCGTTTTGGACATTGTGGGCATCCCGGCCGACTTGTGGGACTGGAACCTGGGTAGGTATTTTGAACATTTTTGGGACTTTTGCCGACTTTTCCAACTTTTATCCCCCCTCCCCGTGGGACTCGGCTGGGTGTGTTATGGACATTTTGGGCATCCCGGGACTTGCACGGCCATACATAAGACTTTGTTAGAGTGTTTTACTTGTTTTAAGGGTTTTGGTCCTAAATGATCTCAGTAAGATATTCCAGCTTGTTGCTGAGATTTGATGACCTATATTGAGTGAAACATGCTTGAAACTATTTTTGTCCAAATGTCCAAAACACACCCAGCAATGGTGCACAGGAAGGCGGGGAAGAAGAGGGGAAAAGGCGGCCAAAATGGTCAAAAGTCCCAATTGTGTCCAAAATACCTCCCTGGGTTCCAGTTCTACGAGTCCCGCCGCCGGACGCACAAGTCCCGGGATGCCCAAAATGTCCATAGCACACCCAGCCGAGTCCCACGGGGAGGGGGGATAAAAGTTGGAAAAGTCGGCAAAAGTCCCAAAAATGTTCAAAACACCTACCCAGGTTCGAGTCCCACATGGAGTGCCAGAAGTCTTAAGGTGTGATTTTTGAACATTTTACCGACTTTTCTCACTTTTCTCCCCGCCTTCCCGTGGGACTTTGCTGGGCGCGTTTTGGACATTGTGGGCATCCCGGCCGACTTGTGGGACTGGAACCTGGGTAGGTATTTTGAACATTTTTGGGACTTTTGCCGACTTTTCCAACTTTTATCCCCCTTCCCCGTGGGACTCGGCTGGGTGTGTTATGGACATTTTGGGCATCCCGGGACTTGCACGGCCATACATAAGACTTTGTTAGAGTGTTTTACTTGTTTTAAGGGTTTTGGTCCTAAATGATCTCAGTAAGATATTCCAGCTTGTTGCTGAGATTTGATGACCTATATTGAGTGAAACATGCTTGAAACTATTTTTGTCCAAATGTCCAAAACACACCCAGCAATGGTGCACAGGAAGGCGGGGAAGAAGAGGGGAAAAGGCGGCCAAAATGGTCAAAAGTCCCAATTGTGTCCAAAATACCTCCCTGGGTTCCAGTTCTACGAGTCCCGCCGCCGGACGCACAAGTCCCGGGATGCCCAAAATGTCCATAGCACACCCAGCCGAGTCCCACGGGGAGGGGGGATAAAAGTCGGAAAAAGTCCCAAAAATGTTCAAAATACCTACCCAGGTTCGAGTCCCACATGGAGTGCCACAAGTCTTAAGGTGTGATTTTTGAACATTTTACCGACTTTTCTCACTTTTCTCCCCGCCTTCCCGTGGGACTTTGCTGGGCGCGTTTTGGACATTGTGGGCATCCCGGCCGACTTGTGGGACTGGAACCTGGGTAGGTATTTTGAACATTTTTGGGACTTTTGCCGACTTTTCCAACTTTTATCCCCCTTCTCCGTGGGACTCGGCTGGGTGTGTTATGGACATTTTGGGCATCCCGGGACTTGCACGGCCATACATAAGACTTTGTTAGAGTGTTTTACTTGTTTTAAGGGTTTTGGTCCTAAATGATCTCAGTAAGATATTCCAGCTTGTTGCTGAGATTTGATGACCTATATTGAGTAAAACATGCTTGAAACTAGAATATCAAGTGTTGCAAAGCTGTGTCATCAACACTCACAAGTATAAAACTACTTTTTTAAAGTAATCATTTCTTATTTCAAGCATGAAAAAAAAAATCATGACTTTGACACAATTGTGTCTCATAATTAAAACAGATGACAGCCAAATGGACTTTGCTGTTTTATTTTCAATGAAACAATAGAAAATAGGTACTCATATAGTAGTACAGTTGGCACAGTACAGTAAACTGACAGTTAATATTTAAACATTTAACATGTGACATTTGTAACAATTTTGAACAGAAATAGTTCATGCACATTCAGATGAATTCTTCAAAATTACAATTAATTTTTTTAATGTATATATAATATATATATGCGCACTAATTGACTGAAAGGGCACGCACTTGGCACGATGATGTCATGTTATCGATGGAAAAATGCATATTTAGACAATATGATTTGCCTGAGCGGCTAGGAGGCCCCGAGAGTAACAAGCGCTTGCCTTGTTGCCTTTCCATTAAGAACAATAAATTAGTTTTTAGTATAAGTTTGCTGGTTTCATTATGTCAAGATAATGGCACTAGCATTTACTTCATTTAAGAATATTTTTCAACATATTGAGCAAAAAGGTATTTTTTTTCTACCAAGAAAAGTGCACTTGTTATTAGTGAGAATATACTTATTTTAAGGTATTTTTGGGTTCATTGAGGTTTGCTGATTTTACTTGTTTCGGAAAGTCTTGGCAAGCCAGATTTTCTTGTTCTATTGGCAGATAATTTTGCTCAGTTCAAATAAAATACCCCTTATTTTTGTATTTTTTTCCCTTGTTTTTGAACACTGACTTTTTGCAGTGCAGAGAGGGAAGAAGTCTCACTCATGTTGGAATTCAGGAAAAAAAAAGTGTAGCCTGGACACATATACAGTTTGGTCAAAAGTTGACATACTACACCAGGGTAGTTTTTTTTAGTGTTTTTTAAGTACCCTATTTTCCGGACCAAAGGGCGCACCGCAAACTCCACACTTTCTGTATGGAGTTTGCATGTTCTCCCCGTGACTGCGTGGGTTCCCTCCGGGTACTCCGGCTTCCTCCCACCTCCAAAGACATGCACCAGGGGATTGGTCCCTCCCACCTTTAAAGACATGCACCTGGGGATAGGCCCCTCCCACCTCCAAAGACATGCACCTGGGGATAGGTTGATTGGCAACACTAAATTGGCCCTAGTGTGTGGATGTGAGTGTGAATGTTGTCTGTCTATCTGTTGGCCCTGTGATGAGGTGGCGACTTGTCCAGGGTGTACCCCGCCTTACGCCTGAATGTAGCTGAGATACACTGCAAAAAGTCAGTGTTCAAAAACAAGAAAAAAAAAAATTCAAAAATGAGGGGTATTTTATTTGAACTAAGCAAAATTATCTGCCAATAGAACAAGAAAATTTGTCTAGTCAAGACTTTCCAAAACAAGTAAAATTAGCTAACCTCAATGAACCCAAAAATACCTTAAAATAGGTATATTCTCACTAATTACTGTACTACTATATGAGTACGTATTTTCTATTGTTTCATTGAAAATAAAACAACAAAGTCCATTTGGCTGTCATCTGTTTTAATTATGAGACACAATTGTGTCAAAGTCATGATTTTTTTTTTTTTACATGCTTGAAATAAGAAATGATTACTTTAAAAAAGTAGTTTTATACTTGTGAGTGTTGATGACACAGCTTTGCAACAGTTGATATTCTAGTTTCATTCATGTTTTACTCAATATAGGTCATCAAATCTTAGCAACAAGCTGTAATATCTTACTGAGATCATTTAGGACCAAAACCCTTAAAACAAGTAAAACACTCTAACATAAAATCTGCTTAGTGAGAAGAATTATCTTATCAGACAGAAAATAAGCAAATATCACCCTTATTTGACATATTTCTTCTTACTTAGATTTCACTTTTTGCAGTGTGGGCACTTGACCAGTCTGGCACGGTCAGGATTCCTGCTGGTTGGTAGGGTTTTAAATATTTATTTTATGCCATCACCACCATTTTACGCACTTTTATTTAAAATGTTTATTGGACATTTTTTATGTTGATATTCTGACTAAAAAAACCTACCACTGAAACTATGGATATTTATGCCTTTGTTAGGGAGTACACTTACAAAATCAACAGACCCAGTAATTGTTTCCCTCAGTGTATATCAGATGTGTTGCTGCTATCCTATCACTGTGTGTGTGTGTGTGTGTGTGTGTGTGTGTGTGTGTGTGTGTGTGTGTGTGTGTGTGTGTGTGTGTGTGTGTGTGTGTGTGTGTGTGTGCGTGTGTGTGTGCGTGTGCGTGTGCATGCACACTGCTGAACGGTTTATATCTTTTCCTCCACCGGCCTCCTTCCTTACTCAGGATGCTGGGGGTTGAAAGTTCGCACGCGAGGCTTTGTTGGTGTATGTGTGTGCGTGCATACACTGTTTGTCTTTAGGAAAGAGGAGAAGTAAACAGCAACTTTATAACAAATACTGTGAGCCTCATTTTCATCAATTTTTTTCTAAATAATTAGAGCACCTTTCTGATCTTCAGTGTTTCGTAAACATTTATATATATATATATATATATATATATATATATATATATATATATATATATATATATATATATATATATATATATATATATATACACACACACATATATTATATATATATATATATATATATATATATGACATATATGTGTGTGTGTGTATATATATGTATGTATGTGTATGTATGTGTATGTATATATATATATATATATATATATATATATATATATATATATATATATATATGTATATGTGTGTATGTATATGTATATATATATATATATATATATATATATATATATATATATATATATATATATATATATATATATATATGTGTAGCTCCTTTCGGTACACGGCAACACAGGAAAGTTATTTTTTGTAAAACGGGCGTTTATTGACTCCTCCTTCTTGCTGTACACACCATCCACGCCGACACGCCAACACGCCGTGAGAACTTACAAAATACAGTACAATACATCAGACTTTGATTTCACATCAATAAACACTCAGAAAGAAATTAAATTACAAAAATACAATACCTCGTTGGCTGCTTGTAACGAAAAGAGGTTCACTTGCTTGAAGTTTTGCACAAATCATCGAATACACTTAAATCTTTTGAGGAGCTGAAGACAACGTGCTCAAGCTCCCCTCTTGCCTGTTCTGCCTTATTTACTGTCCGTGGGGTCGCAACATCACAACAATCGTTCCGCTTTGCAACACAATTAACACAATACATTTACATTTTGCTCAGGAGATTTTACAATCACACATTTTCTAATAATATTTTATAACTCTGCATCATTAACTTATTTATTAATATTTATTTATTTATGACACATATTTAAAGCATGCAAACTCAGCAACAGCTACAATATGTGTACATTTGTATATATATATATATATGTGTATATATATGTATATATATGTGTATTAGGGATGTCCCGATCCAGGTTTTTGCACTTCTGAACCGATACCAATATTGTTTTTGCATTTCCGATCCGATACCGATACTGACCGATACCGATACTGGCCTATCCGAGCATGTATTAAAGTTTAAAGTTATTTAGCCTACTTAGTTGTCAGAATCATGTTGAAAAGGGTTTTAGTACTCTTGATAACAACTAGCCAGCTGAATTAGGGGAGTTTGAATAATACACAATGGTTGGTAACAAGAAACTGACCTGTTTATTCAAGGATAAACACAAAATAGACAAAATTATACATGACAAACAGAAATGGCATCATTGTAACTAGGGCTGGGCGATATGGCCTTTTTTTAATATTGCGATATTTTAAGGCCATATTGCGATACACGATATATATCTCGATATTTTGCCTTCGCCTTGAATGAACACTTGATGCATATAATCACAGCAGTATGATGATTCTATGTGTTTTGATTGATTGATTGAGACTTTTATTAGTAGGTTGCACGGTGAAGTACATATTCCGTACAATTGACCACTAAATGGTAACACCCCAATAAGTTTTTCAACTTGTTTAAGTCGGGGTCCACTTAAATTGATTCATGATACAGATATATACTATCAGATATATACTATCATCATAATACAGTCATCACACAAGATAATCACATTGAATTAATTACATTATTTATAATCCAGGGTGTGTAGGGGGGCGCCGGATGTAAGTGTCAAAAAGACAGCCAAAAGAGTTTGATATGAGAATAAATCTAAAGTTAAAATATAGGGTAGAAATGCACCCATTTGCAGGAAATGTAGTCTTGATTTTCAAAATTTTCTTTCAAGGCTTGCATGTCTACATTAAATCATTCTTCTTCATACTGCATTAATATATGCTACTTTTAAACTTTCATGCAGAGAAGGAAATGTGTATATATATATATGTGTATAAAAATGTGTATATATATATGTGTATATATATGTGTGTATATATATATATATATATATATATATATATATATATATATATATATATATATATATATATATATATATATATATAGTGTACAGATAAATATATTGCACTTTTGCATATGCATCCTACAGCGTAGGACTACAATGGCAGACTCACGTAAAGCACTTTAGGTAAATTTCTACCATAAGGACAATCCGCTGACTTCTCAAGTCAGAAAAAATCCTAGGACAGAGCAAATTCCAAAAGGCTCTCAGAGAAGAAATATGAAGGTAATTAATATTGTTTTATAAGTATTTCTGCAATGCCACCATTGTGTGATTTTACATTTTTGGAACTTATGCAGATCCCAAATGCACACCATCAGACACAAATAGGTAAGGAACGTTGGTTTTGCATAGTTGGGCCCCTTTAAAGTTGAGGTGTTATGCCAATTCTTCCACCCACACTCATTGAAGCATGCATTTACAACTTAGCTTTGTGCCCCAGACCACTTGGACGACAGTGTCATGGCCTTACTATTAGGACTGCAATGAGAGTAGAAATAGATGACAAGAATTTTCTGTTTTCGCCCTTCATGCCCGAACATGCCCAGTGAGGAGCATGAGAAAGAAAGATCTCACAGCCAAGAATGAAAGGGAGAAAAAGAGTGTTGCTCCTATACTCCAAAGGGGTCGAAGAACAATCGATGCATTCAGCTCTTGGGTTTCAGATAAAGAAAGCGCAATATGTTGGGAAATGCCCAGATACAGTGAGGGCTGATACTGTTAGCTGACATGTATTTTTAATGTTTCCCATACATGCATTTATTTGCAGTGGACCACATGTTAACTCTGCTATTTAACATACACTACATTGCCACAAGTATTTGGCCACCTGGCTTTACTCACATATCAATCAATGTTTATTTATATAGTCCTAAATCACAAGTGTGTCAAAGAGCTGCACAAGCCACAACAACAACCTCGGTTCAGAGCCCACATAAGGGCAAGGAAAAACTGACAACCCAGTGGGATGTCAATGAGAATGACTATGAGAAACCTTGGAGAGGACCGCAGATGTGGGTGAACCCCCACTCTATGGGAGACCGGATACAATGAACGTCGAGTGGGTCGAGCATAATATTGTGAAAGTCCAGTTCATAGTGGATCTAACATAATAGTGAAAGTCCAGTCCATAGTGGATCTAACATAATATTGTGAAAGTCCAGTTCATAGTGGATCTAACATAATAGTGAGAGTCCAGTCCATAGTGGGTCTAGCATAATATTGTGAAAGTTCAGTCCATAGTGGGTCTAGCATAATATTGTGAAAGTCCAGTCCATAGTGGATCTAACATATTAGTGAAAGTCCAGTCCATAGTGGATCTAACATAATAGTGAGAGTCCAGTCCATAGTGGATCCAACATAATAGAGAGAGTCCAGTCCATAGTGGGGCCAGCAGAAGACCATCTCGAGCTGAGACGGGTCAGCAGCGCAGAAATGTCCCCAACTGATGCACAGGCGAGCGGTCCACCCCGGGTCCCAACTCTGGACAGCCAGCACTTCATTCATGGCCATGGGACCTGTGCCCCCCACCTGCCCCCTCCACAAGGGAGAGGGGGGAAGAGGAGAAAAGAAAAGAAACGGCAGATCAACTGGTCTAAAAGGGGGGTCTATTTAAAGGATAGAGTATACAAATGAGTTTTAAGATGGGACTTAAATGCTTCTACTGAGGTAGCATCTCTAACTGTTACCGGGAGGGCGTTCCAGAGTACTGGAGCCCCAATGGAGCCCGCAGACTTTTTCTGGGCTCTGGGAATCACTAAAAAGCCGGAGTTCTTTGAACGCAGATTTCTTGCCGAGACATATGGTACAATACAATCGGCAAGATAGGATGGAGCCATACTTGCCAACCCTCCTGGATTTTCCGGGAGACTCCCGAAATTCAGCGCCTCTCCCGAAAACCTCCCGGGACAAATTTTCTCCCGAAAATCTCCCGAAATTCAGGCGGACCTGAGTGACGTGTCGACAGCCTGTTTTTATGTCCGCTTTCCCACAATATAAACAGCGTGCCTGCCCAATGACGTTATAACTGTAGAATGATGGAGGGCGAGTTCTTGGTTTCTTATGTGGGTTTATTGTTAGGCAGTTTCATTAACGTCCTCCCCAGCGCGGTAACAACACACAACAACAGCAGTCACGTTTTCGTCTACTGTAAAGCAGTTTGTCTGCTGTAAACAGCAATGTTGTGACACTCTTAAACAGGACAATACTGCCATCTACTGTACATGCATATGTGACAATAACATCTAGGGCTTTTAGAGAGTGCAGTGCACAACTGCGCACACAACAAGGAGACGAAGCAGAATGCATCATCAGAGAGGGTGTTCAGCATGGTTAGAAAAATAGTGACAGAGAATAGAACGAGGATGGACAATTCAACCCTTAACTCAACAATGAGTAGATGAGTGTTATATGTGTGTATAAGTGTAAATAAATGAACACTGAAATTCAAGTATTTCTTTTATATATATATATATATATATATATATATATATATATATATATATATATATATATATATATATATATATATATATATATATATATATATAATAAAATAAATAAATATATATATATATATCTATACATATATATATAGCTAGAATTCACTGAAAGTCAAGTATTTCTTATATATATATATATATATATATATATATATATATATATATATATATATATATATATATATATATATATATATAAATATGTATATATATACGTATGTATATATATGTATATATATATATATATATATATATATATATATATATATATATATATATATATATATATATACGTATATGAAATACTTGACTTGGTGAATTCTAGCTGTAAATATACTCCTCCCCTCTTAACCACAATCCCCAACCACGCCCACGCCCCCGCCCCAGCCCCACCCACCAACCACGCCCCCTCCCACCTCCCGAAATCGGAGGTCTCAAGGTTGGCAAGTATGGATGGAGCTAGACCGTGTAGTATTTTATACGTAAGTAGTAAAACCTTAAAGTCACATCTTAAGTGCACAGGAAGCCAGTGCAGGTGAGCCTATGAAACATGAACTTAAAGTGCCATCCCATGGAATTGTCCAAAATGTTTTGGTATCCTGGATCATTCAAAGTTCCTTTCACTGGAACTAAGGGGCTAAGCCCAACTCCTGAAAAACAACCACACACCATAATTCCTCCTCCACCAAATTTCACACTCTGCACAATGCAGTCCGAAATGTAGCGTTCTCCTGGCAACCTCCAAACCCAGACTCATCCATCACATTGCCAGATGGAAAAGCGTGATTCATCACTCCAGAGAAGGCGTCTCCACTGCTCTAGAGTCCAGTGGCGACGTGCTTTACACCATTGCATTCCACGCTTTGCATTGATGTATGGCTTAGATGCAGCTGCTCGGCCATGGAAACCCATTCCATGAAGCTCGGGTTATCGACCTAAGCGGGTCAGAGTTAGAGGGGTTCATCGCCAGCACACACAATCAGACGTGACAGGAAATGGTTGTAAAACCAATGTACATTACCATACTGATGATTCCGTTCAGCGCAACAAGAAATGAAGCAGCTCAAGTGAGTTGGTCTGTGGCCTTCATCCACCACACGGTACTTGTCTTTCAAAAATAGTTGCATACCCACTACAGCTTGTTCAGGCCAATGGGTAATTTTGTGGTTATGTCTGTAATCTGCATTTAGCCCAGAGTCGGAAGAAGCTAAGATGGACTCCGTTAGGGGTGGGTGATACTGCAAATGTTGATACCAATAATTATAATAATAATGGAGTAGATTTATATAGCGCCTTTCTGGACACTCAAAACGCTTTACCCTGAGAACTGAGAACCCATCATTCATTCAGTCCACATTAACAGTGGTAAGCTACATCTGTAGTCCCACAGCTGCCCTGGGGTCAATTGACAGAAACGTGGCTGCCAATTTGCTCCAACCACCACCAAACATTCCTTCACATTCATACACCAGCGTCAACGGGAACAAGATACTGATCCTTTTTACTTGTTTCTGAAATTTTGCCTGTAATATGTTATACAAACTTAAAAAACGAACCTATTTGTGAACAATTTAACAATCCTGATTATAATCAAAACAAATGTTCCAATGCCAACAAAGTACCACCAATATTCTCTTTTATTACATATGCAAATACAGTCAATAGTGCAAATAACTACACAAAAGCATTATGTTGTTAGCGGCAACTAACGATTATTTTTCAGAAGTTTTGGAAAATCATCAAATCTTTGTCCGCCTAGTATACTTGTTGATGGTGTCAGAGTAAGTGACAGAAGAGAAATGGGTAGTCATTTTAATAATCATTTTATTTCCTCTGGTTTTCTCTACAATTCTGACAACTCTACTGAAGCTCCGCTAACCGTTGAAAATACCCAGGTTTTTAACTTTACGCCCTTTACCACAACAGAGGTCACGAGGGCTCTAAAACAACTTAAACCTAGAAAGCCAGCTGGCTCAGATAAGTTGGAGCCGCTCTTTTTAAAGTTAGCAGCTGAAATTATAGCTGAACCACTGACTCACATTTTTAACCTTACTCTAATTTCAAATGAAATCCCTTTGGATTGGAAATCTGCCCTTGTAATCCCCCTATTAAAAGGAGGTGACCCTAGTAATCTAAATAATTACAGACCGATCTCTAAACTCTCTGTTCTGGCAAAAGTGCTTGAATCCCTTATCAGTGAACAGATAAAAGACTTTTTGGACACCAATTTTATTCTGTCACCATTTCAGTCAGGTTTTCGTAGAAATCACAGTACTGTTACTGCTGCTATGAAGTTTATAAATGATGTAACTGAAGCTCTTGACAAGAAGCAGTGCTGTCTGTCCCTCTTTATTGACTTTTCAAAGGCATTTGATACTGTTGATCATGTCATTTTAATCAAACGTCTTTCAGCTATTGGTTTTTCTCAGCAAGCAGTTGGATGGTTTGCAAATGACCTCACAAGTAGAACTCAGGCTGTTCAGATAGAAGGTTCCTCCTCGGACGTACTGCAAGTGAAAAAGGGTGTCCCTCAAGGTTCTGTGTTGGGCCCCTTATTATTCACTATTTACATAAATAATCTTGGACAGAATATTCCGAACTCAACTTTCCATTTCTATGCTGATGATACTGTCATATACTGCACAGCACCCACTCTTGCTGAGGCTTTTAAATATCTACAACATGCATTTGACAGAGTACAAGAACAACTTTGCTATCTTCAACTGGTTTTAAATGCAGAGAAAACAAAGTGTATGCTCTTTACCACATCAAAAACTGTAAGATCATCACTGTGTGAGAACATTTTCACAAGAAATGGGCAACAAATTATGTTAGTATCTGCTTTTAAATATTTAGGATTTTTAATTGATGACCACTTGAGTTTTAAGGAGCACATTCAGTATGTTGTAAAAAAACTGAAACTTTTACTGGGATTTTATTATATAAACAAGTCTTGCTTTTCTTTTACTGTGAAACAGAAATTGGTGGAAACAACCTTTTTACCTGTTATTGACTATGGAGATGTGTTGTACATGAATGCTACTGCTGCTTGTCTCCACAAGCTGGATAGTGTGTACCACGGGGCACTGAGATTCATCACCAACTGCGCTCCCCTTACTCACCATTGTGTGTTATACTCAATGGTTAACTGGACATCTTTATGTGCTCGATGCCTCAATCTATGTTTTCATCTACAAAACCATTCTGGGTATCACTCCATCTTATCTGTCTTGTCTTTTAACAAAGAAACAAGGAAGTCACAATCTTCGTTCAATGAATGTTCTGCAATTTGTCGTCCCCAACGTAAGAACTGAACTGGGCAAGAAAGCATTTAGGTTTTCAGCACCGAAGGCTTGGAATAACCTACAATCGAACATTAAACTTCAAACCCTAGTTACGTTGAATGAGTTTAAAGCTTCTGTGAAAGGATTGCAGTCTACCTTGTCTGTATGCACATGTGTCATGTGAGCAAGTTTTAATGTTGTAAATGTGATGTTTTATGTATTTGTTTACTGTTTTTAATGTAACCTTGCTGCTGCCCTCTTGGCCAGGTCTCCCTTGGAAAAGAGATCTTTGATCTCAATGGGATTTTACCTGGTTAAATAAAGGCTAATAAATAAATAATTTTGATGGACGATTAGTCAACGATTTTCTTAACGATTAGTCGACTTCTAAATGCAGCTTAAGTTAGTTGGCAAGCCCTGCTCTGCACAGTGAAACTAACCTAAAACCATTCTTTATCTCTTCACATGACAGCCACCCTCAAAAATGGGCCGACTAGGTCAAGCTGGCACAGCCATCCCAGCCTCATGGTGGAGGAAGAAGTCCAGAGCACATCCACACCGACCACCGCCCTGGTGACTTCCATTGATGGGATTCGCTTCTCAGAGGGAGACCTGCTCCTCCAGGTGAGGTCTGATGGATCCTCTACGTCAAACTTATTTCCATTGAGGGCCACGTCGCAATTATGGCTGCCCTAAAAGGGCCGTTTGTAAGAGTGAATATAGATGAATACGAAAGATTTGCCTCATGATATTACCTAATGGCCTATGCATTTGATTATTATATGTATTTTTTTTTACATACACTGTTAAAAAAAAAATATATATCTAAGGCTGGGCGATATGACTAAAAAATGTATCACGATATAAGTGTTTCATATCAGTCGATGTCGATAATTATTGATAATAAAAAAAAAAAAAACGATTCTAAATAAAGACCAGGAGAAAAAAGGCTGAATTTAAATACTTTTATTTTAAATATAACCTTTAACCTTTAGAACGAGGTCAGCATTATGAAAAACAGTCAAATAAATGAAAATACTGGTCGATGTGCAAATATTGACATTAAATAAATGCTTAATCCAACAAAATGTGCAAAGTATTGTAATTAAGAAATTAGTAGTGTACAACTCAGGCTTTAAAGCCATATTGGTAACAATATATGCAAATAAATAACAGTCACATTAAGCAAGCAGAAACAAGCATGTCTTACAGAATATTGCATACTTGCCAACCTTGAGACCTCCGATTTCGGGAGGTGGTGGGGTTGGCGTGGTCGGGGGGGGGGGGGGGGGGGGGGGTTAAGATATATATATATATATATAAGAAATACTTGACTTTCAGTGAATTCTAGCTATATATATATATATATATTTTTTTTTTATTACATATATATATATATATATATAAATATATATATATATATATATATATATATATATATATATATATATATATATATATCCATCCATCCATTTTCTACCGCTTATTCCCTTTGGGGTCGCGGGGGGCGCTGGAGCCTATCTCAGCTACAATCGGGCGGAAGGCGGGGTACATATATATATATATATATGTATACATATATATAAATAAATAAAAGAAATACTTGAATTTCAGTGTTCATTTATTTACACATATACACACACATAACACTCATTTACTCATTGTTGAGTTAAGGGTTGAATTGTCCATCCTTGTTCTATTCTCTGTCACTATTTCAGAACACACACATTATACAAATATACATTATAAAATCAATAAGAAAACGGGAGCTTTAATTTGGGAGTCTGAATTAGGATCAGAAGTTCCTATATAAACATTGCGCACTCACGTCGCCTTTTTGTATTGATTACTGCAGCTGTGCACTGGATTCATTCACAAATACAAACTACAACTCACAAACACTTTAGAGTTAGGCTCCACCATCAGAATGTGTACTTAAACTTATAAAGATCACATGGATATTATTCAGTGAGTTGATTCACCAAAACTAACCTGCTATACAGGAGGAAAAAGCACACAGGACGTTTCAATTGTTCACAGACTGGTCGCTCTCATCAGAATGACAAGACACTTCCGGTCTGCAGGTGATAGCGTTCAATTTGGAAGAAACGCCTTACTGCCCCCTACTGACCAATGTGAATACTGATAAATGTGTAATGACAGCTCCAAAAACGAATTCAAACCACAAAATAAAATAAATAAATCAACACAAAAATGTGACACATTATGGGTGGGTCACATATGCATGTATAGTAGATGGCAGTATTGTCCTGTTTAAAAGTGTCACAACATTGCTGTTTACGGCAGACGAACTGCTTTACGGGGGACGAAAACTTGACTGCTGTTGTTGTGTGTTGTTACCGCCCTGGGAGGACGTTAATGAAACTGCCTAACAATAAACACACATAAGAAACCAAGAACTCGCCCTCGATCATTAACTGTTTATATGGTGGGAAAGCGGACGTGAGAACAGGCTGTCAACACGTCACTCAAGTCCGCATGGAGCTGGAGGGGGCGTGGCCTCCAGCTCCGCCTGAATTTCGGGAGATTTTCGGGAGAAAATTTGTCCCGGGAGGTTTTCGGGAGAGGCGCTGAATTTCGGGAGTCTCCCGGAAAATCCGGGAGGGTTGGCAAGTATGGAATATTGTAAACATCGGAATAAACTTGCGTCTGAACATCTGTGACAAAACAAACCTGTTACCCTCTTCAGTCATTTATGAAAAAATCAAACCAACTTCAGCATACAAAAAAAATAACTCAAGCAACTACTCAACCATTGCTTCACTGGCTGCAACAACTCAAACTCTGCTTCACTGCAAGTTACTCAACAATTGCCTCACTGCAGATTTTGTGCAAGGAAGAAAAAGCTGATTGACCATCCCAGGTTTTAAGGCTGCCCTGGTACATGTCACAATATTACCCCCAGTACTAAAAATTATTTCAGAGGGGGTGCTGGTGGCTGGAATGCACAAGTATCTTTTGGCAAGCTGCGACATTCTGGGGAAACTTGCGCTCTTATACCTTCCACCACTCAAGGGGGTCAGACTCACTGTCGGCATCCAGGCATTTTAGGTAGCTTTCCAGCTCATTTTCCACTTTTTGCCTTTCAGTGAGAGGTGAGGCATCTTCTTCATCGTCTTGACTTTGTTTTTTGAAGAAACTACCTAATGATTTACGTTGTTTCTTCACACCCAGTGGGAGAGGTGTGGCAGCTTCTCCTTCTGCACCCTGGCCTGCTGTTCCATACCTGCCAACTACTCCGGTTTTCCCGTAATTAGTACGGTTTTCATCAACCTATTCCGGGTTACGGTTGCAGTGGTAAAAAATACGGTTTTTCATTAATTAAAATATTTTTTTTTTTTTTAAGTTTTATTCACGAAATCGCGTAACAACAATGACAATCGACACTGCTTCCCGTAACTTCCTATCGAGCCATTCCGAATGCCATGCGCGAGGCTACTTATAGCACCGCTGCCAAGCACGAGGCACCTGTTGCCATTGTTTCCAAACGAGCGAACGATCATGGAATCAGCCGGAGAAAAATCGCAAACGAGTCTTAAACCGAAAAGAAAACTGCAGTCATTCCGTGAAGAATATTCAAAAGCCTATCCGGGAATAATTATCCGTTCCAAAAAGGGTGAAAACTACGCGAATTGCACCTTGTGCAGACAAGATTTTTCGATCGGACACGGAGGAATTAGCGATGTAAAAAACCACGTTGGGACAAAAAAAACACAAGTCTAATGTCTAATTTCAACGTTTTTCGTTGCCCAAACAGATTCTTTGGATACATTTGGATTTTAGCCACAAAAAGGTAATGACACCAATGTTATCTATTGGAATTGTTTAATACTGTTATACTGTTAAAAGTGTTTATACTATTTATGCTTTCAAGTCCAAGTTGAAGAAATCTTGTTAAATGTTGACAGCATAACTACCAAAATACAGAAGTATGTCCTTAATATTTTTGCAGTGCTATTTCTGTTGAAAAGTTGAAATGATTACATTAGAGATGTGATGTGCCACTTTTCAAGTGTCTGATGGCTTAAATTAATTTTCATTAATTTTTCATATTTTGAATTCTTTTGAAAGGCTTACAAAAAAACTACATTTGAATTGTAATTCCATGCTATTGACAGGACTATTAATTTTAATGAAGTTAGCTTACCATGTTTACAGTATGATAATTGTGATAGAAATGTGAATTTTAGGCACAGAATATTTTTTACAATTGAACAAGGCAGTAGATTATACAAGCTTGGACAGAAAGTTAATAATGACACCAATTTTTTTTTTAATGGAATTGTTTAGTACTGTTTTACCATTTGTTTACTGTAAAAAGTGTTTATACTGTTTATACTTTCAATCAACAAATTGAAGTCTTGTGAAAGGTTGACAGGATAACTGGCATTAACTGTCAAAATAATTTCAAACTATTGAAGTTAGCTTACAGAATAAACATGTCAATCAACCCATATGATTTTTGCTGTAATATTTTTGTTTTGAAAAGTCACTGTGACTGATAGAAAAGTGATGGTTTTAGCAACATTTTAACCTGTCTGAATGCTAATAATCATTTTGCGTCGGGGGGGGCGAAGCCTGAACCCCCCACCAGGACTTTGTCCTGGACCTACCGGGGCCTGCAACCCCTGGACCCTGGCTACTAGGTTTTTCTGATTTCAAAAGTTGGCAGGTATGCTGTTCCCTCTGAAACCTCTGCCTCTGATTGGCCTGGGTTTTCATCCAACATTTCAGACACTGCTCTTTTTTTAATGGCCTCTTCCTTTTCCGGGCTGATGTACTGTGCTTTGAATCTGGGATCCACAAAGGCAGCCATGTTGAGGAGATCATCTGTTGCAGAGTCGGCATATTTTTCATCAAGATAGGTCGTTATCGTCGTCTTCGGGTCTTTTGTGAGTTGAGTGTCCTGGTCTTTTTCCTTCAGCAAATCTGTACGGAACAGGTGGAGCACTGGCTTGACATAGGAGACTGTCACGTATGACTCCCTTGAGAGGGAGTCTGTGAACTCCAGAAGAGGAGTTAAGGCCTCATGCAGTGACTCCAGAACACCAATGTCCTGCCATGTAGGGACCAGGTGCCTGTTGTTTTTGTCTGCAAACAAAACTTCAGTGATTGCCTTTTGTTGTTCGAGGACCCTTGCCACCATCTTCTGTCTTGATCCCCACCTGGTTGGTGACTCTGTGACCAGCTGGTGTTTAGGGAGATGGAGACGTTCCTGAGCTTTAAAAAGCTCCCTCTTTTTCTTCCAGGTGTAGGAGAAGGCAGAGACCACCTTCTTACACACTCCAACAGCCCTTTTCACTCTTTTATCCTTCCCTGCCGCACCTGCAGAAATACAAAAGTAAATACAGTGTAAATTAAAGCTGCAAGCAGCGTTGGTCGGGCCCGCGTATTTGGCAGGTGCTAGTCCTAAGTGTCCCAATACTTTTGTCCAGTTTTAGTCCCAAGTGTCCCAATACTTTTGTCAAGTTGTAGTCCTAAGTGTCCCAATACGTTTGTCAAGTTGTAGTCCCAAGTGTCCCAATACTTTTGTCCAGTTTTCGGCCTAAGTGTCCCAATACTTTTGTCCAGTTTTCGGCCTAAGTGTCCCAATACTTTTGTCCGGTGGTAGTCATAAGTGTCCCAATACTTTTGTCTAGTGTACCTACCTTGTCTGCATTGTGTAGGCTGGTGCTTCCTGCTTTTAAGCAGCCATCTTAAAAAAACAGCAGCGCAGCAGCATCAGCGCAGCGGGTCTTTGAAGGGTCATAAAATCAAAACCAGAGCAGGTATTAAAACGCTGTTCTGTTATTTTATACACAAGGGTTTAATCTCTCTCCTGTGTTAGTTTGAAGCCGAAACGACAAACGCGCTCAGAGGAGATAGTTTTTGAAGGAAGGTGACCGGTTTTTACAAAAAATGTGTTTTGAAGGGGGAATAGCAAACTTCCTGTTGATTTTTGCTGAGGGTTGTCAGTTTATGAAATGTAGGTCTAAGTGAGCCCTACATATAGGTTTTTGTTTCATGTCTCTCCAACCTTCCCAGTGGGAGTTACAGGCAGTTTTGTCAGTTTTTTCATCCGAGGAGCAGTTTTTTGTGCGTTTCATTAAAAAATTGCGCTAGAGCACAATTTTGAGATTTGGGGTTAGGTTTTTTTATTAGATCACAATTTCTGCCAGTCCTGATGTGTGCGTTCAGTTTGGTGAGTTTTGAAGCATGTTAAGGGGGTCAAATTACAGCTCAAAGAGGCAAAAGTGACTGTTTTTAGTACTTTTTTGTCTTGAAGGGGGAATTGCCAACTTCCTGTTGATTTTTGCCCGAGAATGTACCATTATGAAATGTAGGTCTAAGTCAGACCTACATAGAGGTTTTTGTTTCATGTCTCTCCGACCTTCCTAGTGGGAGTTACAGGCAGTCTAGTTTTTTTTTTCTAGGGGGCGCTAGAGCGCAATTTTGAGTTTTGTGGTTCGGTTTTTTTTTTTAAAAAGGCAATTTTCGCAGGTCCTGATGTGTGGGTCAAATATGGTGAGTTTTGAAGCATGTTAAGTGGGTCAAATTACAGTTTAATGTGGCGGCGGAAGAATAAAGAATAAAGAATAAAACCTTACAAATTCAATAGGTCCTTATGTCCCATTGCATAAGGACTAAAACTGATTTTCAAGGTAAAATCAGATTTTCAAGGTAAAAGTTTATTTTCAAGGCAAAAACTGATCTTCAAGGCAAAAGTTGATTTTCAAGGTAAAAACTGATTTTCAAGTTAAAAGTTGATTATCAAGGCAAAAACTGATTTTCAAAGCAAAAGTTGATTTTCAAGGTAAAAACTGATTTTCAAAGCAAAAGTTGATTTTCAAGGTAAAAACTGATTTTCAAGGCAAAAACTGATTTTCAAGGTAAAAACTGATTTTCAAGGTAAAAACTGATTTTCAAAGCAAAAGTTGATTTTCAAGGTAAAAACTGATTTTCAAAGCAAAAGTTGATTTTCAAGGTAAAAACTGATTTTCAAGGTAAAAACTGATTTTAAAGGTAAAATCAGATTTTCAAGGTAAAAGTTTATTTTCAAGGCAAAAACTGATCTTCAAGGTAAAAGTTGATTTTTCAAGGCAAAAACTGATTTTCAAGGTAAAATCAGATTTTCAAGGTAAAATCAGATTTTCAAGGTAAAAGTTTATTTTCAAGGCAAAAACTGATCTTCAAGGTAAAAGTTGATTTTTCAAGGCAAAAACTGATTTTCATGGTAAAATCAGATTTTCAAGGTAAAAGTGTATTTTCAAGGCAAAAACTGATCTTCAAGGTAAAAGTTGATTTTCAAAGGAAAAACTGATTTTCAAGGTAAAAGTTGATTATCAAGGCAAAAACTGATTTTCAAGGTAAAAGTTGATTTTCAAGATAAAAACTGATTTTTAAAGTAAAAACTGATTGTCAAGGTAAAAGTTGATTATCAAGGCAAAAACTGATTTTCAAGGTAAAAGTTGATTATCAAGGTAAAAACTGATTTTCAAGGTAAAAACTGATTTAAGGTAAAAGTTGATTATCAAGGCAAAAACTGATTTTCAACGTAAAAACTGATTTTCAACGTAAAAGTTGATTTTCAAGGTAAAAGGTGATATTCAAGGCAAAAACTGATTTTCAAGGTAAAAACTGATTTTCAAGGTAAAAACTTATTTTCAAAGCAAAAGTTGATTTTCAAGGCAAAAACTGATTTTGAAGTTAAAAACGGATTTTCAAGGTAAAAACTGAATTTCAAGGTAAAAACTGAATTACAAGGTAAAAACTGAATTTCAAGGCAAAAAATTATTTTCAAGGCAAAAAATTATTTTCAAGGTAAAAACTGATTTTCAAAGCTAATGTTGAGCAAACTCATCCAAAAGATGGCGCCATAACACAAACAATAACAAACTTTTATCATGTTCTATTGGCTGATCAAGTCAACATAATCAACAGAGAATTCTACTCACCAATTGCTGAGTGCAAACGATGGCCAAAGCACTGCAGCCGTGTCCACTTGTTTAATGAAGTTGCCTTCACTATATTTGCCCCGCTGTCTGTGGTGATGCACACCATTTTTTCCTCAGCCAGACTCCAGGACAACAGTGCCTCCTTCAAGCCTTCTGCTATTATCTCCCCGGTGTGGTCTTCGGGGAAATACGCAGTTTCCAGGCATCGTGTTTTCAGAACCCAGTCATTGTCGATGAAATGAATTGTCAAGCTTAGGTATGGCTCGCATGAACGGCTTGACCACATGTCGGAGGTTGTCGCAAAGTGCTTTGCTAACTGTATCTCCTTTTTCACGGATTCGTATCGGACTTAAAAACTGATTTTCAAGGCAAAAACTGATTTTCAAGGCAAAAACTGATTTTCAAGGTAAAAACTGATTTTCAAGGTAAAAACTGATTTTCAAGGTAAAAACTGATTTTCAAAGCAAAAGTTGATTTTCAAGGTAAAAACTGATTTTCAAAGCAAAAGTTGATTTTCAAGGTAAAAACTGATTTTCAAGGCAAAAACTGATTTTCAAGGTAAAAACTGATTTTCAAGGCAAAAACTGTAAGGTAAAAACTGATTTTCAAAGCAAAAGTTGATTTTCAAGGTAAAAACTGATTTTCAAGGTAAAAACTGATTTTAAAGGTAAAATCAGATTTTCAAGGTAAACGTTTATTTTCAAGGCAAAAACTGATCTTCAAAGCAAAAGTTGATTTTCAAGGTAAAAACTAATTTTCAAGGTAAAAACTGATTTTAAAGGTAAAATCAGATTTTCAAGGTAAAAGTTTATTTTCAAGGCAAAAACTGATCTTCAAGGTAAAAGTTGATTTTTCAAGGCAAAAACTGATTTTCAAGGTAAAATCAGATTTTCAAGGTAAAAGTGTATTTTCAAGGCAAAAACTGATCTTCAAGGTAAAAGTTGATTTTCAAAGGAAAAACTGATTTTCAAGGTAAAAGTTGATTATCAAGGCAAAAACTGATTTTCAAGGTAAAAGTTGATTTTCAAGATAAAAACTGATTTTTAAAGTAAAAACTGATTGTCAAGGTAAAAGTTGATTATTTAAGGTAAAAACTGATTTTTAAAGTAAAAACTGATTTTCAAGGTAAAAGTTGATTATCAAGGTAAAAACTGATTTTCAAGGTAAAAACTGATTTTCAAGGTAAAAGTTGATTATCAAGGCAAAAACTGATTTTCAACGTAAAAACTGATTTTCAACGTAAAAGTTGATTTTCAAGGTAAAAGGTGATATTCAAGGTAAAAACTGATTTTCAAGGTAAAAGTTGATTTTCAAGGTAAAAGGTGATATTCAAGGCAAATACTGATTTTCAAGGTAAAAAACTGATTTTCAAGGTAAAAAACTGATTTTCAAGGTAAAAACTGATTTTCAAAGCAGAAGTTGATTTTCAAGGCAAAAACTGATTTTGAAGTTAAAAACGGATTTTCAAGGTAAAAACTGAATTACAAGGTAAAAACTGATTTTCAAGGCAAACAATTATTTTCAAGGCAAAAAATTATTTTCAAGGTAAAAACTGATTTTCAAAGCTAATGTTGAGCAAACTCATCCAAAAGATGGCGCCATATCACAAACAATAACAAACTTTTATCATGTTCTATTGGCTGATCAAGTCAACATAATCAACAGAGAATTCTACTCACCAATTGCTGAGTGCAAACGATGGCCAAAGCACTGCAGCCGTGTCCACTTGTTTAATGAAGTTGCCTTCACTATATTTGCCCCGCTGTCTGTGGTGATGCACACCATTTTTTCCTCAGCCAGACTCCAGGACAACAGTGCCTCCTTCAAGCCTTCTGCTATTATCTCCCCGGTGTGGTCTTCGGGGAAATACGCAGTTTCCAGGCATCGTGTTTTCAGAACCCAGTCATTGTCGATGAAAGGAATTGTCAAGCTTAGGTATGGCTCGCATGAACGGCTTGACCACATGTCGGAGGTTGTCGCAAAGTGCTTTGCTAACTGTATCTCCTTTTTCACGGATTCGTATCGGACTTAAAAAATCCAAAATACTGCCAAACTGGTGACGTGACGTTTTCTTTTTTTTCTAACAGATCTCAGTGAAATTATCGGACGTTCTATCGACACCATTTTCTATTGATATTGATCACATGTCTATCGCGATATATATTGTTATCGTTTTATTGCCCAGCCCTAGAATGTTGTCTATCTGTGTTGGCCCAGATATATAATATATCTAGATTTTACGATAAATTTGAAGCTCAGTCAGAATTTTACAATAAAATGTACAGTGTTCTTTTACAGCATATTACTGTATTGTTCATACATATTATAAATACACTTTGTACACAACATAAGCACTGTTCGATGAATACGTTGTGAAATGGGTTATTTACACAGAAACATTTAGTAAATGTTGAACAAAATACCTTAATTGTTTCCAAATGGCGTCTGTAACACGGCAGTAAAACGGCTGAACAAACAAAACAGAAGTCATCGTCATAGACCCACTAGCTGCGAAAGCTACCTTTCAAATCAGCTAAACAGACTCAATAACGCCACGCTGACGTCTTTGTGAATTTATATTATTGAAACCCTACAAAAATAATGTTATTGTAAGTTAGTAACAAAGACACTCGCAAACGTGCTAGCATTGTAGCTAATGCTAACAACGCTAGTTTCATTACATTACCAAAGGAAACATACAATTATGCATAAAAACACTCCGACAGACGTCACACATGAGACGGTTTAATAAATAAACTGATTTTCAAGGTAAAAACTGATTTTCAAGGCAAATACTGATTTTCAAGGCAAATACTGATTTTCAAGGTAAAAACTGATTTTCAAAGCAAAAGTTGATTTTCAAGGCAAAAACGGATTTTGAAGTTAAAAACTGATTTTCAAGGTAAAAACTGATTTTCAAGGTAAAAACTGATTTTCAAGGTAAAAACTGATTTTCAAGGTAAAAACTGATTTTCAAGGTAAAATCAGATTTTCAAGGTAAAATCAGATTTTCAAGGTAAAATCAGATTTTCAAGGTAAAAGTTGATTTTCAAGGCAAAAACTGATTTTCAAGGCAAAAACTGATTTTCAAGGTAAAAACTGATTTTCAAGGTAAAAGTTGATTATCAAGGCAAAAACTGATTTTTAAGGTAAAAGTTTATTTTCAAGGTAAAAGTTGATTTTCAAGGTAAAAGGTGATTTTCAAGGTAAAAACTGATTTTCAAGGTAAAAGTTGATTATCAAGTCAAAAACTGATTTTCAACGTAAAAGTTGATTTTCAAGGTAAAAGGTGATATTCAAGGCAAAAACTGATTTTCAAGGTAAAAACTGATTTTCAAGGTAAAAACTGATTTTCAAAGCAAAAGTTGATTTTCAAGGCAAAAACTGATTTTTAAAGTAAAAACTGATTGTCAAGGTAAAAGTTGATTATCAAGGCAAAAACTGATTTTCAAGGTGAAAGTTGATTTTCAAGGTAAAAACTGATTTTCAAGGTAAAAACTGATTTTCAAGGCAAAAACTGATTTTCAAGCCAAAAACTGATTTTCAAAGCAAAAGTTGATTTTCAAGCCAAAAACGGATTTTGAAGTTAAAAACTGATTTTCAGGGTAAAAACTGATTTTCAAGGTAAAATCAGATTTTCAAGGTAAAAGTTGATTTTCAAGGCAAAAACGGATTTTTAAGGTAAAAGTTGATTTTCAAGGTAAAAGTTGATTTTCAAGGTAAAAGGTGATTTTCAAGGTAAAAGGTGATATTCAAGGCAAAAACTGATTTTCAAGGTAAAAACTGATTTTCAAGGTAAAAACTGATTTTCAAAGCAAAAGTTGATTTTCAAGGCAAAAACTGATTTTTAAAGTAAAAACTGATTGTCAAGGTAAAAGTTGATTATCAAGGCAAAAACTGATTTTCAACGTAAAAGTTGATTTTCAAGGTAAAAGGTGATATTCAAGGCAAAAACTGATTTTCAAGGTAAAAACTGATTTTCAAAGCAAAAGTTGATTTTCAAGGCAAAAACGGATTTTGAAGTTAAAAACTGATTTTCAGGGTAAAAACTGATTTTCAAGGTAAAAACTGATTTTCAAGGTAAAATCAGATTTTCAAGGTAAAAGTTGATTTTCAAGGTAAAAACTGATTTTCAAGGCAAAAACTGATTTTCAAGGCAAAAATTGATTTTCAAGGCAAAAACTGATTTTCAAGGTAAAAACTGATTTTCAAGGTAAAAGTTGATTATCAAGGCAAAAACTGATTATCAAGGCAAAAACTGATTTTCAAGGTAAAAGTTGATTTTCAAGGTAAAAGGTGATTTTCAAGGTAAAAGTTGATTTTCAAGGTAAAAACTGATTTTCAAGGTAAAAGTTGATTATCAAGGCAAAAACTGATTTTCAACGTAAAAGTTGATTTTCAAGGTAAAAGGTGATATTCAAGGCAAAAACTGATTTTCAAGGTAAAAACTGATTTTCAAGGTTAAAACTGATTTTCAAAGCAAAAGTTGATTTTCAAGGCAAAAACTGATTTTGAAGTTAAAAACGGATTTTCAAGGTAAAAACTGAATTTCAAGGTAAAAACTGAATTACAAGGTAAAAACTGATTTTCAAGGCAAAAAATTATTTTCAAGGCAAAACATTATTTTCAAGGTAAAAACTGATTTTCAAAGCTAATGTTGAGCAAACTCATCCAAAAGATGGCGCCATATCACCAACAATAACAAACGTATTCAGTGTGTTTGCTTGTATTTTTAAACTATTTAAGTTATAGCCTGCAGTCAGCGAAAAAAACAACATAAATAAGCCACACTGTTTTATAAGCTGCAGGGTTCAAAGCCTAGGAAAAAAGTAGCTGCTTTTCATGACTATTTACATTGTAGATTATCACATCAAAACTATGAATGAACACATGTGGAGTTATGTACTTAACAAAAAAAAAGGTGAACTAACTGAAAACGTGTTTTACATTCTAGTTTCTTCAAAATAGCCACCCTTTGCTCTAATTAGTGCTTTGCACACTCTTGGCATTCTCTCGATGAGCTTTAAGCACACCTGCAAAGTGAAAACTATTTCAGGTGACTACCTCTTGAAGCTCATCCAGAGAATGCCAAGAGTGTGCGAAAAAGTAATCAGAGCAAAGGGTGGCTATTTTGAAGAAACTAGAATATAAAACTTGTTTTCAGTTATTTCACCTTTTTTGGTTAAGTTAATAACTCCTCATGTGTTCATTCATAGTTTTGATGTGACAATCTACAATATAAATACTGTATTTTTCGGAGTATAAGTCGCACCGGAGTATAAGTCGCACCTGCCGAAAATGCATAATAAAAAAGGAAAAAAACATATGAAAACTATGAAAAAAACTGCGACTTATAGTCCGAAAAATACGGTAGTTATGAAAATAAAGAAAACACATTGAATTATAAGGTGTGTCCAAACTTTTGGCCTGTACTATAAGTAAATAAACATTTACAAAATATTTCTATGTAAATAACTAATTTCACAGCGTCTATATTCTGCGGCTTATAGTCCAGTGCGGCTAATATATGCAAAATCGTATTTTTTTCTCAATTTTTGTGATTGCGGCTTATATACCGGTGCGCTCTATAGTCCGGAAAGTACAATATTTATATTAATTTCAACAACAAATGTTAGAAATGTATGATATAATATTTGTTACATTATTGGATAATAATGAAGCTTAAAAGATATGCAGTCGCATGAAATACGTGTATTTTTTTCTGTCAAAATGGAAAGAATGAATACTGTACATTGAGTAAGAAAAGATGAAGCACTTTATTAATGCGTATTATTTCCAGGCTTTCGCGGGCCATGTTAAATGATGTGGTGGTCTAATCAATTGTTTGGTGTATAGGCGCTGAATAGCTTTGTGTTGGTGGTGACCTCTGAAGGTTACGTCTTCTACACATCGCCCACAATCCAGGACTTTCTGGGTTTCCACCAGGTAAGAACAACCTCATGGAACAGAAGATCCTAATGCTCAATGTTTTTCACAACATCTAAAGGTCTACATCAAGGGTGCGCACACTTTTTCAGCATACGAGCAACTGTGTGGTGATCACAATAGGTATATAGAGAGAGAGCTATTCACCAAAAGACTTGTCCGCTTTTACCCAGAACCGGAAATACTACTCTCTTGGTGAATAGCTCTTTACACCTATTGTGATCACCACAAAGTGAGCAAAATTTGGAGTTCCAAGCCAGTTTCACATACTGTACCTGTCAGGTTCAAACACCGAACTATCTATTACACAAGACAAGAAGAAGGAATCAGGCAGAGACAGAGTTAAATTTTGCTAATGAGGAGAAACGTATTGGGCTGCACACTCAGTTACAGTTTCACCCGACGCTCTAAGGTACAGTCCCACGCGCTCCTCTATTTATTCGGGAGTTCCCTAGTTAACATCACTGAGGCTGCTTCTGAAGGGAGGGGTAATGCAAGCAGCCCCAGTAGAAACGATACAGGATTATTCAGAATGGAAATGTGCTGACACTCGGGATTTCGCCCTGTCTCTGTTTTGTCTGCGTTGAGGTACTCGATGTCCGTCCTTGGCTGTCAGCGGGCAAATCTGGAAACAAACTACTGATGCGAGACAACCCGCAATGGAAGATTACAAGTTGTGTGCCCGGATAGAAAAGTACAACTTCAGCACAATTGATAATAACTATAGCGACGGCCTTTAAGCATAAGAGTTGTGTGATAACTTATACATAATTATTCTAACAGTACCTCCCCAAGGCTAGTTGGGCGGAGAGAATGCACCCTATATGATTCGCCTAACATCCGGTAATTCACTCGCTAGCATTAGCTAATAGCACATCGATAGCCAGACAAACAAAAGCAATGTGTCAGAAGAAACTGAGTGGGAAAGACTGCTGAGAAGAAGTGGATGATATCTGTTGAATTAAATGAAATTCTCAAATATTGGGGCAGGCCCCTTTTGGGTGGGGCCACAGTGCGATGCCAGTGGGGTCTCGTGTGACCATGTGGAACATGCTTTCTTTTGCCGTACTAGAATATGACTAAGTGTACTCATACTTGCCAACCCTCCCGATTTTCCCGGTGGACTCCCGTATTTCAGTGCCCCTCCCGAAAACCTCCCGGGGCAACCATTCTCCCGAATTTCTCCCGATTTCCACCCGGACAACAATATTGGGGGCGTGCCTTAAAGGCACTGCCTTTAGGGTCCTCTACAATCTGTCGTCACGTCCGCTTTTCCTCCATTCAAACAGCCCAGTCACATAATATATGAGGCTTTTACACACACACACAAGTGAATGCACGCATACTTGGTCAACAGCCATACAGGTCACACTGAGGGTGGCCGTATAAACAACTTTAACACTGTTACAAATATGCGCCACACTGTGAACCCACACCAAACAAGAATGACAAACATTTCCGGAGAACATCGGCACCGTAACACAACATAAACACAACAGAACAAATACCCAGAACCCCTTGCAGCACTAACTCTTCCGGGCCACTACAATATACATCCCCCGCTACCCCCTACCCAAAACCCGCCCCCCCTCTACCTCAACCCTGCCCGCCCAAACCCCGCCCACCTCAACCTCCTCATGCTCTCTCAGGGAGAGCATGTCCCAAATTCCAAGCTGCTGTTTTGAGGCATGTTAAAAACACTTTGTGACTTCAATAATAAATATGGCTGTGCCATGTTGGCACTTTATTCCATAACTTGAGTTGATTTATTTTGGAAAACCTTGTTACATTGTTTAATGCAGGGGTGCTCATTACGTCGATCGCGGGCTACCGGTCGATCTCGGAGGGTGTGTCAGTCGATCACCAGCCAGGCATTAAAAAAATAGTCCTAAAAATGAGCGATCATAAATCTTCACTATGACATCACTTTCGTCACTTGATTGACATTCACGGCACCCGAGGATCTTCTGAGATGACGCTGGCTGCTGCCAGCTCATTAAAATTACCGACTGGAAGGCGAGAAACACTTTATTTCAACAGACTCTGGCGCCGTACCTGTCGTCAAAACTCCAAAGACCGACTGCACAGTTGCACAGTTGCGCTACCAAAAGAAGAGCCTCAGAAAGCTGGCGTGCACAAGCTAGCAAGCTACAGAGTTTGCCGACAATGTATTTCTTGTAAAGTGTATACAAAGGAGTACGGAAGCTGGACAAATAAGGTGCCAAAAACCAACCACTTTCATGTGGTATTGGACAGAAAGGAGGACTTTTTTCTCCTCCATTCGAAAATGCGGACGATTTTAGCACCACTGTCTGATTCCAATCAATGCAAGTCATCAGAATCAGGTAATACACCAACTTATATTCTTGTCTTCATGAAAGAAAGGAATCTATATGTGTTAAACATGCCTGTATTATCTTTAAACACCTTAACTTGTTAACAATATTAACTATATGTGTTAAACATGCTTGTATTATCATTAAACACCTTTAACTTGTTAACAATATTAACTATATATGTTAAACATGCTTGTATTATCTTTAAACACCTTTAACTTATTAATAATATTAACTATATGTATTAAACATGCTTGTATTATCATTAAACACCTTTAACTTGTTAACAATATTAACTATATGTATTAAACATGCTTGCATTATCTTTAAACACCTTTAACTTGTTAACAATATTAATCTATGTATTAAACATTCTTGTATTATCATTAAACACCTTTAATTTATTAACAATATTAACTATGTGTTAAACATGATTGCATTATCATTAAACACCTTTAGTTTATTAACAATATTAACTATATGTGTTAAACATGCTTGCATTATCATTAAACACCTTTAACTTATTAACAAAAACATATATTTCATTAATAAGTAAATATAAATTATATATATGAATGAGGTAGATCCCCACGACTTGATCAATTGAAAAGTAGCTTGCCTGCAGAAAAAGTGTGAGCACCCCTGGTTTAATGCATCCAGCGGGGCATCACAACAAAATTAGGCATAATAATGTGTTAATTCCACGACTGTATATATCGGTATCAGTTGATATCGGAATCTGTAATTAAGAGTTGGACAATATCGGATATCGGCAAAAAAGCCATTATCGGACATCTCTATTTATTATTATTATTATTATTGGCTTTTATCTAGTTTGCACTTTGTCTGTATTATTACTATTATCATTATTATCGACTCCTCTTTGCCTCATTCTTTTTATTTTCCTATTTTAATGATGTTAGATCTGTGTTGTTGTTGTTGTTGGGGACAAGTGTTGTAAATTAGCTTTGGCTACAAACTAGAGATGCGCGGATAGGCAATTATTTAATCCGCAACCGCATCAGAAAGTCGTCAACCATCCGCCATCCACCCGATGTAACATTTGATCAGAACCGCACCCGCCCGCACCCGCCCGTTGTTATATATCTAATATAGACGATGCAAGGCATTAGTGAGGTTATAAAGCTTTTGCCTGTTAAAGAAAGGAGACTGATCCAATGCAGCACAGACATTCGCATGCCACGCTGTCACGACCCAGACGCACACCAGTGCGCAATCATATGGGAGCCGCGCTGAGCGCACCTCCAAGCGCGTCTCGCTGCCGGCGACAGCCGGGTATGGGCCCGACGCTCCAGCGCCATCCATTTTCAGGGCTAGTTGATTCGGCAGGTGGGTTGTTACACACTCCTTAGCGGGTTCCGACTTTCATGGCCACCGTCCTGCTGTCTATATCAACCAGGGTGAGCCCCACCCCTTTCGTGAGCGCACTGCGCGCGGAGTGACCCCTGTTACGCGCCCCCGGCAACAGGGGTGGCGGGCAGGTAAGCTGCGCGGGCGGAGCGCGCGGAGTGACCCCTGTTACGAGCCCCCGGCCAAGGGGGTGGCGGGCAGGTAAGCTGCTTACCTGCTGCGCGTGACGCCGGCCGCGGCGAAGGCGGACGAGGCGGGGTGTCGGTGCGGTGGGCGAGGTGGTGACCCTGGACGTGCGTCGGGCCCTTCTCGCGGATCGCCTCAGCTACGGCTCCCGGTGGGGCCCTCTCGGGGGAAGGGGCCTCGGTCCCGGACCCCGGCGAGGCGTCCCTTCTCCGCTCCGTAAAAGTGTCCATCTCTTTTTTTTTTTTTCTTCTGTTGTGGCATATGCAGCAGGTGCCTGCTCGTTTTTCGTATGTGGGTAACAACATTTAACTATGTATATATATTTCCGAATTGGTTTAACTGCCACCCGCCTGAATCTATTTAAAATCTAATTTTTTTTAATTTCAACCGCCCGACCCGACCCGACCCGCGGATAAAATCTAATTTTTTTTTATTTCATCCGCCCGATCCGCGGATAATCCGCATCTCTACTACAAACACTAAGATGCATACATTGGACGACTGTTTCAGATATCTATGTTTCTGTATCTGTCCCTATTTCAAATAAATCAGAAAGAAGAAAAACAGATGTGGCTATTGAAAAAGCTCACTGTATATAAATGGGTCTGTGGTATTTTTGTGTTACAGTCTGATGTCATCCATCAGAGTGTATTCGAGTTGATACACGCGGACGATCGAGCACTTTTCAGGCAAGAACTTCACTTTGCTTTCAACCCTCATTCCAGCCAGCCAGATGGCACCACAGAGGCCAGCAGTAAGTCGCCTCTGCGTCATCCAAATCAGTTTTTTTACCTGAAAACCCATGTGTTGCCTGCTTGCAGACCTTCTGTTTTCATTGTGGCTGCAGGTGAACAGAGCAGCAGCGAAGTCACCGCCAACCTGATGACCTATGACCCTCAGGCTATTCCTCCAGAAAACTCGTCTTTCCTAGAAAGAAACTTCTGCTGCCGGTTCCGATGCCTGCTGGACAACTCATCTGGCTTCCTGGTAGAACATAATAACAAGATAATAACTTATGACACCTGGTCCATTGTTGCTTTTTGTGGTGTGGTTGTCTTCAGGCCTTAAACTTCCACGGCCGCCTGAAACTCCTCCATGGTCAGAACCATAAGGTCATGTCAGAGAACGGCACACAAGTTCCTCCACAGCTTGCTCTGTTTGCCATCGCTACGCCACTGCAGCTGCCGACTATTTTGGAGATCCGCTCCAAGACGCTCATTTTCCAGAGCAAACACACGCTGGACTTCTCGCCGATCGGCATCGACACCAGGTACCCGTTTGCATTGGGATTTGAGATTAAATTCAGTCATTGCTAAATGTTGCTGACTGTTGGCCATGAAAAGACAAACTGATTGGAATTTAATCTGTTCAGAGGAACGGTGGTTCTGGGTTACAGTGATGCAGAGCTCCGCATGACGGTTTCAGGCTACAGCTTCATCCATGCTGCAGACATGATGTACTGTGCCGACAACCACCTCACCAGTGAGTCATACACACGCTTAAAGTACCAGGAGGGTGGAAAAATATGTTGACTTTATATGCTTGATTGTGTTCCATTGTCCACATCGTCCTTGATTATTCTGCACGGGGAAAAAAACAGAAAATTTAAACACCAGATCAGAATAATCATTGATAGAAATAACACGCAAATGTACACACAAAACAGCAATAATCACTATTGCATACCTGCCAACTACTCCGGTTTTCCCGTAATTAGTACGGTTTTCATCAACCTATTCCGGGTTACGGTTGCAGTGATAAAAAATACGGTTTTTCATTAATTAAAAAAATATATTTTTTTAAAAGTTTTATTCACGAAATCGCGTAACAACAATGACAATCGACATAACTTCCTATCGATCCATTCCGAATGCGATGCGCGAGGCTATTTATAGCACCGCTGCCAAGCACGAGGCACCAGTTGCCATTGTTTCCAAACGAGCGAACGATCATGGAATCAGCCGGAGAAAAATCGCAAACGAGTCTTAAACCGAAAAGAAAACTGCAGTCATTCCGTGAAGAATATTCAAAAGCCTATCCGGGAATAATTATCCGTTCCAAAAAGGGTGAAAACTACGCGAATTGCACCTTGTGCAGACAAGATTTTTCGATCGGACACGGAGGAATTAGCGATGTAAAAGACCACGTTGGGACAAAAGAACACAAGTCTAATGCCGTTGCTAGCGATACAAGTGGAAAACTTTCAACGTTTTTCGTCGCCCAAACAGATTCTTTGGATGTGATGAATGCCGAAGTTTTATTTACGGAGACAATAATTGAGCATGGACTAGAATAAATTTGGATTTTAGCCACAAAAAGGTAATGACACCAATGTTATCTATTGGAATTGTTTAATACTGTTATACTGTTAAAAGTGTTTATACTATTTATGCTTTCAAGTCCAAGTTGAAGAAATCTTGTTAAATGTTGACAGCATAACTACCAAAATACAGAAGTATGTCCTTAATATTTTTGCAGTGCTATTTCTGTTGAAAAGTTAAAATGATTACATTAGAGATGTGATGTGCCACTTTTCAAGTGTCTGATGGCTTCAATTAATTTTCATAAATTTTTCATATTTTGAATTCTTTTGAAAGGCTTACAAAAAAACTACATTTGAATTGTAATTCCATGCTATTGACAGGACTATTAATTTTAATGAAGTTAGCTTACCATGTTTACAGTATGATAATTGTGATAGAAATGTGAATTTTAGGCACAGAATATTTTTTACAATTGAACAAGGCAGTAGATTATACAAGCTTGGACAGAAAGTTAATAATGACACCAATTTTTTTTTTTTATGGAATTGTTTAGTACTGTTTTACCATTTGTTTACTGTAAAAAGTGTTTATACTGTTTATACTTTCAATTAACAAATTGAAGTCTTGTGAAAGGTTGACAGGATAACTGGCATTAACTGTCAAAATAATTTCAAACTATTGAAGTTGGCTGACAGAATAAACATGTCAATCAACCCATATGATTTTTGCTGTAATATTTTTGTTTTGAAAAGTCACTGTGACTGATAGAAAAGTGATGGTTTTAGCAACATTTTAACCTGTCTGAATGCTAATAATCATTTTGCGTCGGGGGGCGAAGGAACCCCCCACCAGGACTTTGTCCTGGACCTACCGGGGCCTGCGGCCCCTGGACCGTGGCTACTAGGTTTTTCTGATTTCAAAAGTTGGCAGGTATGCTATTGGTACATTCAGTGGCGGGACGTGCGTTTCCCACCTACACTGCAAAAAGTCAGTGTTCAAAAACAAGAAAAAAAATTTAAAAAATGAGGGGTATTTTATTTGAACTAAGCAAAATTATCTGCCAATAGAACAAGAAAATTCAGCTTGTCAAGACTTTCCAAAACAAGTCAAATTAGCTCACGTCAATGAACCCAAAAATACCTTAAAATAAGTATATTCTCACTAATAACAAGTGCACTTTTCTTGGTAGGAAAAAAATATGAGACCTTTTTGCTCAATATGTTGAAAAATGTTCTTAAATGAAGTAAATGCTAGTGCCATTATCTTGACATAATGATATGCGCTCGGCATTACATTTCTTGAAACCAGCAGACTTATACCAAAGACTAATTTATTGTTCTTAATGGAAAGGCAACAAGACAAGCGCTTGTTACTAGGGATGTCCCGATCCAGGTTTTTGCACTTCCGATCCGATACCGATATTGTTTTTGCATTTCCGATCCGATACCGATACTGACCGATGCTGGCCTATCCGAGCATGTATTAAAGTTTAAAGTTATTTAGCCTACTTAGTTGTCAGAATCATGTTGAAAAGGGTTTTAGTACTCTTGATAACAACTAGCCAGCTGAATTAGGGGAGTTTGAATAATACACAATGGTTGGTAACAAGAAACTGACCTGTTTATTCAAGGATAAACACAAAATAGACAAAATTATACATGACAAACAGAAATGGCATCATTGAACTAGGGCTGGGTGATATGGCCTTTTTTTAATATTGCGATATTTTAAGGCCATATTGCGATACACGATATATATCTCGATATTTTGCCTTAGCCTTGAATGAACACTTGATGCATATAATCACAGCAGTATGATGATTCTATGTGTTTTGATTGATTGATTGAGACTTTTATTAGTAGGTTGCACAGTGAAGTACATATTCCGTACAATTGACCACTAAATGGTAACACCCCAATAAGTTTTTCAACTTGTTTAAGTCGGGGTCCACTTAAATTGATTCATGATACAGATATATACTATCAGATATATACTATCATCATAATACAGTCATCACACAAGATAATCACATTGAATTATTTACATTATTTATAATCCAGGGTGTGGAGGGAGGCGCCTGATGTAAGTATCAAAAAGACAGCCAAAAGAGTTTGATATGAGAATAAATCTAAAGTTAAAATATAGGGTAGAAATGCACCCATTTGCAGGAAATGTAGTCTTGATTTTCAAAATGTTCTTTCAAGGCTTGCATGTCTACATTAAAACATTCTTCTTCATACTGCATTAATATATGCTACTTTTAAACTTTCATGCAGAGAAGGAAATCACAACTAAAAAAAATCACTAATTTTTTCATACGGTGTTGATGTGGAAATTTTTGCCATTTTGATGGTGTGGACGTGTGGCACCGAATGGAGATAAGCGTCTCGACAGACGTCACAATATTTGAACAATGATGACGAAAACTGTTGTCTCTGTCGTGTCCGTGTGTCGAAAAATTGTTATGCGCTTATTTTTTTATTTGATTTTGTGCGTGGCATAGATTTGCCGTGCGCAGAGGACGCTTGAGCAGGCGCGCACCTTAGCGGCTGCGCTAGCATCACAGCTAACGTTAGCCATGCCGCTACCTCGCTCTCTGCTGGGAGAGGACGTATACGTATGTGACGTATGACGTGACAGTATGTGACGTATGACGTGACAGTATGTGACGTGTGTAAGAAGGTGCGCTCGCTGTCTGTGAGAGGGAGACATAGGAAAGAGTGAGAAGAGCCTGTCGTGTAATGCCAGCAGCTAAAAGCAACTGCGTGAGAATTGTGGATGTGTTGAAGGTGTGCTGGAAAATGCGGAACGGAAATTACGGAGCAGCAGAAAAGTGGAATGTATTATTTAAATAGGTGCCTTGGAAAACACGGACCGAGGTTTTTTTTTAAACTGGATCTGGATCGGCATTTTCCCATGCCTTGCCGATACGCAATTTTTGGCAAATATCGGCAGCCGATCCGATCCAAATATCGGATCGGGACATCCTTACTTGTTACTCTCGGGGTCTCCTAGCCGCTCAGGCAAATCATATGGTCTAAAAATGCATTTTTCCATGGATAACATGACATCATCGCGCCAAGTGCGTGCTCTTTCAGTCAATTAGTGCGCATATATACAGCCCGGCCCCCGGCCAAATTTTTTTTAACTGTAATTATGAAGAATTTATCTGAATGTGCATGAACTGTTTCTGTTCAAAATAGTTATAAATGTCACTTGTTAAATGTTTAAATATTAACTGTCAGTTTGCTGTACTGTGCCAACTGTGCTACTATATGAGTACCTATTTCTATTGTTTCATTGAAAATAAAACGGCGAAGTTCATTTGGCAGTCATCTGTTTTAATTATGAGACACGATTGGGTCAAAATCATGATTTTTTTTCTCATGCTTGAAATAAGAAATTATTACTTTAAAAAAGTAGTAGTTTTATACTTGTGAGTGTTGATGACACAGATATTCTAGTTTCAAGCATGTTTTACTCAATATAGGTCATCAAATCTCAGCAACAAGCTGTGATATCTTACTGAGATCATTTAGGACCAAAACACTTAAAACAAGTAAAACACTCTAACATAAAATCTGCTTAGTGAGAAGAATTATCTTATCAGACAGAAAATAAGAAAATATCATATATATAATTACCTCTCAAAATACCACAATTTTTGTCCCCACATGACCATTGCTGGAGAAATATTATACAGGAACACATTTACGAACTACTGGGCATTGAATCACCACCAACAGTGTACATAACTGGTTATTTTTTTGCGCATTTAAAAATCATTAAACCCGCATCAGCGATTAAAACGTATCTTATGTGGTACTGTCAAAATAAAAATGGCAAAAAACATTTTTAACGTGAAAAAATGAAGAAATACAATATCTGAACTCACAATTTGTAGAACTCATTCGAGCTTCCGGGGTTGGCCGACATCTTATCACAAGATGTAGTTTCTCTTTAAATATCCTTCTTGAAAATGGCCTTGCAAATATATGTCAGTGTTTCCCACAGGACAGGCATCTATTTGTGGTGGTGTGGTCGGGGGGTGGGGGGTGGCGGCGGCAGCGGCGATGACCAAGAAGAACGCGGAGTTGAAATATAATTACAACATTTTATGTACATATTTATATACAGATTTGAACAATTAGTGATTCACTGAAATATATTTATTAATTGTGGTTCTTACAAAAAATATATCTTATAAAATATAAAAGCTAAAATGTCTCTTAAAGCTCTGCCCCTTTAATTAGTGAATACTAAATAATTTAACTTTAGCCTACTACTACAACCATATTATTTACCAGCAACATGAAGTGAAACAGAGGCAGAGGTGTCCTGCCACAGTCAGTCAACCTCCTCCTCCTCCTCCTCCTCCTGCTGCTGCTGAACAGGTCGCACCTGTGGTCCGGACTGTAGGCCTACCTTCCTCTCCAAGTCGAGCCCTTTTCGGCCATTGAAAATATTTTTCTATACTCATCTGTGTGAAGGAGTGAACATCCAACATTAGAATTTATTACTAACGAGCAGAAGTGCTCTATGTACAGTGCCGTCTAACCTTAAGCGGCAGCTAGCAGCTCAACACATGCAGGGTTCAACGTTAAGGTTTTTTTCTACTTGCCTGACTTCTCAAATCTACTTGCCCCAATATTTTTACTTGTCCTGCCTAGGTTTTTTTCTGGCTGTGTAGTGCTCATGGCTTATATCTTACTAAAATCCTTCCCGTTGACTATTTACAACACTACACAGTAATTATTATTATTATTATTATTATTATCTATAATTACATTTAAATGGCATTGCATACATGTAAAATTAAATGCTATTTCACATTATTTGACCAGTAGCAGTTACACCCATCTGAACAGGTCAGCCACCTGTTTAAAGCCCGATCACAGTTGAAGTCTTGAAATGAAGGGCTTTTAATGGCCAAAACATTAACCTGGACAACATTTTAACAGCTGGTTGGCTCAGATTTTATTCTTTTCAGTGCATTCACATGCTGCAGTGGACAATGGACAATTTAGCTTCAGTCCATGTGTGTTTATTGACAACAGGGCTATAACCTGGACACGTTAGCTCGTCGGTGAAACGCTCGGTGAAATCGCGGATTAACGTTAAATATATGACGAGCCGCGAGCGATGCAGCTATAACCTATCTACCTATAACATCTGTAAAAATGAAGCAATGCTACCACGCTAGCAAGCGTTAGCTAGCCGGCTATGAGCCACCAAGCTGCTAACTATCGCCAAAAGGCACCATTTAAGTTTTTTTCCCCATAGCATCCTGGATCAAGGCTTTCAGCAGGTTTTGGACGTTTGAGGTAGAAACGTAGGACGCGCCATCATTATGAAAAGTAGCCGGCGAGTATTTTGATCCCGTCCGTCCATCCGTCCCTCTTCTTCTTCTTCTTCGTCTTCTTCTTCTTCTTCTGGCCCACCAGGTGAATTAAGTGCTATTGGCGGAGTTACAATGCATAGTAGGCTACCGCCACCTACTGCACCGGAGGTGTAACTACAAGCAACATTCACAGACAGTCCCATTGCTTTTATGAGCGGTCGAGTGAGTCAAAAGCCGAAAAATCCATTTGTGGCGGACGTAATTCTTTTGTGGCGGGCCGCCACAAATAAATGAATGTGTGGGAAACACTGTATGTGTTGTCACTGTCTAAACATCACAAGATGAAAAATACGGTAGTCGCAAACTTTGTAAGTCTTTCGGTGTCATACATCAGATGTATATGATAATAGCTTCAATATAGAGGCAACTTGTTTTTCCACCCTACTGCTACTTTCACCTACAGCACAGGTATCAAACCCGTATCCCGGGAGCCACATCTGGCCTGCTACATCATTTTGTATGATCAGAGAAATGAAAACAATATGCTTTAGTAAAGTACTTCTTCTTTCTTACTAAATGTAATTTGTAGTTGGACAGAAATTTTATACTTCTAGTGCATGTAGTTTTATTTATTGTATTTATTATTTTGATATTACCTAATAATGCAAGAAATAACACAACTTTTTTGTTAAAAAACAAACAAATATCTGCTTGACTTTTGATTTTAAAGCAAGTTATCCATCAAATTCTACACTTTAAACATGACAATAGAATTTACGGTAAAAAACGCCCTACAAAAATATTTGCAATAATTCTCCGTAAAAATAACAACCGTTGAATTTACGGTAAAGAACTGTCACCTCAGTCGCCTTAATTTTAATGATACATACAGTGGTACCGTTTGTACCACTGTACGCACCGTAAATATAACATATTTTACAGTAAAAAACTGATAGCTCAGTTGGCAGAATTTAAGGAATTTGGGGTAAAAAACGCCATAGATTTCACGGTAAAATTCTGGTGCCTGAGCTGCCAGTTTTTTAATTGCAAAATATACAGATGTATTTGTAAGCTTTTTCTACTTACAGTCCCACAGATTCACGCTGGAAGCCAGTTGCGCAGAGTTGACAGGGTTGAATATGGTTTTTGCAGTTCTCCAATATGTACTTTTGTTGACTTTTCAGTCGCTCCAATCCTCCTCCTCCTGCACCCGGCCGCTCACTGTTAAAGACAACAGATGATTAGTTTAACACGTACCACCTGCGCAAACTAATCGTCTGCCAGCTGTGTCTCGCCGTCAGCACATGCCACGCCCCCGTCTGATGGTGCTCTGTTTTCAGCACCATGGACAGAGGCGTTGACCTTTACTTCTGCGGCGTGCTGATCACAAGCCCCTTCCACAGTATTTTTTATACAGTTTGTGTAAACACAAATATATAATGATAAAATAAATAGGCAACTGTTTGATAATAACATGAGGTGAATACTTATAAATAACAAACATACAACATGATAAAGCAATACATTTTTCAGTTACAACCAACCCTCTGAGGGCAGCCGTAACTGCAATGTGACCCTCAATAACAACAAGTTTGACACCATTGACCTTCAGCTTGAACTTCATTCATCTCTGTCTTTGCCCAGTGATGAAAACAGGACAGGCGAAATCCGCCTTCCGACTGCTGACTAAAAAGAGAAAGTGGATTTGGGTCGAAGCCAACGCCAGGCTTGTCCTAAAGGGAGGGAAGCCGGATTTCATTGTGGTGCAGCAGAGACCTATATCGTAAGTTGCAAGGAATGATTGTAGGTTTCTTTGTGATGCTTGTCAAAGACACTTTTGATGTGAGTGAGACAACAGCCACTGTTCTGCCTGGCTGTCATATCATCAAGGATTGTGTGCTTTCTCTACACTTTCTTTAAGCCCTCCATCTGCGAGAATTGGCAGATGTTTTAGTAGATGTCTTAGTCGTGGTCAAAAGTAGACATACACTTGTAAAGAACATCATGTCATGGCTGTTTTAAGTTTCCAATAATTTCTACAACTCTTATTTTTGTGTGAAAGAGTGATTGGAGCCAATACTTGTTCCATCCATCCATCCATCTTCTTCCGCTTATCCGAGGTCGGGTCGCGGGGGCAGCAGCTTAAGCAGGGAAGCCCAGACTTCCCTCTCCCCAGCCACTTCGTCCAGCTCTTCCTGTGGGACCCCGAGGCGTTCCCAGGCCAGCCGGGAGACATAGTCTTCCCAACGTGTCCTGGGTCTTCCCCGTGGCCTCCTACCGGTCGGACGTGCCCTAAACAACTCCCTAGGGAGGCGTTCGGGTGGCATCTTGACCAGATGCCCGAACCACCTCATCTGGCTCCTCTCGATGTGAAGGAGCAGCGGCTTTACTTTGAGCTCCCCCCGGATGGCAGAGCTTCTCACCCTATCTCTAAGGGAGAGCCCCGCCACGCGGCGGAGGAAACTCATTTTGGCCACTTGTACCCGTGATCTTGTCCTTTCGGTCATAACCCAAAGCTCATGACCATAGGTGAGGGTGGGAACGTAGATCGACCGGTAAATTGAGAGCTTTGCCTTCCGGCTCAGCTCCTTCTTCACCACAACGGATCGATACAGCGTCCGCATTACTGAAGACGCCGCACCGATCCGCCTGTCGATCTCACGATCCACTCTTCCCCCACTCGTGAACAAGACTCCGAGGTACTTGAACTCCTCCACTTGGGGCAAGATCTCCTCCCCAACCCGGAGATGGCACTCCACCCTTTTCCGGGCGAGAACCATGGACTCGGACTTGGAGGTGCTGATTCTCATCGCAGTCGCTTCACACTCGGCTGCGAACCGATCCAGTGAGAGCTGAAGATCCTGGCCAGATGAAGCCATCAGGACCACATCATCTGCAAAAAGCAGAGACCTAATCCTGCAGCCACCAAACCAGATCCCCTCAACGCCTTGACTGCGCCTAGAAATTCTGTCCATAAAAGTTATGAACAGAATCGGTGACAAAGGGCAGCCTTGGCGGAGTCCAACCCTCACTGGAAACGTGTCCGACTTACTGCCGGCAATGCGGACCAAGCTCTGGCACTGAGCATACAGGGAGCGGACTGCCACAATCAGACAGTCCGATACCCCATATTCTCTGAGCACTCCCCACAGGACTTCCCGAGGGACACGGTCGAATGCCTTCTCCAAGTCCACAAAACACATGTAGACTGGTTGGGCAAACTCCCATGCACCCTCAAGGACCCTGCCGAGAGTATAGAGCTGGTCCACAGTTCCACGACCAGGACGAAAACCACACTGTTCCTCCTGAATCCGAGGTTCGACTATCCAATACTTGTTGGTCACAAAAAACATTCATGAAGTTTGGTTCTTTTATAAATGTATTATGGGTCTACTGAAAATGTGAGCAAATGAGCTGGGTCAAAAGTATACATACAGCAACATATCAAATTAGCTTCATTGCATGGCCTCTTAACTTCATGTGAGTGATTATGATTGACGACACCTGTTGACTTCTCTGAGCCCATTTAAATAGGGCTCATGTGATGCAGTCATTAGACTCGGTTACAAACGCGATAATGGGAAAGTCCAAGGAACTCAGCACAGATCTGAAAAAACGAATCATTGACTTGAACAAGTCAGGAAAATCACTTGGAGCCATTTAAAAGCAGCTTAAGGTCCCAAGAGCAACTGTGCACACAATTGTTCTTAAGTATAAAGTGCATGGCACAGTTTTGTCACTGCCACGATCAGGAAGAAAACGCATGCTATCACCTGCTGCTGAGAGAAAATTGGTCAGGATGATCAAGAGTCAACCGAGAACCACCTGTTGACTTCTCTGAGCCCATTTAAATAGGGCTCATGTGATGCAGTCATTAGACTCGGTTACAAACGCGACAATGGGAAAGTCAACGGAACTCAGCACAGATCTGAAAAAACGAATCATTGACTTGAACAAGTCAGGAAAATCACTTGGAGCCATTTCAAAGCAACTTAAGGTTCCAAGAGCAACTGTGCACACAATTGTTCTTAAGTATAAAGTGCATGGCACAGTTTTGTCACTGCCACGATCTGGAAGAAAACGCAAGCTATCACCTGCTGCTGAGAGAAAATTGGTCAGGATGATCAAGAGTCAACCGAGAACCACCAAAAAGCAGGTGTGCAAAGAATTTGAAGCTGCTGGAACACAGGTCAGTGTCCACAGTCAAGCGTGTTTTGCATCGCCATGGACTGAGAGGCTTCGATGCAAGAAGGAAGCCCTTGCTCCAGAAGCCACACCTTTAGGTTCGTCTAAAGTTTGCAGCTGATCATATGGACAAAGATAAGACATTCTGGAGGAAAGTTCTGTGGTCAGATGAAACAAAAATGTAGCTGTTTGGCCACAATACCCAGCAATATGTTTGGAGGGTAAAAGGTGAGGCCTTTAATCCCAGGAACACCATGTCTACCGTCAAGCATGGTGGTGGTAGTATTATGCTCTGGGTCTGTTTTGCTGCCAATGGAACTTGTGCTTTACAGAGTAAATGGGACAATGAAAAAGGAGGATTACCTCCAAATTATTCAGTACAACCTAAAATCATCAGCCCGGAGGTTGGGTCTTGGGCGCAGTTGGGTGTTCCAACAGGACAATGACCCCAAACACACGTCAAAAGTGGTAAAGGAATGGCTAAATCGGGCTAGAATTAAGGTTTTAGAATGGCTTTCCCAAAGTCCTGACTTAAACGTGTGGACAATGCTGAAGAAACAAGTCCATGTGAGAAAACCAACAAATTTAGCTGAACTGCACCAATTGTGTCAAGAGGAGTGGTCAAAAATTCAACCAGAAGCTTGTGGATGGCTACCAAAAGCGCCTTATTTCAGTGAAACATGCCAAGGGACATGTAAGCAAACATTAACTTATCAACTTTTGACCCAGCAGATTTTCTCACATTTTCAGTAGACCCATAATAAATTCATAAAATAACCAAACTTCATGAATGTTTTTTGTGATCAACAAGTATGTGCTCCAACACTTTATCACAAAAAATAAAGAGTTGTAGAAATGATTGGAAACTCAAGACAGCCATGACATGATGTTCTTTACAAGTGTATGTAAACTTTTGACCATGACTGTAGATCTTGGCAAACAGTTTTTGGCTCTTCTCTCAGTCCATTTATTTGATCTTTGCTTGCGTGTTTCATCAATGAGAAATAAGATGAGTCACAGACAAAACTGGCACTACATTCCTCTTTGCAGCAACGAAGAAGGAGAGGAAAATCTGCGTCTTCGTCGGCTGGAGCTGTCGTTTAGCTTCGCCACTGGTGAGGCACTGTTGTACGATTTGGCGCCAACATTGGACATGCCCGACCCTTGTTCCGTCCCAAAGCAGAGGAAGCTAGACCAGCACTCTGTCAGGGCCACTTCGATTCTTGGCTGCATGCTAAACCAGGACCAGTCTATCTACTGCAAGCACAACTTTGCTAACAATGTCAACTACATTAACGATATAGCCTTTCAAGACACGCATGCCACAGTCAGTGTTGCTGGAGACGTCTGGCAGCACACTTCACCCAAACCTTCCATTGAAAGCTTGGTGAAGTCTGAGAGCACCGTCCAGGACATGATGGAGACTCTGCAGGAGATTTTGGGTGACGGTCACCTTATAGATACAGTGAACGTGAAACCTGAAGAGCTAAAAAGCTGGGAAAGCACTGTACTTAAGGTTAAAAGTAACAGCTGCGAAATGAGTGCCAACCTAAATGAACTTATTAGTGAGGACATCCTTTTGTATGTGGAGGAGCAGCTACAAAAAGAAGGTGGGCTGATGTTGCCAGACCAGCTCAATGATGTTTCCCCAATGTTGAACTTCCAGAACCAGGGTCCTGCTGACCCAAACATGGGACAAAACGTCAGCTGGCTTTTAGACCCTCAGAGCCAGTTATCTAGTGGGGGACAGATGATGCCTGAACAGCCATGTACTGTTTTGGGGACGAGTTTGTCTGGTCTCAATAGTCCAGTAATGGGCCAAATTCTCTCAAAGCAAAAACTGTCCCTTCCTACTTGCCTTCAAGATTCCACAGGTGGACTTCCACCGAGCTTTGTCCCGTCTTTGGGAGCCTCTTTTGCCGAGACACCGATGACATTGAGGACCATAGAGGCGAGTTTCAAAGATAGCAACATATTGTCGCTCAGACAACCCAATCATCTAACCAACCAAATGGCTCAACCAATGCAGAACTGCCATCAGCGGATGGTGCCTAACCTTCCTGCTGACCACTGTGATCAAATACAGCCTGCAATCAGCTTCCACAATACCCAGTGGAGCTTCAACCATGCAGATGCTTTTGTGGAAAGTCACACTCAAAATCTTCCTAATGGACCAGTCAAAGCAACCAGCTGTATGCAGAGCCACATCGACCATCCGGTTCATGGTGGACAATACCAGAGACATTCTTGGCAGCAACAGCACCAACTAGAACCACAGCAAATTTCAAATGGACAAATGAGCCTTAACCAATTGTCAGGATTTCAGACAAATCCAGGGTTTGCAGTGATCCAGAACACTGCCCTGTCCGGACCAACGTTTAGGAATCCATTTAGTACTGTTGAGCATGGGGTGGGGCTGGCACCTATTGCAGTTCCAAGCAGTTGTATGTTAATTAACAATCCTCCCACTCTACCTGTGAATGGTGGACACGCCAGTGAGATGCTCTCTTACCAGAAATTGAAACACGTCAGCAACCACATCCCAGACAGCAACTCCTGCTTCAATCAGGGTGAAGGCGAGTCCTTGTCCCGCCCAGACATGGCAACGCTTCCCTGCCAAATAGCCCCAGGTGTTGACCTGGGCATCCCGCTGATGCAACAACAGTACCTGAATTTCAGTGACCAGGTAAAAAGAGCTACAGATTGACTGACTGTTTGATGTAGAATCAGGTTTTGTATTTAATGTTATTTGTTTTTACAGCTCAACAACCACTCAGTTGTCGAGAACAGGGGCGGGGCTTTTCCTCACTGCCAAACAGGAACTTCTGCTTCTCAGAGAAAAAACAGGAAACAGCTTTGACTTTTGGGCTGCGGGGATCCCGACATGGACCGACAGACAAATGTCTCTAAAACAAAGTCATGAATGTGTGCTTGACTCTCTCTCAGTCGTCCTCAGACAAGCTTCCATCGGAGTCTCCAATCATTCCGGTTCTCCATACACCCGGGCAGCTCCGTAGAGCTTTCAGCTCCCGCATCTTTTTTCAGGATGTCCACGTACGTTAGCACGTTGGTTCCCATAGGACCAGCCTGCTGGCCGGGAGCTCCCGATGTCTGTGGTAGTGGCCGGCCAGCCTCATCCTCCTAGCTGTTATCTTCTTGCTGAGCCTCGACAGTTGCCCTTGTTGGTGATGTGGATGTTCTGGTCCACGTTAAGAACAGCTCGTAACATTCTGGTGTGGCACCCATCAAGGGACTTCTGCAGGGTGGGTGTCAGGGTTCAGCTTTCGCAGCCTTACAGGAGGACAGACTCCACAGTGCCGTGGAATAGACTCAGCTTTATGTGTCGGGGGAGATTCGAGCACCAGACTATTGACATATCCTTCAGGGCCCTCCACGCTAGTGCCTTCCTGACCTTAAGGTCTTGTTCTGTGGAGTTCATCCAGGAACCCAAGTACTTGAAGTCATTGACCTCTCGCAGAGCGTTGCCATCTGATGTTGTTAGGGTATAGGTGATTACTTCTTTGCGTTCAGTCTGAGGCCAACCCTGGCACATTCCTGAAGAACAGAATTGTGCCTCTTTGGTTCTTGAAAATCTAATGGTTGCCTAAATGTTCACTATAAACGAGCAAGACATGAAAGGTCACCTGTTCGGAGTTTAATTTAGGTCTTGAAACATGGAATGATGGAATCAGGGTGGTTGGATTTGACCAAAGAAATAAATAATAAAGATCGGTGAAATTTGAGAACAGCCAGCAAGCCCGGCGAACAAGTTTGAGGGCTCATGATGATCAGGAATATTAAAAATAGGAGTTAAAAGTTTGCAGTTTGCAGTCCCCTTCTCAACCCAAATTTTGTAACTCTGAATGGTCTGCTGCTTCACTTCTACATCTCATTTTCGGCCAGAGATGTACCAGCGCCACATTTGTTGTTGAAGGTAAACTTTTTTCATGACCACATACACAAAAGTTGAAGTGTAATGCGTTTGATACATTTAATGCATCAAAGATGCTAAAATTAATCAATCAGTATATGTCTAAACTCTTATCTTTATTATAAGAGACAAAGCAATTGTGTGAGAATATATCTAATTAATAATTAAACTATATACCTGTACATTTTAGACTACGATGAGGGCCAATAAAGGACAAGCTGCAGGATGAATTTGGCCTGCAGGCTGCACTTTCGACACCCGTGACCTAAAGAAACTCTACCAGCTGGTCAGTTTTGTGCACAAACAACTTATTCACTCTCAGAAGGATAAAGTGATAATTTTTTTGCCAATATTTGTGCTTTTGAAGTGTGCCGTTATGACATTTCAAGTACTTGTGATGACGACACACACCATCTCACAGATTTGCTGTGTTCTGTTTTAAAGCAAAAAGGCACTTGTAGTTCATATTTCTGTAGTTTTAGCTTCTAGTGGAGACTAACGGAGACAATGCCTCACTGTGTATATTTAGACTGGAGTAAAGCAAATCATTGCCTTGGACTTCAGTTGTATTGCACTTACTGTTGAAAAAGCCCATGTATATAAATTAATAGAGCATTTTTGTGATGCTTTAACTTATTTTATTCACTCTAATGTGTACAAAACAAGCAGTTTGTCAGCGTTTTTGCCACAAAGGCTGTAAACATCAAACTACCAGTCATCATTTTGCAGCAAATGTCCGTCCAAGCTGGTGCAGAAGTAAAACTACAGAAGGCAGCTTTATGAGGGTGTAAATGGAACTGAGAAAATAGCAGATGAAAAATGTCTCAGTACTAAGACTAACAGCCTTGGTTAGTTTGTGAACGCAGCTGACTTCTTTCTGGAAAACAATCTTACTTTTACCAGTTGGAATTGTAAACAGGATAACCATATCCTGCCGAGAACCAGACATTTCTTTTGTCAAGAGTTAGACATTTCAGAATAAAATACCGCTGCTATGTAAAACACAAATTTCCATTTCAAAAGACACTGGTTCTTAGACGAATAGTCTTTGATTGATTGATTGAAACTTTTATTAGTAGATTGCACAGTACAGTACATATTCCGTACAGTTGACCACGAAATGGTAACACCCCAATAAGTTTTTCAACTTCTTTAAGTCGGGGTCCACGTAAATCAATTCATGGTGCAAATATATACTATCAGCGTAATACAGTCATCACACAAGTTAATCATCAGAGTATATACATTGAATTATTTACATTATTTACAATCCGTGGGGGTGGTATCAGCACTTCAGTCATCAACAATTGCATCATCAAAGAAATGGACATTGAAACGGTGTAGGACTGACTTGGTAGGATATGTACAGCGAGCAGAGAACATAGTGAGTTCAGATAGCATAAGAACAAGTATATACATTTGATTATTTACAATCACTGGTTTAAATGTAACTTAGATATTGGGTTTCACAATGTAAAGCGCTTTGAGTCACTTGAGAAAAAGCGCTATATAAATGTAATTCACTTCACACTTCACTACAATCCGGGGAGGTGGGATGTGGAGGGGGGAGGGTGTTAGTCAAGGGTTAAAGTCTATACTTTATTTCTAGTTAGTGCTCGCCTTCTCTGGAGGGATGTCCAAATATTGAATATATATCTTGGACAGTAAACCCATCAAAGTCAACCCTTTTTACACAGCAGATTTGTGCTTATGTCGAAATAAATACAAACCAACACATTTTCAGATCTAACAAAATGCACTTATTTCATACTTGCCAACCTTGAGACCTCCGATTTCGGGAGGTGGGGGGCGGGGGGCGTGGTGGGGCGGGGGGCGTGGTTAAGATATATATATGTAAGAAATACTTGACTTTCAGTGAATCCTAGCTATAAATATATATATATATATATATATATATATTTTATTACATATATATATATATATATATATATATATATATATAAATAAATAAATAAAAGAAATACTTGAATTTCAGTGTTCATTTATTTACACATTTACACACACATAACACTCATCTACTCATTGTTGAGTTAAGGGTTGAATTGTCCATCCTTGTTCTATTCTCTGTCACTATTTCAGAACACACACATTATACAAATATGCATTATAAAATCAATAAGAAAACGGGAGCTTTAATTTGGGAGTCTGAATTAGGATCAGAAGTCCCTATATAAACATTGCGCACTCACGTCGCCTTTTTGTATTGATTACTGCAGCTGTGCACTGGATTCATTCACAAATACAAACTACAACTCACAAACACTTTAGAGTTAGGCTCCACCATCAGAATGTGTACTTAAACTTATAAAGATCACATGAATATTATTCAATGAGTTGATTCACCAAAACTAACCTGTTATACAGGAGGAAAAAGCACACAGGACGTTTCAATTGTTCACAGACTGGTCGCGCTCATCAGAATGACAAGACACTTCCGGTCTGCAGGTGATAGCATTCAATTGGGAAGAAACGCCCTACTGACCAATGTGAATACTGATAAATGTGTAATGACAGCTCCAAAAACGAATTCAAACCACAAAATAAAATAAATAAATCAACACAAAAATGTGACACATTATGGGTGGGTCACATATGCATGTACAGTAGATGGCAGTATTGTCCTGTTTAAAAGTGTCACAACATTGCTGTTTACGGCAGACGAACTGCTTTACAGTGGACGAAAACTTGACTGCTGTTGTTGTGTGTTGTTACCGCGCTGGGAGGACGTTAATGAAACTGCCTAACAATAAACCCACATAAGAAACCAAGAACTCGCCCTCGATCATTATCTGTTTATATTGTGGGAAAGCGGACGTGTGAACAGGCTGTCAACACGTCACTCAGGTCCGCATGGAGCTGGAGGGGGCGTGGCCTCCAGCTCCGCCTGAATTTCGGGAGATTTTCGGGAGAAAATTTGTTTTCGGGAGAGGTGCTGAATTTCGGGAGTCTCCCGGAAAATCCGGGAGGGTTGGCAAGTATGACTTATTTAAATGTACAAATAGAGAACTATGTCAACAAACTGAAGTCTTGGAAAAATCCTCTACCGCCCAATCTCTTTATGTCTCAGTTACAAAATCACTTCACTTTCACTTGCATTTTCTTTATTTCAAAAGTGCACTTTTGAGACTTTGGAGGATGTAAAAGCTGTCCAAAATATACATTTATTTTTTGTACCTCTTTTGAGAGATTTTCAATATTTACATGTAGCTCAAATCAAATTGAATCGTGGTTAATTGATTTAAAACAGAGGTGTCAAACTCATTTTAGATGGGTGGCCACATGGGGGGAAAAAAACCTACTCCCAATGTACAAGTTACGGCTCGTTTCCGTAACGACGCTGACGTGAATCGAGTCAATCTGATATCGACTTGAACGGGTTTCAATTTACAAAACCTGTTTCCATATGAGTTGGGAAATTGTGTTAGATGTAAATATAAACGGAATACAATGATTTGCAAATCATTTTCAACCCATATTCAATTGAATACGCTACAAAGACAACATATTTGATGTTCTAACTGATAAACGTTTCTTTTTTTGCAAATAATCATTAACTTTAGAATTTGATGCCAGCAACACGTGACAAAGAAGTTGGGAAAGGTGGCAATAAATACTGATAAAGTTGAGGAATGCTCATCAAACACTTATTTGGAACATCCCACAGGTGAACAGGCAAATTGGGAACAGGTGGGTGCCATGATTGGGTATAAAAGTAGATTCCATGAAATGCTCAGTCATTCACAAACAAGGATGGGGCGAGGGTCACCACTTTGTCAACAAATGCGTGAAAAAATAGTCAAAAAGTTTAAGAACAACGTTTCTCAAAGTGCAATTGCAAGAAATTTAGGGATTTCAACATCTACGCTCCATAATATCATCAAAAGGTTCAGAGAATCTGGAGAAATCACTCCACGTAAGCGGCATGGCCGGAAACCAACATTGAACGACCGTGTCCTTCGATCCCTCAGACGGTATCTGTATCAAAAACCGACATCAATCTCTAAAGGATATCACCACATGGGCTCAGGAACACTTCAGAAAACCACTGTCACTAAATACAGTTTGTCGCTACATCTGTAAGTGCAAGTTAAAGCTCTACTATGCAAAACGAAAGCCATTTATCAACAACATCCAGAAACGCTGCCGGCTTCTCTGGGCCCGAGATCATCTAAGATGGACTGATGCAAAGTGGAAAAGTGTTCTGTGGTCTGACGAGTCCACATTTTAAATTGTTTTGGGAAATATTCGACATCGTGTCATCCGGACCAAAGGGGAAGCAAACCATCCAGACTGTTATCGACGCAAAGTTCAAAAGCCAGCATCTGTGATGGTATGGGGGTGCATTAGTGCCCAAGGCATGGGTAACTTACACATCTGTGAAGGCGCCATTAATGCTGAAAGGTACATACGGGTTTTGAAACAACATATGCTGCCATCTAAGCGCTGTCTTTTTCATGGACGCCCCCTCTTATTTCAGCAAGACAATGCCAAGCCACATTCAGCACGTGTTACAACAGCGTGGCTTCGTAAAAAAAGAGTATGGGTACTTTCCTGGCCCGCCTGCAGTCCAGACCTGTCTCCCATCGAAAATGCGTGGCGCATTATGAAGCGTAAAATACAACAGCAGAGACCCCGGACTGTTGAACGACTGAAGCTCTACATAAAACAAGAATGGGAAAGAATTCCACTTTCAAAGCTTCAACAATTAGTTATCTCAGTTCCCAATCGTTTATTGAGTGTTGTTAAAGGAAAAGGTGATGTAACACAGTGGTGAACATGCCCTTTCCCAACTACTTTGGCATGTGTTGCAGCCATGAAATTCTAAGTTAATTATTATTTGCAAAAAAAAAATTACGTTTATGAATTTGAACATCAAATATCTTGTCTTTGTAGTGCATTCAATTGAATATGGGTTGAAAATGATTTGCAAATCATTGTATTCCGTTTATATTTACATCTAACACAATTTCCCAACTCATATGGAAACGGGGTTTGTAGATGTGGACGATTCGGTGTTTGGCTTATACAGAAGTTGGACTTTTTTTTCAAGCCCTCTACTCTAGTATTGTTGTTTATAAAGGTAGAATATGAATAACATAGTGTTTGTAAGTGAAACACTATGCTTGTTTTTTTGGGGAGTCAGTGACATTTTTCAAAGTTAAACCCAAGTAAATTGCACCAAGTCATCTCAGTTCAGTAGATTTGAAAACATTCAATATTTGTCCATTTTAGTCGTGCATGTTGCAGTCATGCGAGAAAGGAAGATTCCCCAGCAGGCGACTTTTGTTGACGTTTCACATTGATTTTTTTTTTTTATTTTAAAGCATACTTTATCCAGAGCCACACCAGTAATATATTTTGTTCGCCTTAACCAAACTACTACAACAATTTGTGGAACGAGTTTTAAAGGGGAACATTATCACCAGACCTATGTAAGCGTCAATATATACCTTGATGTTGCAGAAAAAAGACCATATATTTTTTTAACCGATTTCCGATCTCTAAATGGGTGAATTTTGGCGAATTAAACGCCTTTCTATTATTCGCTCTCGGAGCGATGACGTCACGTTGTGACGTCACATCGGGAAGCAATCCGCCATTTTCTCAAACACCGAGTCAAATCAGCTCTGTTATTTTCCGTTTTTTTGACTGTTTTCCGTACCTTGGAGACATCATGCCTCGTCGGTGTGTTGTCGGAGGGTGTAACAACACGAACAGGGACGGATTCAAGTTGCACCAGTGGCCCAAAGATGCGAAAGTGGCAAGAAATTGGACGTTTGTTCCGCACACTTTACCGACGAAAGCTATGCTACGACAGAGATGGCAAGAATGTGTGGATATCCTGCGACACTCAAAGCAGATGCATTTCCAACGATAAAGTCAAAGAAATCTGCCGCCAAACCCCCATTGAATCTGCCGGAGTGTGTGAGCAATTCAGGGACAAAGGACCTCGGTAGCACGGCAAGCAATGGCGGCAGTTTGTTCCCGCAGACGAGCGAGCTAAACCCCCTATCGACCCTAGCTTCCCTGGCCTGCTGACATCAACTCCAAAATTGGACAGATCAGCTTTCAGGAAAAGAGCGCGGATGAGGGTATGTCTACAGAATATATTAATTGATGAAAATGGGGCTGTCTGCACTCTCAAAGTGCATGTTGTTGCCAAATGTATTTCATATGCTGTAAACCTAGTTCATAGTTGTTAGTTTCCTTTAATGCCAAACAAACACATACCAATCGTTGGTTAGAAGGCGATCGCCGAATTCGTCCTCGCTTTCTCCCGTGTCGCTGGCTGTCGTGTCGTTTTCGTCGGTTTCGCTTGCATACGGTTCAAACCGATATGGCTCAATAGCTTCAGTTTCTTCTTCAATTTCGTTTTCGCTACCTGCCTCCACACTACAACCATCCGTTTCAATACATTCGTAATCTGTTGAATCTCTTAAGCCGCTGAAATCCGAGTCTGAATCCGAGCTAATGTCGCTATAGCTTGCTGTTCTTTCCGCCATGTTTGTTTGTGTTGGCTTCACTAATGTGACGTCACAGGAAAATGGACGGGTGTATATAACGATGGTTAAAATCAGGCACTTTGAAGCTTTTTTTAGGGATATTGCGTGATGCGTAAAATTTTGAAAAAAACTTTGAAAAATATAATAAGCTACTGGGAACTGATTTTTAATGGTTTTAACCATTCTGAAATTGTGATAATGTTCCCCTTTAAGTATTTTTTATGCACACACCTGCAACAACAATAACAATAATTACGTGGACCCCGTCTTAAACAAGTTGAAAAACTTGTTGGGGTGTTACCATTTAGTGGTCAATTGTACGGAATATGTACTGTACTGTGCAATCTACTAATAAAAGTTTCAATCAATCAATCAATCAAACAACTAGTTTGCAACAGATGTGCAAAGTGCTGGTAATTGTCTTCTTTGTACCTGTTTACTTGTATGGCTGTTTTTGTTCCCTATAAAAATGTCAGTTTTCAAAATTAGAGGATCCAAATAGGATGTTAAAATCGTTTCCATGTGCCTCAGTCTTTTTCTCTTTGGTATATAGCAGGGGTCGGCAACCCAAAACGTTGAAAGAGCCATATTGCACCAAAAATACAAAAAACTAATCTGTCTGGAGCCGCAAAAAATGAAAAGCTGTATATAAGTGTTATAATGAAAGCAACACATGACGTAAGTGTCTATATTAGCTATAATAGCCTACTATCAAAATGACTATGTTTCGCAGGCTTAAGCAAATATTTGTTGACAGAAATGTTGCTAATGTCTGCTGTGGTCTGGAACAACATGGCACACAAGCAACTATCCGAAATGCATCTAATATTACATACAGATAAAGTGTCATGAAACATGCAAAACTAAATTATATACAAAGTGGATAAAAGTAAAGGATATTAAATGAGCTCAAATATACCTACAAAC